>NC_032013.1:10429961-10558134 GCF_001865875.1 Lupinus angustifolius
TTATCCAATACAATTTGAATTTTATTTATTGAGTTATTTAAGAATCAAATATTTTCTATAATCACACTTTCAACAAATAAATGCTTATACAAACACATTTATAATTGTTAATATTCTACATATACACTCAAAAATCAATGTTAATATTGCACCTATATGAATGGGAAATATAATGTTTCAATACATAATTTATTGATATTATAAAATATATGTATATTATATTTGCATTATGCATAAACAATGAAACGACCCATGCAAGTGCACGGGTACACTACTAGTTGTAACTATGGAAAAGTCATAACAAAAAATGATGAATACTTTGGATGCTTTAAATTAATGAATATAGGATAGAAAGTATTATAGTAACTTTTAATACAGTAATACTTATGTAATGTTAGTTTAAAAAGTTATATGTAGTCAATATATTATTTATCATTTATTTACATTACTTATATTTAAAAATTAATAGTGGTTAAATCTAAATAATAGACGATACATTACTTACACTTTAGTGCATATATTTCTCTCTCAAACTTTCGAACTCTTATCTGAATGCATACTTAAATTCATTCTATAAGTAATTAAACAAGAATATTTTATAAATATATTAAATTAAGGATAATTTGAAATTTAATGAAATACTAAATAAAATTATTATCTCCTTATAATAATTATATTATTTTTAATGGCAAGGTAGTTTATGTTTGTTTAACTTTTTTATATTATTAGCACATCGTTCAATAATCATATATTAATCAATATTAATTTTTAAATAAAAATATTATAAATAAATTATCAATAATGTATTCACTATATAAAAACTTTTTACTAATAATAAATATTAAACATTTTTAAATATAATTGATCCATTTATAAATAAATTTAACTAATTTTATATATAGTAAGGAGTAAAGTGAAAGAAATTAAGAGTTCAAATTCGTCCACAACAAAATATAAGATATCAACATAAAAAAAATCTATCAACTAAGCTAGCATTTGACCTTAGCCACACGTCACTCCACTTGTATAATTGACACCCAAGTTGGATAATTTGGTCAAATTTGTCCAATTTTGGTATTTTCCACATATTTCTGATTTTTTTCAACCCTTTTTGTTAATATCTATACACTCAATCAATTTGTCATTTCCCTTTCACCCTCTTTGAATCAATCATCTCATTAGGTATATCCATCACTATATCAAATTTTAGGTATCAAAGTAATTAAAAAAATCATATCTTTAAAATAAATAAAAAAGATCTTTTAGACACAATTAGAAAGGATAGAAAAATAATGGAGGAGATGATCCAAGTTATGTCCCATTAGCTTGTTATAATCTCACCAATAATTTTCCTCCCTCTAAATCTTTCTAGATATATTGACAATCTTTCTCTCTTAATCAATAACCCTTTTATTCAATTCTCAATATGTCATCTCCCTCGTCATTTTTTGAGTAGGGGTCCTACATACAAGAAATATCGAACCTACCAATACTCAAATATGAAGAAAAATGATTGATAATTTTATAATATTATTTATTAAAAAATAAATAAATTATGGATTATTAAAAACTTTCTATATTACGTGTAAGTATCTGCATTAAATATTGAACTCTCATACCTAAAAAAATCTCTATTCCATCATTTTAGCCTCTCACCTTATCTTCTCTTACACCTATAAATAAAATATAACATATCTATTTCTATCCACTTGTAGTTAAATACTCACTTTTCTTATATATTCTTATATAAACCTCCCTCATATTATCCTTTTTATTTTATACAAACTAATATACATCCAAACCAAACTTCTTCTAATTCTAATTCTTCTTCCAATTCCAATCCTTCTTTTATTATCATTCAATCATATATGCACCAATGAAGATTTTCAATACTTCTCAATGCTTTCTTGGGAATGTAATGTGTCCCTATGATACAATATTCCTAGAAACTATCAATCTTTCCCATCTTGGTTTCTTCCATCTCTATCAATTCAGAATCTCCATCCTCTCTTCGCCTAATTAGCCGATAATTAACCACAACTGTAACCGTAACCACTCCTGATTCCTCTTTCGATATATTCGAATATATACCACCACAAGTGCACCAACTGAATTCGAGTCGGACATATTTAAAGCTAGTATGAATACGTCACTTGGTCTACGCGCTTGTTAGTATTATTTTTCGTTTATTACTAACAAAAAAAATCAAAAGCTATACATTATTTTGTGATGGATCCAAAACAAGAACACCAACCTGGTCCTCCTAGTAGTGTAATCTTCAACAAATACGAGATGGGTCGTGTTCTTGGTCAAGGAAACTTTGCTAAAGTGTACTATGGAAGAAACCTTGTAACCAACGAGAGTGTGGCTATAAAGGTGATAAAGAAGGAGAAGTTGAAGAAGGAGAGGTTAGTGAAGCAGATAAAGCGTGAAGTTTCTGTGATGAGGCTTGTGAAACACCCTAACATAGTTGAATTGAAAGAAGTTATGGCCACAAAGACAAAGATTTTCTTGGTTATGGAGTATGTAAAAGGTGGTGAACTTTTCACCAAAGTTAACAAAGGAAAACTCAAAGAAGATGTTGCAAGAAAGTACTTCCAGCAGCTCATAAGTGCAGTTGATTTCTGTCATAGCCGAGGCGTCACGCACCGCGATTTGAAGCCGGAGAATTTGCTCTTAGATGAGAATGAAGAGCTCAAAGTTTCGGACTTTGGTCTCTCTGCTTTGCCAGAACAAAAGCGTTCAGATGGGATGTTGTTAACACCTTGTGGAACACCAGCTTATGTTGCACCAGAAGTGTTGAAGAAAAAAGGGTATGATGGTTCAAAAGCTGATATTTGGTCTTGTAGTGTGATTCTATATGCTTTGGTTTGTGGCTATTTACCCTTTGAAGGTGAGAATGTTATGAGAATTTATAGGAAATCTTTTAGAGCTGAATATGAATTACCTGATTGGGTTTCAAATGAAGCTAAGAACTTGATTTCTAAGTTACTTGTTGCTAATCCTGAGAAGAGGTTTTCAATCATTGATATCATGAATGATCCTTGGTTTCAAATTGGTTTCATTAGGCCTATTGCTTTTTCAATGAAAGAATCATATTTTGAAGGTGACATTGATTTCAATGATGATG
Source organism: Lupinus angustifolius (assembly GCF_001865875.1). Lineage (NCBI taxonomy): Eukaryota > Viridiplantae > Streptophyta > Magnoliopsida > Fabales > Fabaceae > Lupinus > Lupinus angustifolius. The sequence goes on from NC_032013.1 coordinate 10,433,092, forward strand.
GTGTTGAGGTGAATAATGAAGTGGAAAAACCTGCTAGACCATTTTACAATGCATTTGAGATCATTTCATCATTGTCTCATGGTTTTGATCTTAGGAGCTTGTTTGAGACAAGGAAGAGGTCACCATCTATGTTTATTTCAAAGTTTTCGGCTTTGGCTGTGTTGGCGAAGCTCGAGGCCGTGGCGAAGAAGCTGAATTTTCGGGTGATTGGGAAGAAGGAATTCATGGTTAGGATGCAGGGGAATAGAGAGGGGAGGAAAGGGAAGCTGGCAATGACGGTTGAAGTGTTTGAGGTGGCGCCGGAGGTGGCAGTGGTGGAGTTTAATATGTCTTCAGGGGACACATTTGAGTACATCAAGTTCTGTGAAGAGGAAGTAAGACCTTCCCTCAAAGACATTGTTTGGACTTGGCAGGGTGGTGATAATAATAATGATTGCCAACAATAACTGTTATCGGAATATATCTCATACGTTATCTCGTGTCAATGAAAACATCTCATATCAATTAAATATTTTAAACCTTCATTATTATTCATATTTTTGCTTCGTTAGCATTGACACGAGACAGCATGTGAGACAACATATGAGACAACAAGTCTCTTTTCGGGACATGGATGTTGGAAAAGACAAAACTCAGGTTTTGTTTTTTTGCATACATATATTGTCTTATTGTACAAAAGAGAATTGCAGGTATGCAAAGAACACAAAAGGGAAAGTTATAAGCACTAGCAAAAGAATGAAGTGTTTCTTTTACAATCCTTTGTAGTTTCTGTGATTAAGATTTTAGTTTGATTTAAAGTTACTCAATTTCATTTCATTTCATTCTATGTAAAGTTTGGAGCTTGTGAAAAAATCATCTCCCAAATTGTGAATAACTTAGTTATTTGCTATTCTAAATTTGGTCTTTGTTTAAGTTTCTTTTATGTCCATTTCCATTTAAGTTACTGAATATCAAGCATGAAACATACATAAAAATAGTTTTTTAATTAGAGAATTAGAAAGCTAGGATTGGATTAGTAATCACCACTTGTTAGAATTTGAAGCCACAATTTTCTAGTATCCTCTCTAATACCGAAGAAATAAGTATATTACATACAACATGGAAAAAATATAAAGATATAAAGTTTTTATCTTTTAGATATAATTATATGACATTTTTAACTTTTAATATAAGTGCAAAAATGAGATCTTGATTCTCGGCTACCTCAGAGAATTTTTTATCTTGATTCTCGGCTACCTCAGAGAATTTTTTTCCAATTTTCTGTTGTGTGAATATTTGTATAGTGGCTGAAAAAAGGACAGTGACCAAAATAGGAGGAACTAGTAAATTTCAAGACAAACCAACTTGGATTTGAGTCAGCATCATCATTGTTAATCATTACTTATTAATAAAGTAGTTTGGTTGTGCCCTTTTTGAAGTAGTGTCTCATGGTGTACAAGTTTTATCAGAAACAAATGAAAAAAGTTAATAACTTCCCCTCGTACCACTCACAATAGAACAAAAAAATAATTGCGAAACAAACACGTTCTTCATTCAAAGTTCGTCATTGGAGAGAAGTTGTTCGTGTTCTTATTTCACAACAATAAATTAAATAAGCAACGTTTTTAAAGTTGTGAGTCAACATTAAAAAGTGAAAAAAAAGTTGTTACAAGACAGAAATATAAATGTGAGTATATTTGCTAATCCAGATAAGAACGAAATAGAGTTGCACCCTTGGAGGTGATTTTGGTTGGAGTTAATTAAGTTGCTAAAAAATATAAACAAATATAAAATAATCAATAAGACCCATTTAAAAACAAAAGGGATTACATCGTATTCTCTCATCAAAGTCTATTTTATCCATCTTATGTGGTGCTAATTTTGCAGGACAAGAAAGTGCATATTTTGTTTTTTATGTGTTAGATATATTAAAAAATCTCATTGAAAGAGAATGATTAATTATCCAAGATGTACACAATGAGATCTGAATTCATCACCTCATCAATTATGAGCTAATTTCTAGATGATGTTACAAGGTTATTATCATTCGTGTGTTCGACCTCTTTTCTGCTGTCTAATGCTAAAAATTTGGAACTCCAATTAATTATATTTTTTTGTTGTGTCACTTTCTCATTAGTATTAATTCATTTTTCTTAGCCTCACAATTTCATATCACATGTATCAATTATCCAACTAAATTACAATACAATTCAATTTTATTCTTTTATTTATATATATATAGTAATTTTCATAGCTACAAATTCCGGTAGTGTCTTTTCTCTCATTGAAGATTATATTACTAGTGACTACTTTTCTCATTGACAATCATTTCGATGGTGATTATATAGTGTTATATTCATACAGACGTTCATTCTAATAGTGTTTTTTCTCTCATTGATGAGTTATGGTAGTAGAACCCATATAATTATTTAGTTATTTTCATTTTTAAAGAAATTATTTGTAACAAACTTAAAATTTACTAAATTTTAGCTTGAAAAGACGTATCATATATATTTGAATTGATAGAACATTATTTTATCAAATTTCAATTAGTTTCATTTTATTGCTTATTTACAAAATTTCATAGGTTTGAATCCTGTAAAGAACATTTCTACCGATTGGGTAAGACCGTTTATATCTTCACTTTCCAAATCCTACTAGGCATATGAACCTTGTCATCGCTACTTTAACAAAGATTTCACTTAATCACAGCTTCAACCATAATTTGTTGAACCGAAAAAACTGCTGATATTAGCATATGAGACATACATGAAAAGTTTCTTGAGATGGCTGGCAGCAACATTTCGCCACCATCGATGTCGCCACTTCAATTCTGAATCATTCCCCTAGCCGTTAATGTATCCGGCAGCCAGGGGAATGATTCTCGACATACAAACACTAATAGATAAAATACAATTTTGGGTCAGAAGTGAAGTTGGTCTGCATAAAAGTGATCTATGTTTGTCACTCAACATATAGGAATGAAACAAACACTTTTACTGCAAATAGTTAACATCATCATATATACCAGAAACCATGTTCAAAAATGGGTTTGAAGCAAACACTTCTGCAGTAAATAGTCTTGGACTGCATAATATACCAAACCCTTCTAAAGAGAGGGTTTGTGAAAGCTTAGAGTTTAAATATGAAACAAAAAGTGACTAAACTGAACCATCTCTTGGTAGTTGGTACTACTTACATTCACTGCATTAGGCCTAGTAAATGGTAACCTTCAAATATCCTATTGCTAAGTTCTAGCCACATGCGCCTTTTCCTTTTCGATGCCATTAGTTTTAGGTTTGTTCTTTTTGTTGTCGGAATCTGAACCAGTCTTCATTCTTTTGGACCTAGGCTTCTTAGCAATGTCTTTCCTACTAGCCGTTCCAGGTTGATCATCCATAGATTTATCGGCGTAAGTATCCGCAGATTTGACAGAAGATTTTGCAGATCCACTTTTGGAAATGCTGGCAGAAGTTCTACCCCTATTGATCCATTACAGTATTTCAATAACAATCCAAATAAAACACATTCTGAACCGAAATATTTTGTCTAGCATGCAGACTAACCTGGACCTGAAATTGATATCTTTAGCCTTGTCCAATTCCAAGTCAGGTTCTTCTTTGATTTTTTGTGCTCTGCATATTATGAACGACTCGGCAGTATAAGTTTAACAAATCATATAAGGATTAGTAGAAGAAAAAACCTCGCATTAGTCGAGGACCAAGTACCATTCATATAACATCATAGCCATGTTATTGGCATGAAATCTAGGATAATATTGTCTGCAATGGATACACTTTAGGCACTAATGAGTTTGAGCATATTATACTTACATATCTGATGCCTCTGCAAGTTTGTGAAGAGCAAATCCTTGTTCCTGTTAGGAAAATATCAGTATGCATTAATTAAATTGATTATACGATAAGCGGAAAATAACTAAGCATCAAAGCTTTATAGTTTATACTCACCTCATCGGGTGAAACATCGACAGCAATTACCTCCCATCGCTGCTTTTTCAAGTTTAAAACTTCCATCTCACCATCAGAATACAGAATCTATTGAAAAGTCATTAGAAACATTGGTAGAGATAATTATACTAGTTATTGAATAATTTAAGCTTTTCAAGTTGAGTAGTGTTACTTTCACTCACAATCATTTGAACACAAAAGTTGCTATTTTATGTTTCATAAGCAATAAACCTCTCATCGGATAAGTAAGATTACGAATAAGAATAGTTTAACAGGTCATATGACACTGGAGTATTATACGAGTCAAAGCTACAGTTTGTTATACAATTATCGGAACATGTTTATCAGCAAGTCATGGTTGAGGTTTAAATCATAACACAAATAATGCATTCCAACTTCCAAATAAGCATGTGGCAATTTATAAAGCTCACATATACGAAGATGATGCATGAAGAAATCCTAGAGCCGAAGAAAAGTTATAAGTAAAGTATATCATCACAGTCATCTAACCTTGTGCTTTCCTTTGACAGGATCATAGGAATCGACAACACCTTCATAAAACCTGGAGAAAACAGTTTTATATGTATAATCTAAGGACAGAAAGGAATGAATCTATACTTCAAACGCCACAAATTAGCAGGATAGAAAAAAACAAGTTATGGAAGATATTAAATTACAAGTATTTAGCAAAGTTTTGTATATGCAATTAATCAATGGCAAAATAGTATGTCAAAATCGTAATGACCCTAAAGAAATATGTATTGCACTTCAGAGAAATTGAAAACACCCTTTAGCTATAATCCTGAAGCCATAACCGAGCAATAGGCTAAAATTCAAATGTTCTAACACAAGCCAAAAGGCCAGCCTAGACAAAAGGGATTGCAGATGACAAGTGTTTCCACACTACTTTTGGAAGCATATAACATCATCTTATAAGCCTGCTGAATGGATTTGCAAGACAATAAGGAAAGTGGTTTCAGTAGCGTACATCATTGAAGAAATAGATTACACAACAGCGCTACTGCAATACTTACGTTTTGTCCAATGGCCACCAGACCTTAATCCTACTGCCAACCAATGAGTCACCGAGGTCATGAGTTTCAGATGCCTGGAGAATAAGATAACAACTTAATCTATTAAAAATGTAAATAGGGTATGAGTTACGAGGAAAAATTAATGGAAGGGGAAGTTTTCCATAAATAAACAACATTAGAAATAAACTTTTGATTCAAAGTATTCAGTTAAAGGCCTGAAAAAATAAAGCCGTCATGTCAATTTTGTTAGTTTTGGCCAAAGAGAAGGGCAGAAGTTTTTATACAGGACAAAGGCCAAAGAGAGCCAAATTTTTTATATGAAAAACGAGAACCGTAATAGCAAGGTAATAACTTGTCCATTAGCACATAGTCTTACGGACTGTAACCTGTTAAGGATCTACCACTGTAAACAGAAAAACAATACAAAATTCATATAGACATTAAAGAAAATGGTATACCTCAAGTGGTTTTAATGGAAAAAAATTATATTTCAATAACTGCTACATTTCAATTGCATACTTACCGGGGCATGACTTGTCCTCCGCCTTGCTTGAGATTTGGCAGCCTTTGTACTCAACTCCTAAAATGGAGAGAACATGTGAGGTTATACTAGTATATTGTGTGTTGTTCACGAAAACTGTAAAAAGATAGTTGCTAAACCTTAATAGCAGATGATTCATTGACATCTTCTTTAGGAGTAGCACTAAGCCTCCTCTTATTGTCACGAGAAGCCTTAGTTTCAATCCCAGTAACTGCACTTTCAGGAGCCACGGCAGTTTTCCCATCCTTCCAAAGAAATTTGATTTTCCTGATGGATATCTGAGGTTTAGCTTCAGCATCCTTCCTTGCTTCCGGCTCCTTTTCCAACCTAACACCACTAGATTCCAAAGAAGTCTCTTTGAGCCGAGGATTCAAATTGCCTTCATTTAATTTTGACACAGATTTAGAGTCGTCATCTTGATTGTCTGTCCTACTTCTTTTCCTTGATCGACCCCTTTTGGAGCGGCTTCCATGAGGAATGTTATCATTTGTCAAGGGGGATGCAACAAGAGTATTCTCACCAGTCTTCGGTTTAGAAATTGAAGCTTTATGACCTTTGCTCATATCTTCCGGCTGTGACAGCACATTATCCTTGTGGGAAGCAGGACTAACATCGAGCGGAACAACATTGCCAATATCTTGTGTCTTTCTGGACTGAGCAGGTTTTACAATTTTCTCACTTCTTGGCTCAGAATCTAGCGCTTCACTTGAAGTTTTAGGCTTTAATTGCAACTTATCCTTTCTAGAAGCAGGGTTTTCAGAAGGGGAAAAAGCACAGCTGCTATCACGAGCCTTTCTGGATAGAGCTGATTTTCCAGATTCTGTTCCCTTAGAAATCCAAGAGTTATCATAGCCTTCCTCCGCATTCAGTAAAGAGTTAGGCTTACGGCCTCTCTTCCTTGGTACAGTACTCTGCCGAGTTTCAGATTTTGGCTCCTGCTCGGACTCTAAATTGCCATTTTCTGCATTGGTCTTTGTGTTGACACTTTTCGAGTGCTTGGTAGGATTCGAATGCTTTTTCCTTTTTGAAATAGGCTTTTTGATAACTTCAGCATCCTTAGTAGAAACACCCACACCAACAATTCTCATGTCTGGCTTAGTATCATCCATAGCTTGGGCATCTATCACACAAGTAATATCCGGCTCATGCCCCTTGGTTTCCTGATTAAGAATGAAGTTTAAATGTTTAACATTACATTAATATTATTATCGACGGGTGCTTAATGAAACAAGCATTGCAATTTTAAGTACAATTTAAGAATCCAACAGAAAGGCAAACGATAATTATTATTGTTGACGGGTGCTTAATAAAGGAGAACCTCTTTGCTTATGTTTGAAAACGCTTTTAATAATAAATATAGTTCAAATTGAACTTACGAGCTAATATAGTTCAAATTTATTGAAAGGGTGTTCACCTATAAATCTAGTTTGATCTCAGAGTGATAAGAGAACATATTAAGGTAATTCAAACAGTAGCAACAGTCAAGGTTCTCGAGAGCAGCAAAAGTAAGACTAAGCAAGAACATCACCAACTGATCTGATAAAGTATTGAATGAGACAAGTAAAACACACCACTTTGTCCTTAGAACCATTTGAACGATTTCGTTGGGAGGATACAGATCCATGGTGGCAAACGTAAGCAACTATTTGTGCATACTCATGAAGAGCTCGACCTGAAGACTCCACTGCTTTCATGAGATAGGGCCTAAGAGTAACCTCACAATTGGTAATTACTTTCTCCCCCAATATCCAAGAAATAGGTGAAATTTTCTGGGAAAATAAAATAAACCAGATTGAATGATGGAAGAAACGATAAGAAAAGGATAATAACAACAACAATCAAGCCTTAATCCTACTAGGCGGAGTCAGCTATATGGACCGAACGACGCCATAATGTTGTATTATAAATAAACAAAACGAAAAAGAATATAATAAGAAATTGATATAATGCAAAGCTTGTTACCTGATTTTCAACTCTTACGCTATCTAATAGAGGTCTAAGAAGATCTGACGAAATTTCTTCACTTTCGTCTAACACCAAGGTCATTATGGTTGCAGTGCAATCAAATACATGGCCCAGATGGTGGGACCTTTAAATTGAGCAAACAATACCGTAAGTCGTTAATCACTCCAGAATTGAATTAAAACGTAAAAGTGGGGAAAATGCAATCTAATAATAGAAGGGTGTCTAACATATGTTCTCAACAATAATAAGGTCAACATACAGAAAAGCTGAGACATGATTACAACATCAACGTCATCCTCTACTTAAGTGATCAACTTCGATTAGTTTTACAAGAATTACAACATTGTTCACACTTCAACTATCTCAACAGAGTTCAGATATCATCTTAATATAAAATAGAAAAGAAATCTCAAAGTTGCATGCAGGAATTTCAGAGATCTTTTGTGCATTTTGAAAGATATGGAAGATATGAAATCTCAAAGTTTGGAACATGAATAACATATGAAAGATACTTTGCCATGGCTCTAACCTTATATTTCTCAAGAAATGCTGAAACATCTCGATAACCAGGTCATCACACTGAAGGTCCAGCATGACCAAGCATAATCTGACTTTTGCAACATTATCAGTTATGGTAAGTACTTTTTCATAGCTGCGGCTAGATACATGAGAAAGTTTCCCGAAAGCTGCCACTATAAGCTTGAAAATTTCCTGTTCACCATAAAAAGGAATGTTTTCTATTCATATATAGATGAAACAAGAAACATGAGTTCAGAAAAGCATTATCGTCATTTATAGAATGATTTAAACTGTTTGATTGAAAAATGACTGGTTACATCGAACTAAAATGAGTACCTTCATCTGGTCATCATCGTAAGGAGCTTCTGGAGCTGCAATTCTCGTAATCTCAGTGATACAACATGTAACTGAAATCTTCACATTCTCATCTGTGTGCCTCAGAAGCTCATCAGAAATCAATGCCTTCATTGAAGGTACAAGAGATTTCTGAATTGGCTCGGTTGGTGCTTGATCCACGGTTGATAACACCAGTGCCAGTTCCTGAAGGTTAGAAAACCAAAAATTGGAGAATATAGCCACTCAATTTGGTTGGAATGCTTGTTGTAACAATGTAATCTACATTTGTTACAAAATTTAAAAGCAGCACTGAAATACATAGTGATAACTCCTAGTTTACGTTGCTAAACCCGATATTCCACTAGATTTTTTCCAGCTTGAGTATTTTTGCTACATATCCGATTTTGGTGAATAGGTTGACAGTCGAAATCTAATCCCTTTTGAGATAGATAGATCACCGAAGTGGATACAACCTCGTCCAATATAGTCTTTTCCACAAGTCTGGTTTTTGGTTTTAGGAATGCAATGAAAGAAAAAGGGGCTTATGAAGATGGAAATTCACTCTTTTGAAGAAATGCATTAAAACATGGAAAACAAGATTTGTAAGAAAAACATGAATTGAATCAATGAGACCCAAAGAGACTCCAAGTCAGAAAGTTCCTGATCCTAGGTTAAGGAAAAAGTGAAAATTTGAAGAAGAAAAAATGGAATCTTGAATGCAATATGAGAAAGTAGAATTGGGTATTAGACCATGAGATCAATCACAATAATCATAAACATCATATAAAACAATTGTATATATCACATTGAAAAAGTTGAAATTCTAAGGAGAAAAAAATGGAATCTTGAATGCTATAGAAGGTGGAATTAGGTATAAGACTATAAAATCAAGCACAAACACCAAATAAACAATAGTACCTATCACATCAAAAAATTGAAGAAAAAAAAATCTGTAAGAAAAACATATATCTACACAAAAAATAAGAAACTCACTCCACCAAAACATATGTGTTCAACAAATTATAATCCAAAGCATATAAGAATATATGATGAACTCAGAACTATAATGAAATTGAGAATGAAAGGGTAAAATAATATTACATTGAGGAGTTGAAGAAGCTGATCATCAAATTGATGAGAATGGGATTTGAGAAGCTTCTTCCCTAGATGTTTAAGCCTCTTAACAGTATCCAACTCATTGTCATTGGAAGAAGAACTCATTTTTCTATTCAGAATCAGAAACACAAACAACTAAGGATGTTTGTTTTATAACACTACCTAAGCAAGTGATTACAACATAGAATTCAAGGGTTTTGTGTCAAAGTGTGTGACATGCAACAACAACAATAACAAAAACAAGTGACTTACAAATAAAAGGAACCCTTTTTAGTTTCTGTCTTATTTGAGGGACTGTGCTTATGAAACTACGGGACACATCTGCTGTATCATACTGTCTACCATTTCATGTGTCATGAATTTATGATTAGTTAAAAAAATACTTGAGAACTAAATTTTAACTTTAAATATATTTCTTCTGACACATGGAATGCTACAAACTATGAACAGCAGATGTGTACCATAAAACTACTTCAATTACAATTATTCCCTTCTACATTTTACATCTTTTTTGAATATTTCACTCTTTTGTATTGAACAAGTGCATAATATATAAGTTATATATGAAGTGCATAATATATAAGTTATATATGATGTCTTTACATCATTCATTCGTTATTTAGATTTAATCATCATTAACTCTTAAAAATAATATAAATGAATAATGTAATTATGCATTGTCTTTATGACAAATACAATTTGTCCGGGAGTGTATCCTTGTCTGTTTCCAACTCAGAGAGGATATGCATCTTCAATAGGGTCAAGTATGTCATTTTACAAAGTAGAAAATCATTAAATGGATTTAAAAATAAACTAATATAATCATCACATTTAGTTTGATAATCAACAGAAATTTTTTCTGGATGACAAAAAACATCACCTCGTAACACTACAAACATCTTAGTTTACGTTTGCTTTTGGTCCAGCCCTTTTTGGTCTTGGGCTTATAAAAATATGTTCATTTTCCAAATGTTCTGCTTCTAACATTAAAATGCTCCAACCTGCACCCTTAGTATAGGTTCAGTGCTGCCTGGCCACTATATCGGCTATTTCTTCCTATTATCCATTACAATTAAGGGTGAAAATATTGTAGAACACTTAAAATGGTAGACATCTGCTATCCTAAAATAATGTATCACTCCATATGTCGCTGCTTGTGATTGGTCAAAAAAATAATTAATTATTAAAATTTTAATTTAAATACGTTTTTTCAACCAATCATAACAATTGACACATGAAATGCATACATTATAGGACAAAACATATGCTCTCAAAGGCCTAGTATCTAGTCTATGACATACTAGCCAAATTCTTTTAATATTCCGATTAAGCTTAGACATTTTCCAAAACCTATTTAACCTAAATATGTTAGATACAAACTTCCAACTACAGGACGACCTATTTATGTTAATTATTTTATACAATATATATATATATATGAAATAAATATAAAAAATAAAAATTAATATGCAATTTGACATTGAGAATTTGAGATGTTGGATTTGTCAATTAAGGTTGACATATTAGCCTATTTAAAGACAAACTTATTAACCTATTTAAATGTTTATTAACTTATTTAAGCATCTTAGATTATAACATGTTTTTTAGAATAGATAAGACCAGATTTTTAAGCAGGTCATGCCTAGATCTAGAAAAAACTTAAACAAACAAACACGACAAACTCAGGCTGCAACATATGAAATTACATTGGCTTTGCTTGATTGGATTAAATTTCCTAATTTTGTTATTCATCAAATGGTTGAAGCCATGTATAACAAATTTGACAAGTAATGGGGTGAATAGGTGCTTTGATAGCTGTTGGCCTTGTTTCATATCCAAAGTACAAACTTTGTTTCTTAGAGATTTTTTTTACCAATAAAGAGGAATATCATAATATGGTTCTTAAAAAGGAAATGTGAAAGCTATTTGTAAGATTTGGTTAAAAAGTATAGATGAAAATGAAGGATAAGGAGAATGTTTTTTTATCTTCAAGTCAAACTCTAAGATATGGGTAGTGATGAAGCAAATTTAAATTGGAATGTGAAAAACCAAAGCTTTTTCGAACAAAATAGTTGTAGCTATAATACAACGTAGGTTAGAACTAGATATATATTTAGAGAATGAGGTATGACCCGATGAAGGTGAGGAGTTTGAGCTTGATAAATGGTAAATGAGATAAAATATCTAACTTTGCAAATGATTACGACATAGTACTCACAATTCCTATTCCCACCATTATTGAGAATCTACGTTTAGTATTTGTGGTCAATTTCATACTCATCATCTCAGTAGATTGCATCCAGATATCATATAGGTATTGATATGTCTCAAGATTGACTAAGGAGTAACGTGAAAAGTAATAATATGGGAAAAAATAAAGTAGATTGACAAAGTAAAATAAAAGGATGTGAAATAACAACTAAAATAAGCAAAAAGGATATAAGACGAAATTGATATAATGCAAAGCATGTTGCCTTGGAGATTTTAACAAGCGCAAAATTGTAAATATAACTATAGTTGACTAGTGCAGGATAAAAGAGTAGCTTAAAGTATTTCAATTTATAGGTCAAACAATCTGCATCATTTAATTGATTACACGAAAACAATAATGACCATGATTTTGAATGAAAATATAGAAACTTCCTCAGATCTTTTTAGAACTTTATTAGATGACATTATCTAACCATCAAATAGAGGTGGACATCTAATAAAAATCTAAAAAGATATGAAGAAATTTCTTCGCTTTCATCCAAGGAAGTGTCACTATTGCTTCCATGCAATCAATTGCATGACATAGATTATTTGGCCAATAAATTAAGAAACATTACCTTAAACCATTGTTTTACATTGCACTTCTCCACTAATGATACGTTTCTGTCAGCAATGTTAGCATCGGTACACTAAGTCTTATATTATAGTTAGTATACTAGGCAACAAGATTTATTGTAGAAAGATAATTGCTAGAGATATTATTTGTGAAGATTTGGTTAAAGATTATAGATAAAGTGATGGATAAGGAAAGTGTTTTTTTATCTTCAAGTCAAACTCTAAGTTCAGCATATGTATATATATATATATGGGTGGTGATGCAGCAAATGTAAATTGGAATGTAAAATACCAAAGCTTTTTCGAACAAAATAGTGCTACAATATAATGTAGGTTAGATCTATACATATATTTAGAAAATGAGTATGACTCATTGAAGGTGAGAGCTAGATATCTTAATTTAGTGGAAGGTAAATGAGATAAAATATTTAACCTTGCAAAAAATTGCTAGAGAGTTATTGACAATTTCTATTCCTACCATTGCTTAAGAATCTACATTTAGTATTTATGGTCAATTTTGTGCTCATCATCTCAGTAAATTGTGTCCAAGTATCATATAAATATTGATATGTTTCAAGATTGATTAAGGATTGACATGAAAAGTAATAATGTCTATTATTTTTATTGATTAGTTTTTAAAAATTTGAATTAACTTATTTTAGATTTTCAATTGTGTTTTTTTATAGGATGCAATTAGCCAATGTCTTCTTGTTAATGAAGGGAATGATGTCAATCATTCATATTTTTTTATTTATTGCACCATTTTTTATACCTTAGAATGTTTGAAAGATATTTGTTGAATTTAGATTTTAGATTTTTAGATTTTTAGATTTATATGTAATAATGTATATCTAAGTGATTAGAAAAAACTTAAGGTTCTAGAGAATAGCATGTCTATTAAAGTTTTGCAAGGTTTTCAACATGCATCAAAACAAGGACCAAGTAAGCACATCAATAATTCACATGATAGAGTATTGCTTTAGAAAAATAAAACACACCTCTTTCTCCTTAGAACCTTTTAGGAGCTCAACCTGAAGACTCCACTGCTTTCATGAGATAGGGTTTAAACCCAACAACACGATTTGATAATTACTTTCTACCTCAATGTCCAAGAAATAGGTGAAATAATATGGGGAAAATAAACTAGATTGACAAAGTTAAATAAAAGGACATGAAATAACAACTAAAATAAACAAAAAAAGATATAAGATGAAATTGATATAATGCAACGCATGTTGCCTGATTTTCCCTTCTTACACTATGAAGATTTTAAAAAATAGCAATATTGTAAATATAATAATGGTTGATTAGTGCAATTTAAAACAATGGTGTAAAGTATTGTGTATTCAATTTATAGGTCAAATCATCTCCTTCATGCAATTGATTGCATGAAAACAATAATGACCATGATCTTGAATTAAATTGAAGAAACTTCCTCCAATCCTTTTAGACCTTTATTAGATGACACTATCTAATAGATGACTCATCTAATAGATGTTTAAGAAGATGTGATGAAATTTCTTCACTTTCATCCAAGACTATGTTCTTTATTGCTTTCATGCAATCAGTTGCATGACAAAAAATATTTAACCTATAAATTGAGAAACATTACCTTGAGCCACTGTTTTAAATTGCACTACTCCACTACTGACACATATTTGTCAACCATGTTAACATTGTTGCATTAAGCTTTATATTATAGTTAGTCTACTAGACCACAAGATTGACTGTAGAAAAATAGTAGGTAGAGATCTTTATTAATTAGGAGTAAAACTACCCCTTCTTTTTTACTTAGATACTATTTGAACTATAGACCTCTCTTCTTCTATATTTTCTACATGCTTCACATATTTGTATCTATCAATAATATGAAACAAATAGTGAAATTTTCGAGAGAGTCATTTAGGGTTTTGATAAAAGGAGAAGGGATCTCGTTGAGTACATATCTGTTGTGATTGGTCAGAAAAATAGTTAATTATTAATTTTTGAAGTTAAATATATATTTTTAACCAATCACAGACTGATAATACATGTATTGACACAATTTATGGGATAACAAATATGCTTCCGATCTCATTTAGGTTGATTATGATTTATGTGGCTATAACCAAAAGTAGAACTAGTGATTTCTATGATCAAGGCAGGGTTGACAATTTTGACAGTTGTTTAAAAGATTATGTGATTGTGACAATGTTGTTGTTGTAGATTATAAAGTTTGCAACAAAAGAAGTACGCAATTTAAAACACAAGAACCAAAACTAAGATTTAAGACAAAAGGAAGAGAATTGTTTCAATTCTTTTTTTTTCATTATCTTCAATTTTTGCTTCCTCCCCTGTCAAAATCTTTTAATATGTGCACGTCCTTCATCACCACATTTATAATCTCTAAAAATAATGTTACAATCATAGAACCCTAACTCAAACAATCATGATAATAATCCCCAATTCCCACCCTTCACTATTCGTGAATTCACCAATTTGACTTCCAACTCCACTGTGGGAGTGACCTCATTGAGATCCATTCTCATTCTTTTGCAAAACCCTAAAACCTTAATACATTTTTTACATATTATCATTGGAAGCCTTATATTCAATCTCATCAACTATCAAATTGTGAATCACAATATTTTTCAGATCATTCTTAGAAGAAGTTTTGATTTTTTCAATGAGGTTCTATTTTAAAATAATCTTTCCTTGCTTCATCATTTTGGATTTCTTTTCCAACCTACCATTGAGAGACTCCAAATTGTTGATACTAATTTTGAGTCTTATGTTGGAAAAAGAGTCTTTAGTCTTAAACTTTGAAAGTAAAATCTCATACACAATTGGGAAAATCAAAATTTCCGCTAGATTTCTTATGAAGATGTTGGGAAATGTAAGTCAATTTTAAAATATGGAGTTGAATATAGAGAAAAAGGTTGGTCCTCAGTTCAAACAAGATTAAAAGAAACATGTACCTGACTATTATATGATCAATAACTAACTTTTGATCATAACATTCATAATTAGTTGTAAGACCTAGATTTATTGTTTTCACAGTTTTATTACTCCCAATATATATACTAGTTAGTATACTAGATAAGAAGATTGATCATGGAAAAATATGTTCTAGAGAAGGAAAATATAGCCTAACCTTAATAAATAAGACTTCAAGTAGTCACTGAAAAGCAAGTAGCCAAGACCAAGCACATGGATCTCCTAAATTACAAGATAATATGCAAAGATATGAATGATCAATATGAATGATATAAAAACTAAGGATTTCAGAAAAATAAAAATGTATGGAAAGTAGATTTTGGTAATGCAAATTTTACAAGATCACAATATTGAAGAAATTGATTTTGATATCAGACATTTCATAACAATAGGTCGATATTGAAGTATAAAAGGGAACGATTGTGATAGTGATGGTCGCAAAATGACATTGATATTTGAAATTTGTTATGAGATTAGGGATTTCCCAGGAAAAAAAGAGTGTAAAATTATTTTTCTCATTCGAAAACTTAAGTACATAATAAAAAAAATGAGTTAAACTAACCCTTGCAAAAGGGCTAACACAGAGTCAACTACAAGCAAAATGTCAAATTAAACAGTCAAATCTTTCATACCTCGATATTAGAAGAAATGGATGTCTTCTTTCTTGAAACATAGATTTCAAAATTATTATTCTCTCGAAGATCGATGAAGATGCACATCTTGTTCAATCTGGATGAAGTTGAAATTAAAGACTTGATTTCACAAGATCAAATTATATAAAGAAATTTGAGATTTGAGATATCATAGACGAAGAAGGGATTTAACAAAAGTGATTCTACTTTCAAGGATTTAATACTAAATAAAAAAGTACATAAGGAAAATATTTATAATATATAAATATCAAAATCAAAACATGAGAAGAAAACGATAATAAGATTTAGAATCTCACCATGAAAAGAATAGAAGATGACTTTATGATTTGGGGTTTCACAAAAATGATGAAGTATATAAGAAAATGAATGAAGAAAATCTAATTTACGAAATGTTCTAGATTACGGGCTTTATAAAATTTATTTGTTGTAAAATTTTATGAAATATGGATACATGGGCAAACATTAACTCGACCCATCTCCCAACATAGATTTCATAAAGGCTTATGTACATATAGCCTTCTTTAAAAATAGTGATAAGTCTTTTAGCTTAACACCAATGCATACCTTAAGACCAATGAATTAGTATACATGATTGCACAACTCATAGGAGGATTATGCTCATAAGTCATACTATGAATCTATTAGAGAGAATAATTAAGCATATATTAAGACAATAGAAGAATGTTAATGAAAATCAATTATGTTTTATGTCAAATATTGAGGTCAACAATGACAACAATATACTTGGATTCTTATTAGATGAATGAAAAAAAGATGCACACATCATTTTGTTGATTACAAAAGACATGATAGAGGATCTAAAGATGTATTATAGGAAAACAAAAGAATAAATAAGTTTGTATAAATTATATTCTATCAGTGAAGGATATGTATAATAAGGTTACAACTAGTGTAAAAAGTCACATAAGATTCTCATATAACTATAAAATTGCATCAAGGATAATATCTGAATCTCCAATTTTTTTACAGTGGTGTTAAATGTGCTTACAAAGCACATCCATGAGCTAGTGCCATTATACATGTTTTTTCTAATGATATAATTTTACTTGAGGACAAGAGAGGAAATAAATAAGAAGTTAAAAACGTAGAGATAAAATTTAACTTGTATCAAATGACATTCATAATATATGATTATAAGTATATCAAAAGGTGCATAAGTACAACCTTAGAGGTGAAAAGTGGAGGTCATGCTGTGTTAAGTGTTAAATTGATCATATTTTATACACTCTTTTTATAACACTTTAACTACTTAATCAACTCAAATGAATAAATTTATACTAATATATGATTAAAACTTATTTAAATGGTCAAGTCTTACCTTTATAATGTGTTGTATGCTAAATCCGTAGAAATAATTGCAAAAAAAGAAGCTCCAGACAAAAACAAGAATTCAGTCATGACATGTCAGAGTAAAATCACAATAACATTTGTTCACCGTTGGATCCAGCTCTCATGGAGCTTCAATATGAACAGTCGGATCGTTGAAATGAGCAAAAGTCACTACACTAAGCGCAGGTTTCCGCACTTAGTGCAGATAGTAGTGAAAATCAACAATTTGCTATTGTTTTGTATGTGTTCAGCACACGTATGAGTGCTCCGAGGTGCGCCCAACACAAGTTGGTGCGTTGAAAGGTCACGAAAAGCTAGCTGGAGGTGCACTTAGCGCATAGGACAACACCAACATACTACTTAAGGACTTTTAACTCGAACCATTTGATAGACACTTTGTAATATTGATTTGTACTACTTATTTTCTGAGTTTCTAGGGTAGTTTGACTCATTTTAGTCATGTAATTAAGGTGTAAGTATTAGATGAGTTAATTTATGCTCATTGTGTGTGGTTCTACCACCCTATGAGTTGTGATTTATCCCTATCTTACTTACACCTTGTGAACATGAGTAGCTAAAATCCTTGTTGGGATTAAATGTAGCCTGATGTATACACATTCATTAACCATTTATTCATCATGTTTTGATTATATTTGAGTTATGTATTTACTCTATGCTTGCTTTGACTCTGATCAACTTTTTGTATGATTATTGAATAATTTGCTTAGTTCTTACTTGCATTATTCTGAACTTGCATAACTCAACAAGTAGTACATTTTCTAGACATAGACTTGTATTATTTGCCATATCATGCATTTCACTTTTTAGTATCTAGACATAGAACTAACATTGTGATTTCATAAATCTCAAACTGAATAATATGTGTTACTAGACATAGAGATGTACTTGAAGGTTCATAAATCTGAATTTTGTTATTGTAGTTACCAGACATAAACCAACCTATGATAAAGTACTAGCATAGACCAAGACATTGGCCGCTAGTATAAATGAGGTGTTGCATTTTAACTCAATTTTGCAGGCATAGACTACTAGATATAGAAGCATGATTTTACAAGTCATATTTCCTAATCTTATGAATTGAAGTTGATAGACATAGAGTTTTGTTGCATAAGTTTCTAAATTGATTAAGACATTAACTTTTAGTAATATTGAGGTGTTTTCATGGAATAATCATTACTGAGTAATTTACCTTAAGAATTAGTTGTGTAAGAATAGTAACTATGAAATTCAATCTCAGCTCCTTTTATCATATTATTACATTTCGATTTAATTATGTTAACAAACCAACCAAAAAACCATTTTTCAAAACCAACTTAGAGTATCAATTTTTAGTTGAAATGCTAGTATTTAGCAAGTCCTTGTGGATTCGAAACCCCTTATTTTATACTTGTTTAAGGCACCGAGGAAGTTTTATACTCCTATTTACCGACCAGGACATGCTCCATACCCTAAGTGATAAGGTTTAAATTTGTTTTGTGAATCATACAACATGATGCTTAAATGGAGGAAAAGGTAAACTATATGATTCAAACATGATGAATAAATGGTCTTATGTTGGAGGTGGTTAGCTTGGTAAGTTTAATGGTGGCAAGGTAGAGTCTAGTAATGTTTTCTCTTCATTATGTTGATGACACAATAATTGTTGGTGAAGCATCTATTGAAAAAATTAGGTATGTTAAGGTTGTCCTTAGAGTTTTTGAGTTGGTCTCATGGTTGGTGGTTGATTTAGATAAAAGCATTGGAGTCATTGCATTGTAAAATTGGTGCTTATGCACATGAAACTTGGTTCTTGGAAGGGTAAGAATTTTTATCTTGATGGAAGGGTGACTCTCATTGATTATATCCTTATGAGTCTTCCCATTCATTACATGATTTTTTTAAATATCCTAGGAATTGATCATTAAATCTTTAATTAGTATCAGAAGGAATTTCAATGTAAGGAAGAGAGAATGATAGCTTTCATGAAGTGGGTCTTATATATGAACCCAACTCATCTTCATTAATAGAAAGATAAATGCATATTTTTCCCTTTGTTTTTAATGACAAAAATGTAATTTTAATATAATTATAATGACAAATGTATCAGCAAAAGTTGTATTCCCTTTTATTTTTTAAAGCACTTGTCTCTCTATTAATGGGAGTAACATAACTCATTATATATAAGCCTAAAAAGAAAGGTGGGATGAATAATAAAGATTTAGGGTTTATTAACTTAGCTCAGTGGAGATAGAGGCTTCTTAATAATGTAAAGATTGTTATGATTTTTTTTTGAAACAACAAAAGAGTAATCAATTAGAAAAGCACAAGGGGTACTACCCAATACAAAATCTAGGAATTATTTCTAATACAATGGTTATGAATACAAAATCAAGGATCTTGGCACCTTTGGTTAAAATAAAAAAAAACTGCTACAACATCTAGAGGAATACCAAAGTCAAGTTCTAACTTGGATTAAATCTAGCACTTGAAGATGTCAAACCTTCTTATCATTGAACCATTGAAAGTAACTTCATTCCTCATCACCCAAATAAACCACACTAATAGAAATCATGCAGATGCAGAAAATCACCAATTGTTTGAGGAATAATGATAGGGATCTTAAGCGACACATAATTAAAAACAACACCACACACTCATAACACAATTGCAAGAAAGAAATAAGTGATCAATGGACTCAGCGAAAATTAAACAAACAACATAAACCATATCTTCCTCCCTACGAATAATGTTTTGGTTAAATAATGTCTTCTTAGAAGCCACCCTGCCTCTCAAAACTTTCCAAATAAAACAACACACTTTCGATGGAACATGAGTCTTCCAGCAATTTTGGAAGAGGTTATTTAATGTTGTTTAGTCCAAAATCACATAACTTGGCAACTAAAGTCTAGGAAAAATATGCCTTAAACTTTGAGACCCATACCAAATATCCAACCAAAATCTTGTTTGATTCACATCACTAATTACTTTGGATATATTCGCCTCAAAATCAACACCTATACCTCCTTGATCTCGGGATAATGAACCTAAATCTTGCCACCAATAAGAATTAGATTTGGAAGAAAGAATTTCCAAATCAAATCCATATATAGTCAACAAATTATCGGTTAACATAATCATAAGCTTTTTGGAAGTCCATCTTAAAAAGAAAACACCCTTCAATAGACTTCTTAGCTGAGTGTAGGACTTCATTGATGATAACTAGAGAAGGAAATGACCTAAGCCAAAACCAATTTAAGCCTTCCAGCTAATACTTTAGCAATAATTTTATAGAGAGAGCTAACCAAAGAAATAACCATATAAATTATTTGACGTTCAAATAATTGCACGTTATATTACGTCTATATTTTCAAAGACGTGATATAAGTTTGGTACTAGATGTGAAATTACTCTCTATAAAAAGAATTTCACGTTATTTTCAAAGAAAATCATGTATATAGCTACTATTAGCAGATTTTCAAAGCTTATAAGCTAGTGATGGTTGCAACAAATAAATTTTCCATTTATTTTTATACTTCAATTTTTCAACAAAGGATAGTTTTAATCCAAAAAAATATATATTATTTCATGTTCTTCAAGCTATTTAAAAATGATATTAGTCAAAGTTTTATTTATTGTTCCAATAATTGATGATTATTCAATGCATAATAAAGTTTTTAATATTTATGTATTTTTGGAGATCTCTTCCATCGGAGATATAATTCTCTTCAAGCCTAAAACATCAATTGTATGGTAGGGCTAACTCTTCTAGTGGTGTTTTTACTTATGGGAAAGTATGCATGTACCATTTAAAAGAATCACTTATTGCTAATATTTATGCACATATTTTGAATCAAAATATTTTTTTTTAATCAATGGCTTCCCCCTATCTTATAGTTGAGAATCAAATCTCTTTTGGGTGCACAAATTTTCCTCATAGCTATTGTCACTCTCATCAATAAACATTGACTCTTAAGCTGGTACAGTATATGGATTCAATAAAGTTTTATATATCTAGACTAAGTCCCATTTTTGGTAAATATATTGAGTGTTTTTAATAAAAAAAAACAGTATAAAATTTATTATGTCAGTCAATTTAATTATTAAAATTTATTATCTTTAAGAATTATTATTATTATGCATAAGTTGATTAGCCCAAATTCTCCGACGATCTTGGGTTTAAGGATTTGTACAATCAGAAAAAGTTAGTGTGTGCTTTACTCGTATTTTTTATTTTCCTAAATCATCATTGTATTGTTTCCTTTCAATGAAAAAATGATAGATAAGAACATCACATTTGTACCTTATTTGTTCATATTTATGATTTTCAATAAATGTTATCACATTTGATAACTCCCTTCATAATAAGAGAAAAATATTATATTCTTTTATTATATTTACTATACAAATATATTTGCTAATAGAGGGAGGAGGGAAATAATGTCAAGTTTAAAATTGAAAAAAATGAGTTATTTGGTAATAATAATGGATAATTTTTTTTTATCAAAATATTAATATTAAATTATTGAACTGATATTTTATTAATATAATTAGATAATCCTACTATTACTATTAAATTTAATATATATATATATATATATATATATATATATATTATATATATATATATGTAATCATATGGTTTGAAGGGTAAATGTTCAAAGTTAATGATGTGAATATGTATAGGTTGGTTTGATCCTTGCAATTGCATTTAAATACTTTTTTCTAGTAAAAGCCTCACATAAAAAAAGATATAAAATCATCTATTACTGCTATATGAATACTTCCCCATAAGCAAAAATCCTAGATTCAATCTCGCCTGTGTAAAAATATTACTAGGAGAGTTAGCCAGCCCTGTAACATCTCAGTTATGTCATGCGACCCTCCAGGCCCATGCTTAATGGTAGCGACTCATGTGAATAATGACCATTTATCCCTGAGGTCATGGGTTCGAGTCGTGGAGGCTCCCCTTTGGGGGAATAAAATACTGCATGAGGTATTTAAACTTGAGGGTGACATGCTTAGTTATGTATGGGCATGGAGGGTCGCATGACATAACTAAGGTGTTACAGTGACATGCTCAATATATGTATGGGTCTGGAGGGTCGCATGACATAATTGAAGTGTTACAAGCCCTACTTCCTCATGGATGTTTCAGGCTTGAACATAATTACCTCTAATGAATGTGGCCTCAAATAATTCATAAATATTAAACTTTTATTATTCATTGAATGAAAATCTATTATTAGAATGGTAGATAAATTTTTGACTAATATCCCTTTTTAAATGGCTTAAAGGCATATTGCATAATAACATTTTGTTGGAGTAAAATTATCCCTTGTTGAAAAATTGAAGTATAAAATGAATGAAAAATTTATTATTGAATACTCCTATAATGAGCTTAGAAAATTTTAAAATCTCTTTATAGTAGCTTTTCTAAAGCTACAATCTCCCATTATTTTTGTTTGTTAAACATTTCAACTCAAAATCTTACAAGTGAATGAATCATAATCTACCATATAAAGGTAGTATAACTAGGTAGAGTGAAACTCCAATTTATCATGCTAATTATAATTTTATAAAATTTTATTATCAAAAAATAAATTGTATCTTATTATCTCATTTACTATATAAATATAATTGGTAGTAAAAAGGAAAAAATCAACATGAAATTCTAAATGAGAGAGGTCAAATTAGTTTGTAACAATAATGACACAAATAGTTTTTTTTATCATAATATTAATATTAGAATGTTATTATAATAAAATATTCAGTCATAACGTTACTACTAATATTAAAGTTAATATAACACCTCAATTCTGACATGCAATCTCTTAGGCCCGTGAATATACTGAGCGTGCCACCCATAAACTTAAATACTCATTATAGTATTTTATTCCCCCCAAAGAGAAATCTTCCCGACCCAAACCCATAACCTCAGAGAAATCAAACTCACGCTCATTATGTAAAAACCAACTATCCTAGCTACTAAACTAATTTATACAATCATTTTCTGTGTAATTTATAATATATTTATCTTAAATATAAAATGGTCATTGACCTACAATAATTTTGAGTTAGAGATGGAAAAATTGGGTTACTTAAAAGGTCATATAGACCCAACACGACTTAGTAGGAAAATGAAGAAAAAAAGCAATTGTATCACTCAAAAGATGTATTTATCCATTATGACTTATGAGTGACAAATTAAAAAAACTTCGGTCATGCATAAGTTATGATGGTTCATCATGACTTTTGCGTGTTGTTTGAAATTATTTTAAATACTACACAGATGTCATGATGGACCAACACGACTTTTGTATGTTATTGTAAAATATAGTATTAGATATATAGTATAATTTTGAAAAATATAGAAAAAAATTATTTTTTTTCTTCTTATGAGGAGACTGATAAATAAGAAAATGCCAACTGATGACAACTTACAGATCCGGGGTTGCAACTTAGCTTCTATGTGCAGCCTTTACAATCAAAATTATGAGAATTCTGATCATTTATTTCTGCAATACTGCTTTGCTTCTGCTCTTTATGGGATTAGGTTAACTCTACTTTCTCAGTTTCCATTGATAAATCTTCAATAACAGCAATGATCAAGGTCTGTAGGAGTAATTGGAGCCCTCAGGTGAGAGACTTACTGGCTGCTACAATAATTCATACCATTAACATAATATGGTATTGCAGAAATCATATTAGATTTTAGAATAGAGTTTGCAATCTACAGCAGGCAATTTCTAAGATAAAGTTGGCTACCAATTTGTCTGACAACTCTTCCAACTCAGCTGCTCGTCCTAATGTGCATGAACTTACTATTATTCAAGCCTTCAATGTTTCTATTAACTACACAAGGGCTCCCCGTATTGTTGAAGTAAATTGGTGCTTTCTGGTTTTGGGTACTGTTAAAATAAATACTGATGGAGCTGCCCATGATTCTCCTGGTCATTCGGGTGGATGAGCTATCTTCAGGGATCATGAGGGCACAGTGTTAGCTTGTTTTGCTGATTATTTTCATATCAATGATGCTTTGTTTGCTGAGATGAATTCTGCAATTTTGACAATTGAATTTGCTTATAAAAAAAGGTGGACAAACATATGGATTGAATGTGACTCGGCTCTGGTTGTGTAAATTTTCAAAGGTAAGTGCAATGCCCCTTGGAAACTTTTAAGTAGTTAGGAAAGAAGCAAATCCATTCCGAGACATTGCACTTGGTCTATATCTCATATTTTCCGTGAAGGAAACGAGTGTGCAGACAAGCTTGCGAGCTATGGCATTGCTAGGAAGTCTTATGTTCATTGGAACTCTGTCCCCACTTTCTTGGTTAATGAATTTAATAGAAATAAGTTGGGTTTACCAGCTTGTTTAGCAATTTGTAAAATAAAATAAAATATATATATATATAGTAAGTAGTATACAAAATCAATATGATGAATTAAAAACATCAATATTTCAAGTTTGTTAACTAAAAAAAGATGTGTTCGTTAAGGAATTAGTTTAAATATTAATTCTTTTCATTGGAAAAACTGTAATAACATTTTGACTTTTTTTTAAATTTAAAAAATAATTCTTAAAAAAAGTAATAAGAAAGTGGTCATAGAAGAATGTAAAATTTGTAAGGTCTTCCAAAAAGATTTATAATAAATCTAATATCTTATTATAATGTAATGGGATGGTGATATTACAACAATTGAAATCTCCATTTCTGCACACTTATAAAGTAAAGGGGGGATTTCTATCATTTAAAAATCACTTTCACATAATTACAATATGTCTTTCAAAACATAAAGCTAAATTAAACTTCATTTACTCTTCCCAAAATTACTCATTCACTCTTTGATTCTCCCTTCACAACTTCGGGCTATCTCTCTTCCTTTCTTCTTCATTTCTCCCTTCATCTCTCTTTTTCTTTTCTTCTTCAATGTTACTCAGACTACTCAAATACATTATTCTCTCTAACCTATTGAATATGTATTGTTAAGAGTAACTGATATTTATGCCTTGGTTAAGAAACACATACACTATGAAGATTGTAAAAACTGCAATATGGTAAATATAACTATGGTTAATTAGTCTAATTTAATATAATGGCTTATAGATTGTATATTCAATTTATATGTCAAATCATTTCCTCCATGTAATTGATTGCATGAAAACAATATTGGCTATGGTCTTGAATGAAAGTGAAGAAACTTTCTCATACAATTTTAGTCCTTTATTAGATGTATGACACTATCTAATTGATGGCCCATAGAGGTAGAAATCTAATAGAGGTCTAAAAATATCTAAGGAATAATTTCTTTATTTTCATCCAAGAATATGATCATTAATGTTTCCATCAGTGTCATTAATACCATATTGGTCATTAGACCGATCATGATATTAGTATAATAGTATAGCGATTCATTTGGTAGTTTACTAATTAAACCACATACCACTAAAGTTAGATATACATATATAATATATTAATATTAATGTTGAAAAATCAATAAAAAACCAATACATTTTTTATTTTCATTAAAAAAAGTTAATTTTAAATAAAAATCAGCTGGTAGACCGGTACAGTTCAATTGAAAACCGACCAATATGATCAGTTTTGATCAGATTGATTACATGACCAGTATAATTAGTATACCGTACTAGTATTGGGACCAGTTCACTAGTTTACCGGTGGAACCTGCCGACATGAACCAATTTTTATAATAGTGGTTTCCATGCAATTAATTGCATCACAAAGATGATTTGAACTATAAATTTAGAAAAGATACCTTAAGCTAGGGTTTTAAAGTACACTACTCGACTAAAGACACATTTTTGTTAACCATGTTAACATCGTTGCACTAAGCATTATATTATAAATATTATACTAGACAACAAGATTGATTATAGAAAAATAGTTGCTGGAGATCTTTATTAATTAAGAGTAGCATTAAGCCTTTCTTTTGCTTAACTACTATTTGAACTACATTCCTCTCTTCTTCTATATTTTCTACATGCTTTACATATTTTTATCTATGAATAATATAAATCAAATAGTGAAAATTTTGAGAGTCAATGAGGGATTTGACAAAGGGAGAATGGTTCTCATAGAGGTCAATTATGGGGCTAGAACTATAAGCATAACCAATGATTTAGGGTAGTATGATTGTAATAGTGTTGTTGTTGAGGATTATACAATTGGCAACGAAAGAAGTACACACATTAAAACACAAGAACCAAAACTGAGATTGAAGACAAAAGGAAGAGAATGGTTCGAATTATTTTCTTCACTCTCTTTCATTTTCTACTTCACTCTCAACATCTTTTGATCTGTGCACTTCCTTCTTCACTGCATTCATAATCTCCAAAAACAATTTTACAATCATAGAACCCTAACTCAAACTATCACAATAATAATCCCCAGTTCCAACCTTTCAGTGGTTATGAATTCGCCTATTTGACTTCCAGCTCCAGTGTGGGAGTCAACCTCAATGAGATCCATTTTCCTTCATTCGCAAAACCCTAAAATCTAAATACATCATTTCACATATTATCATTGGATGCCTTATATTTTATCTCAACAACTATCAACTTCGGAGCCACAATAGTTTACACATCATTCTTAGAAGAAATTTTGATTTTCTGTATGAGGTTCTATTTTAAAATAATCTTTCCTTAATTCATCATATCAGATTACATTTTCAGCCTACCACTTGGAGACTCCAAATTGTTGATATTAATTTTGAGTCTTTAGTGATAAACTTTGAAAGTAAAATCTCACACACCAATTAGGAACATCAAAATTACTTCTAAGAAGACATGTAAGATTTCTTGTCAAGATGATGGGAAATATAAGTCAAATTTGAAATTTGAGGTTGCAAATAGAGATCATGGTGGGTCTTCAGTTCAAACAAGCTAATGTGAACCTCTAAGGGTGATTTTCTTTATTGGCCGATCGTTCTTGCCCAAAACTTAACTTTCTTGCGGAATAGAATTTGTTTATGAAATTATGTATATTTGTTACGAATTTGAATATGAAAATGAAATGGAATGTATATGGAATTAATATGTGGTCTTGGTTTTGGTTGTTTACTTTTGGTTTATATTTGGTGTAAGGGGTGGAATGGACATGTGTATGAATATGGGGTGAGATGTGTATGATTTTTAGTGTAGGGATAAAAGAACTTGGTTAAGAGATCAAAGGGGAAGACGCCATAAGCAAGGTAGCTTGATAAGCCACATATTTTCGCCACAAGGAAGGATCCTTGATAAGAACTAAGGTAAGGCGCCACACAAATGGTGATAAACATTTGAACGCCACAAGAACAAGTTCTTGATAAGTTCTAAGTTTTAGTTGGCAAAGCTCAACTAAACAAGGATTTAATCGAAAATATTATTGAATTTGTCCCATTCATGTGTTGATTTGGTTTCATATAATGTGAAAATAAAACATAACGTTAAACATGTAATGAAAGTCTTGTTTCCCACATGATGATGGCTCTCCCTTTGATTTGGCTCGGCCAAGATGATGCGCATGCCCAAGGTTGGTCTAGGTTCATTGAGTTCCAAGAAAAGAAATAATATTCCATGGTTTCACAAGGCAAGAATCACCATAACTTTTTGATTTAAAATGAATCCCACAAATGATTCCAAGTAAGGCAAGTAGCCATATCTTCCATTATTATGGATCCTCATGGCCAAACTTGATGATATGACCATGTCCAAATTTATTGCTCATCTTCAAGGCAAGCTACACACTTAATCCATATAGGGAATGTAATAACTCATTGATTTGGAATTACCATACAGATTGCTTGAGGTTAGGGAAGGCAAAAATTATTACATTCCTAAACCTCAAGAAATCTGTATGGTAATTCCAAATCAAGGTGTTACTTCCTTCCATATATGGATTAGGCGTGTAGCTTTTTTGAGGAGGAGCAATGAATTTGGACATGGTCATATCATCAAGTTTGGCAGTGAAGATCCACAATAAAGAAAGATATGACAACTTGCCTTACTAGGAGTCATTCATGGGATTCGTTTCAAATCAAGAACTTATGGTAATTCTTGCCTTGTGAAATCATGAGATATTATTTCCTTTCTTGGGACTCAATGAACCTAGACCAATCTTAGGCATGTGCATCATCTTGGTCGAGCCAAATCAAAGGGATAACCATCATCATGTGGGAAACAAGACTTGTATTACATGTTTAATGTCATGTTCTATTTTTACTTTGTACGTAATCGAATCAACACATGAATGAGACAACTTAAATAATATTTTGGATTAAATCCTTGTTAAGTTGATCTTTGCCTCCTAAAACATAGAACTTGTCATGAACTTGTTCTTGTGGCGTTCACCTTGCCTTAGTTCTTATCAAGGATCCTCCCTTGTGGCTAACATATGAGGCTTATCAAGCTAACTTTTTTGTAGCCCCTTCCCCTTACATATCTTAACCAAGTTCTTTTATCCCTACACTAAAATCATATGCATCCCTCCCCATATTCATATCCACTCCATATACAAAACCATACACAAAATATAAATCAAAGTAAACTTTTGTTACCACATATTAATTCATTAAACATTTCATTTCATTTTCATTTTCAAATTCGTGTCAAATATACATAATTTCATAAACAAATTGCATTCCATAAGAAAGTTAAGTTTCAGCAAGAACGATTAGCCAATAAATAAAACGACTCCTAGAGGTTCGCATCACAAGGTTAAGAGGAGGAGGCTTAATGCTACTCATAAACAAGATCTCAAACACTTTTTGTAGTACAACTTTTGTATTGGTTTGAGCATCCCTTCTTTGTTATTAATATATTTGTTTCTTATTATTTAGGTATAAACTCTATATTTTTGGGCTCTTTGTGATTAGCATATAAAACTCGATGAAATAAGAAATTCTCCATTTCCGCCATGTTTTTTAATGAAAAAATTATATGTGGTTGTACAAGTAAGTATAGATAAGAAGATTGACAATATAAAAATATGAAAACATATCATAACCTTAATAAATGGGACTTGAATGAGTCACTGAAAAGCAAGTGGTGAAGATGAAGCACATAGATATCGCAAATCACAAGATAATACGACAAGTTATTAATTACCTTATCTTATTATTACATATTTTATAAGTCCAAAATATTCAAGAAATTGATTTTGATATCAAATATTTCAGAATAATATATTGATATTGATGTATAAAACAAAATGATTATGATAGTAATAGTCTCATAATGATATTGATATTTGAAATTTGTTATAAAATTATGGATTTCCCAAAAACATGAGCGCACAATTATTTTTCTCATTCGGAAAGTTTAGTACATAAGAAAAAAAGGAATAAACAAACCCTTTCAAAAGGGCTAACATGGAGTTAACTAGAAGAAAAATGTCAAAAAGTAGTCAAGTCTTTTATACCTCAAGATTAGTAGAACTTGATGCGCCCTTTCTCGAGATACAAATTTCAAAATTATCATCTCATAGATCGACAAAGATGCACATCCTGTTCAATATAGATGAAGTTCAAAATTAAATACTTATTTTCACAAGATCAAATTACATAAAGAAATTGAATTTAAGATTTTAGATTCCACGGTAATAGGCCGAGAGGGAGACAAATAGAAGTGACACTGATATCGAGAATTTAAAAGTAAATAAAAATTACATTCATAAGCAAATTATTTATAAGATATAAATATCAAAACAAAACATGAGAAGAAAATGATATTGAGATCTAGAATCTCACTCTGAGAAGAATAGAAGATGATTTTTTGATTTGGGTTTCAAAATGAGAATGACTTATATAAGAAAGTTAATGAAAAAATCTACATTATGGAATCTTCTAGATCATGGGCTTTATAAAATTTATTTGTTATATAATCTTTTGGAAATATGGACACTTGGGTGACCATCAGCGCACAGCCCATCCCCTCATTATACTTTTGTTAAAAGCTTATTTACATATAAACTTTTTTTTTAAAAAGTGATAAGTTTTATAGCTTAAGACTAATGAATGGTTTCATGTTTTTTATCAGCAGTGAAATCTTTATTAAATAAGAGTATGGTTTCATATTTATGTAAAAGAACATAAATATATACATTATTGCACAACTCATAAGAGGATTATGCTTGCATCTCATGCTATGAATCTATTAGAGAGGGTAATGAGCCTATGGTAAAACAATAGAAGAATGTTAGTGAAAATCAATTATGTTTTATGTCGAACTAGGAGGTAAACAATGAAAGCAATATACTTATATTTTTTATTATAGAGGATCAAGAGAGGTATTATGGGAAGACCAAAGAATAAATAAGTTTGTATTAATTATATTCTATCAATGAAGGATAGACTAGTGTAAGAAGTCACATTATATTTTCATATAACTATAAAATTGCATGTAGTGTTAGATGTGATTACAAAGCACATTTATGAGTCAGTGATGCAAGTTTTTTTCTAACAATATACTCCTACACAAAGAGAAGATAGAGGAAATAAATAGGAAGTTAGAAATATAGAAATAGAATTTAACATGTATGATATGATTTTCATAATATATGATTGTAAGTATATCAATCTTAGAGGTGAAAAGTGGAGGTCATGCTCCATACCAGAAGTCTTAAGGTATTATTTTTTTATGAACCATACAACATGGTTCTTAAAAAGAGGAAGAGGTAGACTAAATGATTTAAACATGATGAATAAATGGTCTTATGTGGGAGGCGGTTAGCATGGGTAACTTTAATGGTGGTAAGGTAGGGTCTAGTGATGTTTTCTCTTTATTATGTTGATGATACAATAATGATTGGTGAGGCATCTATGGAGAATATTAGGTATACATAATAATTGTTTTCTCTCATATATATGCCTAAAAAGAAGGATGAGTTGCTCACGGGAAAATAGGTGTATAAATATTACTTTGGTGTCACAAATAAGTATAGAAAGTAACTTTACCGTCTTCACAAAGAATTGCTTAAAACTATAGTCTTTTAACTCTTTTAACTACTTCCCTATTCAATTAATTTGGGTTGTTTGTTGTGTGACACAAACACTTCAAATGTACTTTATATTATGATAAATGTAGTTAGGGTTAAACTTCACACTCACTCTCAATTTCCACTTTTATTCTTTTATTTAATACCAATCAAAACATATAAGAATATATGATGAACTCAGAACTATAATGAAATTGAGAATGAAAGGGTAAAATAATATTACATTGAGGAGTTGAAGAAGCTGATCATCAAATTGATGAGAATGGGATTTGAGAAGCTTCTTCCCTAGATGTTTAAGCCTCTTAACAGTATCCAACTCATTGTCATTGGAAGAAGAACTCATTTTTCTATTCAGAATCAGAAACACAAACAACTAAGGATGTTTGTTTTATAACACTACCTAAGCAAGTGATTACAACATAGAATTCAAGGGTTTTGTGTCAAAGTGTGTGACATGCAACAACAACAATAACAAAAACAAGTGACTTACAAATAAAAGGAACCCTTTTTAGTTCCTGTCTTACTTTTTCATCTCTCATTTGCTTCTATTATTTGAGGGACTGTGCTTATGAAACTACTGGGCACATCTGCTATCTAGTCCCACAGTTTCTGCCACTCCATGTGTCATGAATTTGTAATTAGTTAGAAAAATATTTGATAATTAAATTTTAACTTAAATATATTTCTTCTGACCGAAGACAAGTCCATGACACATGCAATGGTACAAACTGTGGACAGCAGATGTGTACCCTGAAACTACTTCAATTACAATTATACCCTTCTACTCCACTGCTTTCAT
This sequence comes from Lupinus angustifolius, assembly GCF_001865875.1. Lineage (NCBI taxonomy): Eukaryota > Viridiplantae > Streptophyta > Magnoliopsida > Fabales > Fabaceae > Lupinus > Lupinus angustifolius. The sequence goes on from NC_032013.1 coordinate 10,465,145, forward strand.
GAGATAGGGTTTAAACCCAACAACACGATTTGATAATTACTTTCCACCTCAATGTCCAAGAAATAGGTGAAATAATATGGGGAAAAATAAACTAGATTCACAAAGTTAAATAAAAGGAAATGAAATAACAACTAAAATAAGCAAAAAAAGATATAAGATGAAATTGATATAATGCAAAGCATGATGCCTAATTTTCCCTTCCTACACTAAGAAGATTTTAAAAAATCGCAATATTGTAAATATAATTATGATCAACTAGTGCAATTTAAAACAATGGTGTAGAGTATTGTGTATTCAATTTATAGGTCAAATCATCTCCATCATGCAATTGATTGCATGAAAACAATAATGACCATGATCTTGAATTAAATTGAAGAAACTTCCTCCAATCCTTTTAGACCTTTATTAGATGACACTATCTAATAGACGACTCATCTAATAGATGTTTAAAAAGATGTGATGAAATTTCTTCACTTTCATCTAAGATTATGTTCCTTATTGCTTTCATGCAATCAGTTGCATGACAAAAAATATTTAACCTATAAATTGAGAAACATTACATTGGGCCACTGTTTTAAATTGCACTACTCCACTAATGACACATCTTGGTCAACCATATTAACATTATTGCACTAAGCCTTACATTATAGTTAGTATACTAAACCACAAGATTGACCGTAGAAAAATAGTAGCTAGAGATCTTTATTAATTAGGAGTAACACTAAACCTCCTCATTTAATTAGATACTATTTGAACTATAGACCTCTCTTCTTCTATATTTTCTACATGCTTCACATATTTGTATCTATCAATAATATGAAACAGATAGTGAAATTTTTGAGAGAGTCATTTAGGGTTTTGATAAAAAGAGAAGGGATCTCGTTGAGTACATATCTGTTGTCCTACAATTTGTATCACTACATGTGTCATCAGTTATGACTGGTCAGAAAAATAGTTAATTATTAATTTTTGAAGTTAAATATATATATTTTTAACCAATCATAAACTGATGGTACATGCAATGACACAATTTGTGAGACAATAGATATGTTATCATTCTTGCTTAGATTGATTACGAGGCTAGAACCAAAATTAGACCTAGTGATTTCTATGATCAAGGCAGGGTTGACAATTTTGACAATTGTTTAAAAGATTATGTGATTGTGACAATGTTGTTGTAGATTATAAAGTTTGCAACAAAAGAAGTTGGCAATTTAAAACACAAGAACCAAAACTAAGATTTAAGACACAAGGAAGAGAATTGTCCCAATTCTTTTTTTCATTATTTTCAATTTTTGCTTCCCTCAACATCTTTTAATATGTGCACTTCCTTCATCACCACATTTATAATCTCCAAAAACAATGTTATAATCATAGAACCCTAACTCAAACTGCCACGATAATAATCCCCAATACCAACCCTTCACTGTTCGTGAATTCATCAATTTGACTTCCCACTCCACTGTAGGAGTGACCTAAATGAAATCCATTTTCATTCTTTTCCAAAACCCTAAAACCTAAATACATTTCTTTACATATTATTATTGGAAGCCTTATATTCCATCTCAACAACTATCAAATTGGGAATTACAATAGTTCTTAGATCATACTTAGAAGAAATTTTGATTTTTCCAACGAGGTTCCATTTAAAATAATCTTTCCTTGCTTCATCATTTTGGATTTCTTTTCCAACCTACCATTGGGAGACTCCAAATTGTTGATACTAATTCGAGTCTTATGTTGGAAAAAGAGTCTTCTAAGTCTTAAACTTTGAAAGTAAAATCTCATACACAATTGGGAAAATCAAAATTTCCACTAGACTTCTTATGAATATGTTGGAAATATAAGTCAATTTTGAAATATGAGGTTGAATATAGAGAAAAAGGTTGATCCTCGGTTCAAACAAGCTTAAGAAAAGGAGATTTAATACTACTCATAAACAAGATTTCAAGCACTTTTTTGTACTCGAACTTTTGTAATGGTTTGAGCACCCTTTTTGTTATTAATACATTTTTTGCTTATAGGAAAAAAATGAAGCATTATTATTAAGGTATAAACTCAATTTTTTTTATACTTTTTGAGAACAACATACAATATGCTATTGCATTAGATAAAATTTAAATTTTGGGGAGTAGATTAAATTTCAATCTTATCCAATAAAAATGTGAGACTTCATCATTTCCTCTATAAAAACCAATATAATCCAGGATATATATATACACATATATATATATATAATGAGAAATGAGAACAATTAATATGTACTATTAGATCTTATTCGAATGATTAAGATTAAAAGAAACATGCACATAACTGCCATGTAACTAATAACTAACATTTAATCATAATATTCATAATTGGTTATAAGACCCAAATTGTTCTTACAGTTTTATTACTCCCAATATATATACTAGTTAGTATACTAGATAAGAAGATTGATCAAGGAAAAATACGTGCTAGAGAAGGAAAATATAGCCTAACCTTAATAAATAAGATTTCAACGAGTCACTGAAAAGCAAGTAGCCAAGACCAAGCACATGGATCTCCTAAATCACAAGATAATATGCAAAGATATGAATGATGTAAAAACTAAGGATTTCATAAAAATAAAAATGTATGGGGATTTTGGTAATGCAAATTTTACAAAATCACAATATTGAAGAAATTGATTTTAATATCATACATTTCATAACAATAGGTCGATATCAAAGTATAAAAGGGAACAATTGTAATAATAATGGTCTCAAAATGACATTGATATTTGAAATTTGTTATAAGATTAGGGATTTACTATGAAAAAAAGAGTGTAAAATTATTTTTCTCATTCAAAAACTTAAGTGCATAATAAAAAAATGGGTTAAACTAACCCTTGCAAATGGCTAACATGGAGTCAACTACAAGCTAACCGTTAAATTAAATAGTCAAGTCTTTCATACCTGGATATTAGAAGAACTGGATGTGTCCTTTCTTGAGATATAGATTTCAAAATTATTATCATCTCTCGAAGATCGATGAAGATGCACATCTTGTTCAATCTAGATGAAGTTGAAATTAGAGACTTGATTTCATAAGATCAAATTACATAAAGAAATTTGAGATTTGAGATTTCACAATAATAGATAGAGAAGGGGTTAAACAAAAGTGATTTTCATTTCGAGGATTTAACACTAAATAAAAAAGTACATAAGGAAAATATTTATAACATATAAATATCAAAATCAAAATATGAGAAGAAAACGATAATAAGATCCAGAATCTCACCATAAAAAGAATAGAAGATGACTTTATGATTTGGGGTTTCAAAAAAGTGATGAAGTATATAAGAAAAGGAATGAAGAAAATCTAATTTACCGAATGTTTTAGATCACGGGCTTTATAAAATTTATTTGTTGTAAATTTTTGTGAAATATGGATACATGGGCGAACATTAACTCGACCCATCTCCTCAACATAGATTTCTTAAAGGCTTATGTACATATAACCTTCTTTAAAAAAGTGATAAGTCTTTTAGTTCAAGATCAATGAATATACATGATTGCACAACTCATAGGAGGATTATGCTCACAAGTCATACTATAAATGTATAAGAGAGGATAATTAAGCATATATTAAGACAATAGAAGAATGTTAATAAAAATCAATTATGTTTTATGTAGAATATTGAGGTCAACAATGACAGCAATATACTTGGATTCTTATTAGATGAATAAAAAAAAGACTCACATCATTTTATTGATTACAAAAGACATGATAGAGGATCAAAAGATGTATTGTAGGAAAACCAAAGAATAAATAAGTTTGTATAAATTATATTCTATGTATAATAAGGTTTACCACTAGTGTAAAAAGTCACATAATTCTCATATAACTATAAAATTGCATGAAGGATAATATATGAATCTTTAATTTTTTTTACAGTGGTTAAATGTGCTTACAAAGCATACATCCATGAGCTAGCGTCATTATACATGTTTGTTCTAATGATATAATTTTACTTAAAAACAGGAGAGAGAAAATAAATAAGAAGTTAGAAAGGTAGAGAGACGACATTCATAATATATGATTATAAGTATATGAAAAGGTGCATAAGTACAACCTTAGAGGTGAAAAGTGGAGGTCATGTTGTTAAGTGTCAAATTGATCATATTTTGTATACTCTTTTATGATATTTTAACTAATTAATCAACTCAAATGAATAAATTTATATTAATAGATGATTCAAACTTATTTAAATGGCCAAGTCTCACCTTTATAATGTGTTGTATGCTTAATCCAAATCAACTCAGCCATGTAATTGATTTTGCATGGGAATAATAATGATCATGGTCTTGAATGAAAGTGAAAAAACTTTATCGTGTCGCTTTAGACCTTTATTAGAGCCATGACACTATCTAATTGGTGACTCGTCTAATAGAGGTGGACATCTAATAGTGGTCTAAAAATATATGAGGAAATGTCTTCACTTTCACCCAAGAACAGGGTCATTAACGTTTCCATGTAATCAATTGCATGACAGAGATGATTTGACTTATAAATTCATAAACATTACCTTGAGCTACCGTTTTAAATTACACTACTTGACTAGTGACCAATTTTTGTTAACCATGTTAACATCGTTACAGTAAGCCTTATATTATAGTTAGTATACTAGACAACAAGATTGATTGTAGAAAGATAATTGCTAGAGATCTTTATTAATTAGGAGAAGCATTAAGTCTATCTTTAACTTAACTATTGTTTGAACTACAGTACTCTCTTCTTCTGTATTTACTAGATGCAATATATATTTTTATCAATGAATAATATAAAATAGATATTGAAAATTTCGAGAGAGTCATTTACGGTTTTGACAAAAGGAGAAGGGTTCTTGTATAGGTCAACTATGGGGCTACAACCATAACAAAACCAATGATTTAGAGTTATGTGTTTGTAACATTGTTGTCGAGGATTATAAAGTTGGTCATGAAAGAAGTACACGTGAACCAAAATTGAGATTGAAGACAAAAGGAAGATAATGGTTTGAATTATTTTCTTCATTCTCTTCCATTTTCTGTTTCACTCCCATTCAACATCTTTTGATCTATGCACTTCCTTTTTCACGGCATTCATAATCTGAAAAACAATGTTACAATCATAGAATCCTAACTCCAACTGTCATGATAATAATCCTTAGTTCCAACCCTTCAATGTCATGCATTCACCTATTTGACTTCCAACTCTAGTGTTGGATTCGATGTCATAAGATCCATTCTCATTCTTTCGTAAAACCCCAAAAACTAAATACATATTCTCCCATATTATTATTGTAAGTCGTATATTTTATCTCAGCAACTATCAACTTTGGAGCCACAATATTTTACACATCATTCATAGAAGAAACTTTGATTTTCTTAATGAGGTTCTATTTCAAAATAATCATTTCTTACTTCATCCTATCATATTACTTTTCCAGCCTACCACTTGGAGACTCCAAATTGTTGATATTAGTTCTGAGTCTTATGTTGGAAAAGGAGTCTCAAGTAATAAACTTCGAAAGTAAAATATCATTCACTAATTAGGAACAACAAAATTTCTACTTAGAAGGATTGCAAGATTTCTTATCAAGATGTTGGGAAATAAAACTCAAATTTGACATACGAGGTTGAGAATAGATAACATGGTGGGTCCTTAGTTCAAACAAGCTTAAGAATAGAAGGCTTAATGCTACTCTTAAACAAGATCTCAAGCACATTTTGTAGTCAAACTTTTGTATTGGTTTAAGCATCCCTTCTTTGTTATTAATATATTTTTTGCTTATCAAAAAAAAAAAAATCAATGTTATTAAGGTATAAAATCTAAGTTTTTATACACTTCGTGATCAGCACACAAAATCTAAGAAGAATAATTAAGATAATCGTAACAAAAATTTCAGGCATTGTAAATTGCGGTTTTGTTATACCTATATTCATTTAAAATTAATGAAAAAATATTTATGATTCTTTTATGACTCCAAAATGATATAAGAAATTCTCCCTTTTTCACCAAGTTTTTTAATGAAAAAATATATATGTGGTTAAACTAGCAAGTACGGATAAGAAGATTGATAATAGGAAAATAGAAAAACATATCCTAACCTTAATAAATTGGACTTTAAAGAATCACTCAAAAGCAAGTGGACAATATGAAACACATGGATCTTGCAATTCACAAGATAATACGCAAAGTTAATTATCTTAACTTATTATTACAAATTTTACAAGTTCAAAATCGTGAAGAAATCGATTTTAATATCAAATATTTCATAATAATATATCGATATTGAAGTATAAAAGAGAATAATTGTGATAGTAATGGTCTCATGGTGATATTAATATTTGAAATTTGTTATAAGATTAGGGTTTCCCCAAAACAATGTGTGCAAAATTTAGTACATAAGAAAAAAAGGGATAAACAAACCCTTGCAAAAGGGCTAACATGGAGTCAACTACAATAAAAATAACGAAATTAAATAATCAAATCTTTCATACCTCAAGATTAGATGAACTTGATGCGACTTTTCTTGAGACACATTTTAAAATTATCATCATCTTTTAGAGATCGACAAAGATGCACATCCTGTTCAATATAATTAAAGTTCAAAATTAGATTCTTTATTTCACAAGATCAAATTACATAAAGAATTTGAATTTAAGCTTTGAGATTTCACAATAATAGGTTGAGAGGGGGATAAACATAAGTGACAGTAATATCAAGGATTTAACAGTAAATAAAAGTTACATAAGCAAATTATTTATAAGATCTAAATATCAAAACAAAAAGCGAGAAGAAAATGATATTGATATCTAAAATATCAGTCTCAAAAGAATATAAGATGATTATATGACTTGGGGTTTCAGAATGATAATGACTTGTATAATAAAATGAATGAAGAAAATCCAAATTATAGAATGTTCTAGATCATGGGCTTTATAAAGTTTATTTGTTGTAATTTTTTAAAAATATGGACACTTGGGCAACCATCAAATCGGCTCATCCCCTCAGGATAAAAGGTGTTATTATTTTTTTAAATAGTATTAAAATATGGATTATGCGTTTGTTTTAAAAGAATAGTAAACTTTTATCAACATATTGAGAACTACGAACTTGAATCATAGGATTAAAGGTATTGTTATTTTTCAAAAGTATTTTTATGTTAATAATTAAGGAGGGGGTTTATTGTTTTGATAATTTTTATCTTTGATTATTGTTCATATGGTTTCTAAAGAAGAGACACATGCTTCAAGGTTTACGAGTAGTAGATTTAAGGTTATGTAACTTAAGGAAATTGAGAGGAGGAGAAACAACATAACTGGGAAAATATAATGCAAACTGACAAAATTAAATAAAAGAACATAAAATAACAACTAAAATGAATAAAAAAGGATATATATATATATATATATATATATATATATATAAATAAGAAGAAATTGATACAATGCAAATTAAAGAATGTTGCCCAATTTTCTCTTCCTACACTATAAAGATTGTAAAAAAGAAAATACCATAAATATAACTATAGTAGACAAGTCTAATTTAATAAAGTGACTTAAAGTATTGTTTATTCAATTTATGGGCCAAATCAACTCAGCCATGTAATTGAATTTACATGGGAATAATAATGATAATGGTCTTGAATGAAAGTGAAGAAACTTTCTTGTGTCGTTTTAGACCTTTATTAGAGGTATGACACTATCTAATGGATGAATCATCTAATAAAGGTCGATATCTAATAGAGGTCTAAAAATATCTGAGGAAACTTTTTCACTTTCACCTAAGAACAATGTCATTATGGTTTCCATGTAATCAATTGTATGACAGAGCTGATTTGACCTATAAATTCATAAACATTACCTTGAACTACCATTTTAAATTACATTACTCGACTAGTGACATATTTTTGTTAACCATGTTAGAATCGTTACACTAAGCCTTATATTATAGTTTGTATACTAGACAACAAGATTCATTGTAGAAAGATAATTGCTAGGGATCTTTATTAATTAGGAGAAGCACTAAGCCTATCTTTTACTTAACTATTGTTTGAACAACGATACTACTCTCTTCTTCTATTATTACTAGATACTATATATATTTTTTATCTATGAAAAGTATAAAACAAATACTAAATTTTTTGAGAGAGTCCTTTAGGGTTTTGACAAAAGGAGAAGGGTTCTCGTATAGGTCAATTATGGTGCTAGAACCATAGAAAAACCAATGATTTAGGGTTGTGTGTTTATAACACCGTTGTTGTTGAGGATTATCAAGTTGGCCATGAAAGAAGTACACATGAACCGAAACTGAGATTGAAGATAAAAAAGGAAGAGAATAATTTGAATTATTTTCTTCATTCTCTTCCATTTTCTGTTTCACTCCCATTCAACATCTTTTGATATGTGCACTTCCTTTTTCATGATATTCATAATCTCAATGATAATAATCCTTAGTTCCAACCCTTCAATGGTCATGAATTCACCTATTTGACTTCCAACTCTAGTGTTGGAGTCAATGTCATAAGATCCTTTCTCCTTCTTTCGTAAAACCCCAAAACCTAAATACATATTCTCCTATATTGTCATTGGAAGCCATATATTTTATCTCAGCAACTACCAACTTTGGAGCCACAATAGTTTACACATCATTCTTAGAAGAAATTTTGGTTTTCTAAATGAGGTTCTATTTCAAAATAATCAAGTAATTGTTTACACATCTACCACTGGGAGACTCATAATTGGAATTTAGCAACAAGACCCATAGAGAATTATACTCTTGACGTCTTTGCCATTTTCACTTGCACAATAGAATTGTCACTTAACAAATTGTATAGTTAACGAATTGTCAGTTAATAGAGTCATAAGCTTTTTGGAAGTCGACCTTAAAGTACACTACTCGACTAAAAACATGGTTTTGTTAACCATGTTAACATTGTTTCACTAAGCATTATATTATAAATAGTATACTAGACAACAAGATTGATTATAGAAAGATAGTTGCTAGAGATCTTTATTAATTAGGAGTAGCATTAAGCCTCTCTTTTGCTTAACTACTATTTGAACTATTTGCCTATCTTCATCTATATTTTCTACAAGCTTTACATATTTTTATCTATGAGTAATATAAAAAAATAGTGAAAATTTCGAGAGAGACAATTAGGGTTTTGACAAAGGGGGAATGGTTCTCGTAGAGGTCAATTATGGGGCTAGAACTATAAGAAGAACCAATGATTTAGGGTAGTGTGATTGTAACAGTGTCGTTGTTGAGGATTATACAGTTGGCAACGGAAGAAGTACACATATTAAAACACAAGAACCAAAATTGAGATTGAAGACAAAAGGAAGATAATGGTTGAAATTATTTTTTTTATTCTCTTTCATTTTCTACTTCACTCTCAACATCTTTTGATCTGTGCACTTCATTCTTCACCACATTCATAATGTCCAAAAACATTTTTACACTCATAGAGCCCTAACTCAAACTATCACGATAATAATCCTCAGTTCCAACCCTTCAGTGGTTATGAATTCACCTATTTGACTTCCAGCTCCAGTGTGGGAGTCAACCTCAATGAGATCTATTCTCCTTCATTCGCAAAACCCTAAAACCTAAATACATCATTTCACATATTATCATTGGATGCCTTATATTTTATCCCGACAACTATCAACTTCAGAGCCACAATAGTTTACACATCATTCTTAGAAGAAATTTTGATTTTTTGTATGAGGTTCTATTTTAAAATAATCTTTCCTTAATTCATCATATCAGATTACGTTTTCAGCCTACCACTTGGAGACTCTAAATTGTTGATATTAATTTTTGAGTCTTATGTTGGAAAATGAGTCTTAAGTGATAAACTTTGAAAGTAAAATCTCACACCGATTAGGAACATTAAAATTTCTACTAAGAAGATATGTAAGATTTCTTTTAAAGATGATGGGAAATATTATTTAAATTTAAAATTTGAGGTTGAAAATAGAGAAAATGGTGGATATTTAGTTCAAACAAGCCGATGTGAACCTATAAGGGTGTTTTGTTTTATTGGCCGATCGTTCTTGCCTGAAACTTAACTTTCTTGCGGAATGAAATTTGTTTATGAAATTATGTATTTTGGTCACGTATTTGAATATGAAAATGAAATGGAATGTATATAGGATTAATATGCGGTCTTGGTTTTGGTTGTTTACTTTTGGTTTATATTTGGTGTATGGGGTGGAATAGACATATCTATGAATATGAGGTGGGATGTGTATCAATTTTAATGTAGGGATAAAAGAACTTGGTTAAGAGATCAAAGAGGAAGGCGCTACAAGCAAAATAGCTTGATAAGCCACAAATGTTCGCCACACGGAAAGATCCTTGATAAGAACTAAGGTAAGGCGCCACACAAATGGTGATAAGCCTTTGAATGCCACAAGAACAAGTTCTTGATAAATTCTAAGTTTTAGGAGGCAAATCTCAACTAAACAAGGATTTAATCGAAAATATTATTCAAGTTATCCCATTCATGTGTTGATTTGGTTTTATATAATGTGAAAATAAAATATAACGTTAAACATGTAATGAAAGTCTTGTTTCTCACGTGATGATGACTCTCCCTTTGATTTGGCTCGACCAAGATGATGTGCATACCCAAGGTTGGTCTAGGTTCATTGAGTTCCAAGAAAAGAAATAATATCCCATGGTTTCACAAGCCAAGAATCACTATAACTTTTTGATTTAAAATGAATCCCATGAACGACTCCTAGTAAGGCAAGTAGTCATATCTTCCTTCATTGTGGATCCTCACTGTCAAACTTAATGATATAACCATGTCCAAATTCATTGCTCCTCCTCAAGGCAAGCTACACGCCTAATCCATATATGGAAGGTAGTAACTCCTTGATTTGGAATTACCACACGGATCGCTTGAGGTTTGGGAAGGTAATAATTCCTTAATTTGAATCCCACACAGCTTGTTCTCTTTATGGAAATAAATCATACCATATAATTAAATCCCACATAGATTGCTTGAGGTTTCGGAAGGTAATAACTCCTTGATTTGAACCTCAAACAAATCGATCCCATTATGGAAGGAATATGAAATTTATATCGTGTAATTCAAATTCAAATTACTTGGTATCCAAATATTTGACCACCTTGGCTAAGACATGAAACTTCTTATGTACTTTGAAATCCTTCCATGATTTGAAATGGTTCATGCGCCTTATGATAAAAGGAAATTCTTACATGGCTTACTCCTCATATGGAAGGAAATCATTTCAATGCTTTGGAATTTGGAAAGGAAGGTCCTACACGGCTTGATACTGGGTTATAAAACCCAAGGCTTCCAACACTAATTTGTCTAGTTTTGTGAAGGTCTCTTTGCTGGAACTTGGTGAGGTGTACAAAGGTGGTGATAATGATGCGAATTCGAGGTCAAATTCACTTGAAGAATGAGGATATGATATGATCTAGAAAGGGCCCAACATTGATGAAGATCACAAGCCCATCAAGTGTATCATCCAACTTGAAGAACCACCTGATGGATGCCACATTTTAAAGGTGGAATGAGACATTTTAAGTTACATTTAATAAAATGGGGATCTTTTGTCCCACCTGTAACTTAGGTTATATTTTATTATTTTTATGTTAGACAATAAATTAATTAAGTATTGCCTCGTTTGGAGTAGGCATATAATAAGGATTTATTATATGGGGGATGAGTTATATTATTTCGTTTCTTAGAATAAAGCCTTGAATGACCATGTAATATTTCCATCTTAGGAGAGGGTGTGACATCAATTTATTATCATAGGTGGAAGGTCTCTTAAAACCATGGAGGCAATATCATCATCAACAGGTTGTGTGACTCGATTCCAAATTTAAAAGTATTGAAATGATTTCCTTCAATAGGAAGAGCAAGCCGTGTTGGAATTTCCTTTCTTGATGAAGGCACATGACTCATTTGAAATCATGGAGGGATTTCAAAGTGCATAAGAAGTTTCCTATCTCGACCAAGGTGGTCAAATATTTGGATACCAAACAATTTGAATTTGAATTACACGACAAAAACTCTGTACTTCCTTCCATAATGGTAGCCAATCGTGTGAGGCTCAAATCAAGGAGTTATTATATTTCCAAACCTCAAGCAATTTGTGTGGGATTCAATTGCATGGTATGATTTATTTCCATAATGGGAACAAGTAATGTGGGATTCAAATCAAGGAATTGTTACCTTCCCAAACCTCAAGCAATCCGTATGGTAATTCCAAGTCAAGGAGTTACTTCCTTCCATATATGGATTAGGTGTGTAGCTTTTCTTGAGGAGGAGCAATGAATCTGGACATGGTCATATCATCAAGTTTGACAGTGAGGATCCACAATGAAGGAAGATATGACTACTTGCCTTACTATGAGTCATTCATGGGATTCGTTTCAAATCAAGAACTTATGATAATTTTTGCCTTGTGAAACCATGAGATGTTATTTCCTTTCTTGGGACTCAATGAACCAAGACCAACCTTGGGCATGTGCATCATCTTGGTCGAGCCAAATCGAACGGAAAGCCATCATCACGTGGGAAACAAGACTTTTATTACATGTTTAATGTTATATTTTATTTTCACTTTGTATGTAACCGAATCAACACATGAGTGGGATAGCTTAAATAATATTTTGAATTAAATCCTTGTTTAGTTGAGCTTTGTCTCCTAAAACGTAGAACTTATCATGAACTTGTTCTTGTGGTATTCGCCTTACCTTAGTTCTTATCAAGGATTCTTCCTTATGACGAACATATGTGACTTATCAAGCTAATTGTTTTGTAGCACCTTCCCCTTACATCTCTTAACCAAGTTCTTATATCCCTACACTAAGATCATACACATCCCACCCCATATTCATACAAACATCCATTCCACCCCATACACAAAACCATACACAATATAAATGAAAAGTAAACTTTTGTTACCACATATTAATTCGTTAAACATTTCATTTCATTTTCATTTTCAAATTCGTGACAAACATACATAATTTTATAAACAAATTCCATTCCACAAAAAAGTTAAGTTTCAGGCAAGAACGATCAGCCAATAAAGCAAACCACTCTTGGAGGTTTGCATCACAAGCTTAAGAGGGGGAGGCTTAATGCTACTCCTAAATAAGATCTCAAGCACTTTTTGTAGTCCAACTTTTGTATTGGTTTGAGCATCCCTTCTTCGTTATTAATATATTTGTTTCTTATAGGAAAAATGAGTCATTATTATTAAGGTATAAAATCAATGTTTTTGGGCTCTTTGTGATTAGCATATAAAACTCTTTGATATAATAAATTCTCCATTTTCCACCATGTTTTTTAATGAAAAAATTATGTGGTTGTACTAGTAAGTATAGATAAGAAGACTGATAATATAAAAATAGGAAAACATATCATAACCTTAATAAATGGGACTTCAAGGAGTCACTGAAAAGCAAGTGGTGAAGATCAAGCACACGGATCTCACAAATCATAAGATAATACGCCAAGTTATTAATTACCTTATCTTATTATTACATATTTTATAAGTCCAAATTATTAAGAAATTGATTTTGATATCAAATATCTTTGATATCAAATATTTCACAATAATATATTGATATTGAAGTATAAAAAAAATGATCATGATAATAATGGTCTAATAATGATATTGATATTTGAAATTTGTTATAAGATTATGGATTTCCCAAAAAAATGAGTGGACAATTATTTTTCTCATTAGGAAAATTTAGTACATAAGACAAAAGGAATAAACAAACCCTTGCAAAAGGGCTAACATGGAGTAAACTAGAAGAAAAATGTAAAAAACAGTCAAGTCTTTCATGCCTTAAGATTTGCAGAACTTGATGTGCCCTTTCTCAAGATACAAAATTCAAAATTATCAACTCATAGATAGATAGAGATGCACATCCTGTTATGAAGTTCAAAATTAGATACTTGATTTCACAAGACCAATTTACATAAAGAAATTGAATTTAAGATTTGAGATTTCACGGTAATATGCCGAGAGGGGAACAAATAGAAGTGACACTAATATCAAGGATTTAAAAGTAAATAAGAATTACATGCATAAGCAAATTATTTATAAGATATAAATATCAAAACAAAACATAAGAATAAAATGATATTGAGATCTAGAAAATTGAGATAAGGAGAAACAACATAACTGAAAAATATAATGCAGATTGACAAAGTTAAATAAAAGGATGTGAAATAACAACTAAAATGAATAAAAAAGGATATAAGACAAAATTGATATAATGTAAATTAAAGTATGGTACCCGATTTTCTCTTCATACACTATAAAGATTGTAAAAACAGCAATATGGTAAATATAACTATAATGGACTAGTCTAATTTAATATAGTGGATTAAAGTATTGTTTATTAAATTTATTGGCCAAATCAACTCAGCCATTTAATTGATTTTGCAAGGGAATAATAATGACCATGGTCTTAAATGAAAGGGAAGAAACTTTCCCATGTCGTTTTAGACCTTTATTAGAGGCATGACACTATCTAATTGATGGCTCATCTAATAGAAGTGGACATCTAATAGAGGTCTAAAAATATCTGAGAAAATTTCTTCACTTTCACCTAAGAACAAGGTCATTAATGTTTCCATGTAATCAATTTCATGGCATAGATGATTTGACCTATAAATTCAGAAACATTACATTGAGCTACCGTTTTAAATTACACTACTTGACTAGTGACCAATTTTTGTTAACCATGTTAACATCATTACAGTAAGCCTGATATTATAGTTAGTATACTAGACAACAAGATTGATTGTAGAAAGATAATTGCTTGAGATCTTTATTAATTAGGAGAAGCACTAAGCCTATCTTTAACTTAACTATTGTTTAAACTACAGTACTCTTTTCTTCTATATTTACTAGATGTAATATATATTTTTATCAATGAATAATATAAAATAGATATTGAAAATTTCGAGAGAGTCATTTACGGTTTTGACAAAAGGAGAAGGGTTCTTGTATAGGTCAACTATGGGGCTACAACCATAACAAAACCAATGATTTAGATTTATGTGTTTGTAACACTGTTGTTGTCGAGGATTATAAAGTTGGCCATGAAAGAAGTACACTTGAACCAAAATTGAGATTGAAGACAAAAGGAAGATAATGGTTTGAATTATTTTCTTCATTCTCTTCCATTTTCTGTTTCACTCCCATTCAACATCTTTTGATCTATGCACTTCCTTTTTCACGACATTCATAATCTGAAAAACAATGTTACAATCATAGAATCATAACTCCAACTGTCATGATATTAATCCTTAGTTCCAACCCTTCAATGTCATGCATTCACCTATTTGACTTCCAACTCTAGTGTTGGATTCGTTGTCATAAGATCCATTATCATTCTTTCGTAAACCCCAAAAACTAAATACATCTTCTCCCGTATTGTCATTAGAAGCCGTATATTTTATCTCAGCAACTACAAACTTTGGAGCCACAATAGTTTACACATCATTCTTAGAAGAAATTTTGATTTCGTGAATGAGGTTCTTTTTCAAAATAATCATTCCTTACTTCATCCTATAAGATTACTTTTTCAACCTACCACTTAGAGACTCCAAATTGTTTATATTAGTTCTCAGTCTTATGTTGGAAAAGGAGTCTACAGTAATAAACTTCAAAAGAAGATTTCTTATCAAAATGTTTGGAAATATAACTCAAATTTCAAATATGAGGTTAAGAATAGAGAACATGGTGGGTCTTTAGTTCAAACAAGCTTAAGAAGAGGAGGCTTAATGCTACAACTAAATAAGATCTCAAGCACATTTTGTAGTCAAACTTTTGTATTGGTTAAAGCATCCCTTCTTTTTTATTAGTATATTTTTTGCTTATCGGAAAAAATTAATCATTGTTATTAAGGTATAAACTCTATGTTTTTATTCTCTGTGTGATCAGCACACAAAACGTTATTGAATTAAATAAAAATTTAATTTAGCGAAGTTGTTTAAATTTAAATTTTATCTGATAAAAATATGTGAAATGTCTCATTTACACTATAAAAATCAGCATAATCCATGATATATATATGTATATATACTGAGGATGTCAAATATTATTCAACCAAAGAATAAGAAGAGTAATTAAGATAAATTTTAGGCCATTGTAAATTGTGGTTATGTTATATCTACATTCATTTAAAATTAATGAAAAAAATATTTTTGATTCTTTTATGACTCCAAAATGATAAGAAATTCTCTTTTTTTTTCACCACGTTTTTTAATGAAAAAATATATATGTGGTTAAACTAGCAAGTATAGATAAGAAGATTGATAATAGGAAAATAGGAAAATATATCCTAACCTTAATAAATCGGACTTCAAAGAGTCACTCAAAAGCAACTGGGCAATACGAAACACATGGATCTCGCAAATCACAAGATAATACACAAAATTATTAATTACCTTAACTTATTATTACAAATTTTACAAGATCAAAATATTAAAAAAATTGATTTTAATATCAAATAAACGGAATGGTTATGATAGTAATGGTCTCACGATGATATTAATATTTCAAATTTGTTATAAGATTAGGGATTTCCCAAAAAAATGAGTGCAAATTTAGTACATAAGAAAAAAAGGGATAAATAAATCCTTGCAAAAGAGCTAACATGGAGTCAACTACAAGCAAAATATCAAAATTAAACAATCAAGTTTTTCATACCTCAAGATTAGCATAACTAAATGCGCCTTTTCGTGAGACATAGATTTTAAAATTATCATCATCTCTCAGAGATCCAGAAAATTCACATCCTGTTCAATATAGATGAAGTTCATAATTAGATTCTTGATTTCACAAGATCAAGTTACATAAAGAATTTGAATTTGAGATTTGAGATTTTGCAATAATAGGCTGAGAGGGGGATAAACAGAAGTGACAATAATATCGAGAATTTAACAATAAATAAAAATTACATAAGCAAATTATTTATAAGATATAAATATTAAAATAAAACACAAGAAGAAAATGATATTGAGATCTAAAACCTCACTCTAAAGAGAACATAAGATGATTTTTTGATTTGAGGTTTCAGAATGACAGTGACTTATATAAGAAATTGAATGTAAAAAATCCAAATTATGGAATGTTCTAGATCATGGGCTTTATAAAATCTATTTGTTGTAATCTTTTGGAAATATGGACACTTAGGCGACCATCAACTCGGCCCATCCTCTCAGTATTGTTTTCTCAAAGACTTAATAAACTTTTTTTTTTAAAAAGTGATAAGTTTTATAGCTTAAGACCAATGAATGGTTCCATGTTCATGCAAAAGAATATAAAATATATACATGATTGAACAACTCATAGAAGGATTATGCTCGCAAGTCATGCTATGAATCTATTGAAGAGTGTAATGAACCTATATTAAGTTAATAGAAGAATGTTAGTAGAAATTAGTGATGTTTTATATGGAATTGTTAGGTAAACAATGAAAGCATTATACTTGGATTGTTATTATAGGAATAAAAAAGACTCACACATTATTTTTATTAATTACAAACGACATGATAGAGGATTAATAGAGGTATCATGGGAAGCCGACAGAATAAATTAGTTTGTATTAATTATATTCTATCAATGAAGGATATGAATAATAAGATTAGGACTAGTGTAAGAAGTCACATAATATTTTCATATAACTATAAAATTGCACCTATGGAAACATTTGAGCCTTTATTTTTTTTTTACAGTGGTGTTAGATGTGCTTACAAAGCACATTCATGAGTCACAATGGTGATGCATGTTTTTCTAATGATAGACTCCTATAGGTGTATTTTATCTCATCAACTATCAACTTTGGAGCCACAATAGTTTACACATCATTCTTAGAAGAAATTTTGATTTTGTGAATGAGGATCTATTTCTAAATAATCATTCCTTACTTCATCCACTCAGATTACTTTTTCAACCTACCACTTGGAGACTCCAAATTGTTTATATTAGTTCTTAGTCTTATGTTGGAAAAGGAGTCTCAAGTAATAAACTTCGAAAGAATGTTTCTTATCAAGATGTTTGGAAATATAACTCAAATTTCAAATATGAGGTAGAGAATAGAGAACATGGTGGGTCTTTAGTTCAAACAAGCTTAAGAAGAGGAGGCTTAATGCTACAACTAAACAAGATCTCAAGCACATTTTGTAGTCAAACTTTTGTATTGGTTTAAGCATCCCTTCTTTGTGATTAGTATATTTTTTGCTTATCAGAAAACATTAATCATTGTTATTAAGTTTTAAACTCTATGTTTTTTATACTCTGTGTGATCAGCACACAAAATGTAATTGAATTAAATAAAAATTTAATTTAGCGAAGTTATTTAAATTTAAATTTTATCTCATAAAAATATGTGAAATGTCTCATTTACACTATAAAAATCAGCATAATCCATGATATATATATTCTTCAACCGAAGAATAAGAAGAATAATTAAGATAAATTTTAGGCCTTTGTAAATTGTGGTTATGTTATACCTACACTCATTTAAAATTAATGAAAAAATATTTCTGATTCTCTTATGACTCCAAAATGATAAGAAACTGTTTTTTTTTTCACCACGTTTTTTAATGAAAAAATATATATGTGGTTAAACTAGCAAGTACAGATAAGAAGATTGATAATAGGAAAATAGGAAAACATATCCTAACCTTAATAAATCGGACATCAAAGAGTCACTCGAAAGCAAGTGGACAATACGAAACACATGGATCTCGCAAATCACAAGATAATACACAAAGTTATTAATTACCTTAACTTATTATTACAGATTTTACAAGATCAAAATATTAAAGAAATCGATTTTAATATCAAATAAACATAATGATTATGATAGTAATAGTCTCACGATGATATTAATATTTCAAATTTGTTATAAGATTAGGGATTTCCCAAAAAATGAGTGCAAAATTTAGTACATAAGAAAAAAATGGATAAACAAACCCTTGCAAAAGGGCTAACGTGGAGTCAACTACAAGCAAAATATCAAAATTAAACAATCAAGTCTTTCATACCTCAAGATTAGCATAACTTAATACGCTTTTTCGTGAGACACAAATTTTAAAATTATCATCATCTCTCAGAGATCGACAAAATTCACATCCTATTCAATATAGATGAAGTTCAAAACTAGATTCTTGATTTCACAAGATCAAGTTAAATATAGAATTCGAATTTGAGATTTGAGATTTGAGATTTCACAATAATAGGATGAGAGGGGATAAACAGAAGTGACAGTAATATCGAGAATTTAACAATAAATAAAAATTACATAAGCAAATTATTTATAAGATATAAATACCAAAATAAAACGCGAGAAGAAAATGATATTGAGATCTAAAATCTCACTCTAAAGAGAACAAAAGATGGTTTTTAGATTTTTGGGGTTTCAGAATGACAGTGACTTATATAAGAAAATGAATGTAAAAAATCCAAATTACGGAATCTTCTAGATCATGGGTTTTATAAAATCTATTTGTTGTAATCTTTTGGTAATATGGACACTTGGGCAATCATCAACTTGGCCCATCACCTCGGCGTTGTTTTCTCAAAGACTTATTTCCATATAAACTTTTTAAAAAAAAGTGAGGAAGTGATAACTTTTCTTAATAAGTGTCACTTGTCTTGGAGCTCTTCTAGGGCTTGTCTCCAAATTCTTTGGATCTTCCCCAAACTCATCATGACCTCTCCCCCCCCCCCCCCCCTCTCATTCCTTGGTCCTTCTTAGGTGACATGCTAGATCTGTCGCATAAGGTAAAGTCAAATGCACATTCTCTCCCAAAACCATCTTTTCTTCAAGCTCTTAAGGGCTTGGGTGAGGTTTCCATCTTACAGCTTCCCCTTCCTTGCGTTAAGGGAGATGTCATAGCCATCAAGATACCAGAGGCAGAGTACCAAGCTGGATTACAGAGGTGCAAAAACCATTTACATGGCAGAATTATCCTCTCAAAAGGAGACCAGCCATTAAAGTTCCCTGAACTCAAAGCCAAACTCTATTCTCTCTAGACACTGGCTAGAAAATGGAATATGATTTCACTGGGCAGGGGCTTCTATGATTTCTCATTCTCTTCAAGGGAGGACATGAGGAAGGTTTGCTCAATAGGATCTTGGAATCTCAAGCCAGGAATCCTAAGACTCGCATTATGGATACTTGACTTCAACCCCTCCCTTCAAAAAATCACACACTCTCAATGTTGGATTAAAATCCTACGAGTCCCTCAAGAATATTGGAGCCCTACGATTATATTCTCAATAGCAGGAGGAGTTGGCACTCCTATCTCCCTGGATGAGGCAACAAACAATAGATCCTTTGGGCATTATGCAAGAGTGCTAGTGGATATCAACCTAAAGAACACACTTCCTGACCAAATTTTGGTGGAGAGGGAGGGATTTGCATTCTTTGTATCCATTGAATATGAAAGCTTGCCTGAGTTCTGCCTGAGTTGCCTCTCCCTTGGCCATCTATCCTCTACTTGTAGAAGAAGGAAGACCTTTCCCGAGGACGGTCAAAAGAAAGTAACCCCGAAAGGGAAATTAACAAAGAAGCCTCCCCCCTCGATGGAAGCTAAAAGGAATGACTTAATTATTGATCTAAACATTGATCATAACATCAATGTGGAATGCTTGGAAAAAGTGGACTTGGTTTCTAATGAGGAGGATAGTTTTGTTGACTCATATCAGGGAGAAGAAGTGCCAATTGAGGTGCCTGGAAATGTGGTGGACACAATAGAACCTGAAGTGGTCAGGACCCAACATGAACCCCCTCAATCCCCAGGTGGTAACTTCATCATACAAGACATACAGGAAATGACCAATCCCTCTGCGGCTAGAGATATGAGGTTAGTAGGAAGGCTCTGGGCTGATGACAAAGAGGAGGAGGGTGAGGAATTGGGGGAGGACTCATACACTGAGGTTCTCTCAAAATCTCAGAAGAAGAAATTAAGGAAAAGGAATAGCACTGAAAAGGTTTACAATACCCGCAAGGGTAGCTACTTAACCCCGTCTCAATGAGAGTTCTTTATTGGAACTGCAGGGGATTTGGCAACCTTAGAACAAGGTTAGTTCTCAAGGCTTTCTGCATGGACCACAAACCAGATTTGGTTTTCCTTTTTGAGCCCTTGATTTCCTCGGAGGCCATTTCCCCTCTATACTGGTCTGGAATGAACCTAAAGTTGTTTGTGAAGAATGATAGGCATCCTCAGTTGCCTAATATTTGGGGAATTTGTAGAATTGATCTGTTTCCATCAGTGATAGCCAATTCCAGACAACAAATTTCCATTTCTATTTTTGATCAAGATTCCACATGTCACATTTGTGCTGTGTATGCTCACACTCAGTATATTCATAGAAGATTTCTTTGGGCTGAGATCAGAGACATCATGGCTGCAATTCCTGGCCTTTGGTGTTGCGTTGGGGATTTTAATGTGATTCTTGGAGCTAATGAGCATCGTGGCCCTATTGTCCCTCCTAGATTGCCTTCTGAGGAGTTTAAGTCTTTCTCTGATGGCTCTAACCTCATCCACCTCTTGACTAGAGGTGCTCAGCTAACTTGGACTAATAAAAGGAGAGGCAATGCCCTCACTGAGAAAAGGTTGGATAAATGCCTCTGTAATGCTGCTTGGCTTGTTTCCTGGAATGAAATTTTCTGCTGTACTCTGACTAGAATCTCATCTGATCACCATCCCCTTCTATTTAGTTTCTTCTCCTCATCAATCTCCAGAATATCAGCCTTTAGATTTCATGGTATGTGGCTTCAACACTTGGACTGTAAAAGAGTGGTTGCTGAAGTTTGGCACTCTGATATTAGAGGTTGTCCTATGTTCATCATCTCTCAGAAGCTCAAGCTGCTAAAAGTGAAACTTAGGGATTGGAACAAAAATGTTTTTGGTGACTTACATCTCAGGGTTAAGACCTCCCTTGCCTCAGTTGATTCCATCCAGCAGTGCATTAGCAACTCTGTCCCTGATGAGGATCTCTTGGATCAAGAAGCTATTGCCTAGCAGGAGTTGCTTCAAGCTTTAATGGTCGAGGAGGTTTTTTGGAAGGAAAAAGCTAGAATGAACTGGCACATCAATGGTGATAGGAATACTAGTTTCTTTCACAGAGTGGCTAAGGTTAGGCAAAACACCAAATCCCTCACCTTGCTAAATGAGGGGGACAATATTCTAACTAATCAGGATGAAATTGCCACTCATGTTTTGGACTATTTCACAGCCTTGTATGCCTCTTCTAATACTATTGCCCCTAATGGTCTGATTAGTTCTGTTATCCCTCATTTGGTGAATGAGGATGACAATTTCTTGCTCACTAAACACCCATCCAATGAGGAAATTAGATCTGCTGTGTTTAGCATGAAGGGGGATGGTGCTCCTGGCCCTGATGGCTTTGGTGGTTGTTTCTTTCAGGCTTTCTGGGAAATTATAGGTCCTGATGTGTGCCAATCTGTGACCTACTTTTTCTTCAACAATTGGCTTCCTCCAGTCTTAAACTCCAACTCTGTGGTTATCATCCCTAAGCACCCTGAAGCTAATAGAATTGAGGACTTTAGACCAATTGCCTTAGCCAACTTCCAATTTAAAATCATCACCAAATTCCTAGCTGATAGACTTGCTCTGGTGGCTCCTAAAATCATATCTCCTCAGCAAAGAGGATTCATAAAGGAGAGGCATATCCATGAGTGCATCTGCATTGCTTCTGAGGCAATCAACCTGCTTGATCATAAAGTGTTTGGAGGAAACTTGGCCATCAAGCTGGACATCAAAAAAGGCTTTTGACACCCTTGATTGGTGTTTCTTGCTGGACACCCTTTCTGCTTTTGGTTTCAACAGAAAGTTTACTGACTGGATCAAGACCATCCTTCACTCAGCCAAGCTATCAATCAATGTCAATGGGCAATCTATTGGGTTCTTTTCTTGCAAAAGGGGAGTTAGACAAGGTGATCATCTGTCTCCCCTGCTTTTCTGTCTTGCTGAGGATGTCCTTAGTAGAGGCATCTCCAAGCTGGTGTTAGAGGGGCAACTATGTCCTATCTTTGGTCCTTCTAATCTTTTCACTCCTAGCCATGTGTTATATGTAGATGACATCCTCATATTCTGTAAAGGCATCAAGAGGAATCTTATGGCTCTTAAGAAGTTGATTATTGATTATGCCAATGCTTCAGGTCAACACATCAGTCTCACCAAGTGCAGATTCTATTCCTCTAGGAAAACCATGGATTTGTCTTCCACACTTGGTTTCTCTCATGGCAGGCTTCCTTTTAACTATCTTGGTGTTCCTCTTTTTCAAGGGAAACCAAGGAAGATCCACCTCCAAGCAATTGCTGATAGGATTATCCTCAAGTTAGCCACCTGGAAAGGCTCCTTACTGTCTATCATGGGAAGAGTTGAACTTGTCAAGTCAATCATTCTCAGTATGCTCACCTACAGCTTTCACATATACTCCTGGCCTTCCAGCATGCTTCAGAACTTGGACAAGTGCATCAGAAATTTCATTTGGTCAGGGGACACAAGCATAAAGAAAATTGCTATTGTGTCTTGGCACAAGGTCTGCTCTCCTTCTAACTCTGGTGGCCTAGGCCTCAGATCCATCAAGGCTATGAATCAGGCTGCTTTGATCAAGCTTGCCTGGGAGATGTCTTCTTCTAACCAGGAGTGGGCTATCCTTTATAGGCATAGGTTTGAGAGAGGCTCATCCCCTTCCCAGAGATATTTTAAATCATCCATTTGGCCTGGCATCAAAAGCAATTGGCACACAGTTATGTCTAATTCCATTTGGTTGGTTGGAGAAGGGAAGAGTATAAATTTCTGGCTGGACAACTGGTTGGGATCTCCTCTGGTGGACTCCCTTCACATCCCTGAGGAGTTCCACACCTCTCTCCTATCCAAGATAGCTGATTTTACTCAGGACTGCAAATGGACCATTCCCAAGCTTATTCATGATCTCTTCCCTCAGATTGCCTCTAACATTGCTGACATCATCATCACAAACAAGGGCGATCAATTTGTTTGACAGGGCACTATAGATGGCTCTCTACCTCTTGAAGCTGCTTATAACTACATTAGGCCTAATGCTAATCATATGACCTGGTGTAGGACTATATGGTCAGATTCCATTCCTCCACCCAAGTCCTTCACTACTTGGAGGTTGTTCCATAGGAGAATGCCCACTGATGAAAATCTCCAATTGAGAGGGTGCTCTCTTGTATCAATGTGCAACCTCTGCAATCTTAGCAGTGAAACATCTGACCATTTGTTCCTCCTATGCCCCTTTGATGTTGACCTTTGGCATTGGATTGGTGACACTTTCCACATTCAAATTGACAACTCCTCTTTAGCTGCAATCTTGTCTACATGTAATCTTCATTGTAGTCCTCAAATTAAGAGCGTTCTGGCTGCTGCAATTGTTCACACTGTGAACACAATTTGGCATTGCAGGAACCTCTGCAGATTCCAGGATTCCTAGACTACCTTGGTCAAGGCTAAAGCCAGAATAAAAATGGGCATATCTTTCTCGGGGAACCTTTCCAAACTGTGTGCCAATAGCTCTCATCATGATTTCAATATATTAAGGAATCTCGATGTTTCTCCTCACTACTCCGCTGCCCCCATCATCATTGAGGTGCTATGGTGCGCTCCCTTGCCTGGATGGATCAAAATTAACTCCGATGGGGCTGTGCATGGTGCCCCTGGCAATACGGGAGGGGGTGCCATTTTCAGGGATAGCCAGGGTGCTTTCTTAGGCTCCTTCGCTTCCTACCTAAGCATCAATGACTCATTATATGTCGAGCTAAAGGCTGCTATCTTAGCAATTGAGATTGCTCACAATCATGGCTGGATCAAAGTTTGGCTTGAATGTGATTCTATGAATGTAGTCGACATGTTTAATGGCAAATTCATAGTCCCTTGGAAGTTGCATAATCACTAGCATCTTTGTCAAAGGCAGGTTTCATCCATGGAGTTTAGAATATCTCATATTTATAGGGAAGGGAATTCTTGTGCCGATAAACTAGCATCTTTTGCCATTTCTTCTAAATTGTATACTTGGTGGGATACTTTGCCTAGTTTCATTCTGCTTGAATTCAATAGGAATAGGTTGTCTCTTCCTAATTATAGATTTAGGAACATGTAACCTTTCCTTCTTTGTTCTATTTTCTGTTTTCTGCTTTCTGTTTTCATTCTTCAATATATTGGGGTGTTTCACCCAGCCTTAAAAAAAATGATAGGTTTTAATGCTTAAGACCAATAAATAGTTTCATGTTCATGCAATAGAATGTGAAATATATACGTGATTTAACAACTCATATAGAAGGATTATGTTGGCAAGTCATGCTATGAATCTATTGAAGAGGGTAATGAGCCTATGGTAAGACAATAGAAGAATGTTAGTGAACATTAGTTATGTCTTATATTGAATTCGTAGGTAAATAATGAAAGCATTATACCTGGATTGTTATTATAGGAATAAAAAAGACTCACATTATATTTATTAATTACAAACAACATTATAGGAAGCCGAGAGAATAAATTAGTTTGTATTAATTATATTCTATCAATGAAGGATATGTATAATAAGATTAGGACTAGTGTAAGAAGTCACATAAGATTTTCATATAACTATAAAATTGCACCTATGGAAACATTTGAGCATTTACTTTTTTACACTAGTGTTAGATGTGCTTACAAAGCACATTCATGAGTCACTATGGTGATGCATGTTTTTCTAATGCTAGACTCCTATAGGTGATGATCTTATCTTTTTCTGGTGAACAAATATTCCTCTTAGATAGTGTCCGTTTCAAGCACCAAATATAAACTCTTGCCCTTATTCCTCTTTGTTCATATTTATCAATTTCATTAAATAGTTATTTTGTAACTCCCTTCCTAATAAGATAAAAATATCTCTCCATTATCATAATTTCCATATGAATATACTAGTTATTAGACAGAGGAGGGGGAAACAACGGCAAATTTTAGATTGAAAAGTTGAGTTATTTGGTAATAATAATTGATAAATTGATTATTATCAAAATATTAATATTAAATTATGTAACTAGTATTATATTAATATACTCAGATAATCCTAATATTCTTAAATTTAACATACTTTTTGTAATCAAAGATCAAGGGGTGAAAAGTTAACATGCTATCGAACGAATTTGCAATTTTAGACCAAACACCTAAAAATCATTTACTCTTCAATTTTATGATATAAATACTGTGCATAATAATGCAAAATTCACAAGTTAACAAATACTTTTGTTGTGCAACATTATTATCAAGTAGACCATGTTCATGTAAAGAAATAACACCAAGCTTAATCTATTGAACAAAAAAGAGTATGAATCATGATTCATTGGGAGAAATGGGAAGTTCCAGTAAACAAACAACATTAACAATAAACTTTTGGTCCAAATTATTCTGGTAGCATACTGGAAAAAAATTTGTAAAGCCAAATTAGTTAGTTATGGCACAATGGCCAAATAGAGAGAGAAAGAGTGATGGAGATAGTTAGAGACAATGTGTAATGGAAAGGATCATCTCTAATACTAGAGAGTTTAATATTGAATAGGAATAAACAATCAAATCTTTCATACCTCAAGATTAGCAAAACTTGGTGCGCCTTTTCTTGACACACATTTTAAAATTATCATCACATCTCATAGATCGACAAAGATGCACATCTTGTTCAATATTATTGAAGTTCAAAATTAGATACTTGATTTCACAAGATCAAATTACATAAAGAATTTGAATTTAAGATTTGAGATTTCACAATAATAAGCTGAGCGGGGGATAGACAAAAGTGACAGTAATATCGAGGATTTAATGGTAAATAAAAATTACATAAGCAAATTATTTATAAGATATGAATATCAAAATAAAATGCGAGAAGAAAATGACATTGAATCTAAAATCTCACTCTGAAAAGAATAGAAGATGGTTATTTGATTTGGGGTTTCAGAATGACAGTGACTTATATAAGAAAATGAATAAGAAAATCCAAATTATGGAATCTTCTAAATCATGGGCTTTGTAAAATCTATTTGTTGTAATCTTTTGGTAATATGGACACTTGGGCGACCATCAACTCGGCCCATCACCTCGGCGTTGTTTTCTCAAAGACTTATTTACATACAAACTTTTTTAAAAAAAGTGATAGGTTTTAATGCTTAAGACCAATAAATAGTTTCATGTTGGAATATGAAATATATACGTGATTTAACAACTCATAGAGAAGGATGAGTATTCTGAATAAAAACAATTTAACATTTATTATGTTGATCACTTCAATTATTAAATTTTATTATCATTAAGAATTTTTATGCATGAGTTAATTAGTCTAATTTCTTGCTACGATCTTGGGCTTAAGGATATGTACAATCAGGAAAAAATAATTGTGTGTTTTATTCGTGTTTTTATTTTGTAATTTTTCCGTTTAATAAAAAATGATAGATAAATAACATCACATTATTACTATGTTTGTTCATATTTATCAATTTCATTAAATAGTTATGTTTGTAACTCCCTTCCTAGTAAGAGAAAAATATCTCTCTATTATCATATTTTCCATATGAATATACTAGCTATTAGACAGATGAGGGGGAAACAACGGCAAATTTCAGATTGAAAAGTTGAGTTATTTAATAATAATAATTGATAAATTGATTATTATCAAAATATTAATATTAAATTATGTAACTGGTATTATATTAATATACTCAGATAATCCTAATATTGTTAAATTTAACATACTTTTTGTAATCAAAGATCAAGGGGTGAAAAGTTAACATGCTATCGAACGAATTTGCAATTTTAGACCAAGCACCTAAAAATCATTTACTCTTCAATTTTATGATATAAATACTGTGCATGATAATGCAAAATTCACAAGTTAACAAATATTTTTGTTGTGCAACAATGTTATCAAGTAGACCATGATCATGTAAAGAAATAACACCAAGCTTAATCTATTGAACAAAAAAGAGTATGAATCATGATTCATTGGGAGAAATGGGAAGTTCCAGTAAACAAACAACATTAACACTAAAAAACGTTTGGTCCAAATTATTCTGGTAGCATACTGAAAAAAAAGTTGTAAAGCCAAATTAGTTAGTTTTGGCACAATGGCCAAATAGAGAGAAAGAGTGATGGAGATAGTTATAGACAATGTTTTATGTAATGGAAGGGATCATCTCAAATATTAGAGAGTCAAATCTTTCATACCTCAAGATTAGCAAAACTTGATGCGCCTTTTATTGAAGTTCAAAATTAGATACTTGATTTCACAAGATCAAATTACATAAAGAATTTGAATTTAAGATTTGAGATTTCACAATAATAAGCTGAGCGGGGGATAAACAGAAGTGACAGTAATGTCGAGGATTTAACGGTAAATAAAAATTACATAAGCAAATTTTTATAAGATATAAATATCAGGGGGGAAAATGCGAGAAGAAAATGATTTTGAGATCTAAAATCTCATTGTGAAAAGAATATAAGATGGTTTTTTGATTTGGGGTTTCAGAATGACAGTGACTTATATAAGAAAATGAATGTAAAAAATTCAAATTATGGAATCTTCTAAATCATGGGCTTTATAAAATCTATTTGTTGTAATCTTTTGGAAATATCGACACTTGGGCGACCATCAACTCGGCCCATCCCCTCAATGTTGTTTTCTCATAGACTTATTTACCTATAAACTTTTTTTTTAAAAAAAGTGATAAGTTTTATAGCTTAAGACCAATAAATGGTTTCATGTTCATGCAATAGAATATGAAATATATATGTGTGATTTAACAACTCATAGAAGGATTATGTTCGCAAGTCATGCTATGAATCTATTGAATAGGGTAATGAGCCTATGTTAAGACAATAGAAGAATATTAGTGAACATTAGTTATGTCTTATATCGAATTGGTAGGTAAACAATGAAAGCATTATACTTGGATTGTTATTATAGGAATAAAAAAGACTCACATTATTTTTATTAATTACAAATGACATCATAGAGGATTAATAGAGGTATAATGTGAAGCCGAATGAATAAATAAATTTGTATTAATTATACTCTATCAATGAAGGATATGTATAATAAGATTATGACCAGTGTAAGAAGTCACATAAAATTTTCATATAACTATGAAATTGAACCTATGGTAACATTTGAGCCTTTATTTTTTTACAATGGTGTTGGATGTGCTTACAAAGCACATTCATGAGCCAATGTGGTGATGCATGTTTTTCTAATGATATATTCCTATACAAAGACAAGAGAGAGGAAATAAATAAGAAGTTAGACATGTAGAGATAAAATTTAACTTGTGTTAGATGACTTTCATAATATATGATTGTAAGTATATGAAAAGGTGTATAAGTACAATCTTAGAGTTGAAAAGTGGAGGATAAGCTCTACACCAAAAGTCTTACAACATGGTTAGTAAATAGAGGAAGAGGTAAACTAAATGATTCAAACATGACGAATAAATGATCTTACATATGTTGGAGGCGGATAAGGATGGCAAAAAAACCCGACCCGTGCGTACTCGTGGAAATATCCGTAATGGGTACCCACAATAATAGCTTATAGGTGGGAGTGGGTTTTGTGATACCCGCCCCATGGGTACCCGCAAATTTATATATTTAGTTTTTAATTAAATTTTTATATATATTTATTATTATTTTAAGATTATATATCATATATTTTATTATTATTTCATAATAAATTACATATATCTGACTATGATAATAAACCATATAAATATCATATTATTCATGTAATAATTATTTTTATACATTGATTATTACAAATTATATAAATATATAATTAAAATTAAAAACTCGTTGGGTACCGTAAATACCCACTACCCACACGGGTACCCGCCAATATTACGTGTTTGGGCACGAGAAAGCACTACTCGCTCCCGCCCGCGCCCGTTGCCATCCCAAGAAGCGGATGGCATGGGTAAGTTTAAAGGTGGTAAGGTAGGGACTAGTGATGTTTTCTCTTCATTATGTTGATGATAAGATAATTGTTGGTGAGACATCTATGGAGAATATTAGGTATGTTAAGGTTGTCCTTAGATATGTTGTGATTGTAACAAGATTGTAACCTACAAGATTAGTTGTGATTCCAACAAAATTGTAACATAACAATAATAAACAAGATTCGAATCGCAACTAATTTGTACACTTCCTAAAACAAGTTAGTAGCAATTCCAAAATTGTTCCACTTTCAATTCAGTTTTAAAAATGAACAATAACAAGATAAATATAAAGTATTCACTAAAGTGATATTGTCTTCAAAAGCAAGCAGGTAAACTCATGCATCATTTGGCCAAATTAAGATCAAAGATTAAACTACTTTTCCATAATTTGGAGATGATAACTTGAAAAGATAGCAAATGGTGGTTTGATGGTTAAGGCAAAAACAATTAAGGAATAAAATGAACAGGTTATAGATTTTAAAAAAAAAATTATAAATTATAAAATTATAAATTTTTAAAAAAATTATAAAATGACTTGATGGTTCAAATTTTCCTCACAATAAATACTAACACATTTTCTCAATCAAAAAATAACTTCAAAAGATATAAATACATATATGTTTAAGGAACTTATCTATCTATTGATTCTATTCACATTCTTTCTTAACCCATTACAGTGATAGAATGATTTCCCACTAATTGTTCCTTCCATATTTTTTATAAGCTCATAGTCTTTCCATTAAATTTCCATTTTGAGGAATAATTTTAAATAATCCGTCAAATCTTCATTCCAATAATATTTTCATTAATCAAATTTTCATAAAGGAAAAACTCAAGTAATGTTTTATGATACCGAAAAGAAGGAAATTTATTGCAACAATTTGGTTCAAATTGTTTAGATATCTTGCTTAATAATCTCAAATATCTACGATATAAATTAATGTAATATCCATACACTATCAATATACAAATTTATACATATTTAATACATTATCGACCATTCAAGTGATTACTTTTTTTGAAGAGTTAGTAATAATTAAATATGAACGAGGAATAATCCAATAACCCATATGATCGTTCAGCTTTAAGGTTTCAATATCACATTCTTAGTAGCTGCAACAAAATATAGAGAACAAATAAAACTAACCCTGCCATTCATTAATGCTTAAAGATATTCTGAAATGAAAGTATGTAATTTTTAACTAGAATAACAATAACAAAGAACACATCATAGTCATATTGAAATATCAAAATGCCTAGGAGGATACATGAAGGCAAAATACATTTCCAGGAATTACTCGAAAATAAAAGTGAAACCAACAAAAATCTAAGTGTATTTCAACTCAGTTAGACTTAACATGCTGCAGAACAACATTGTAGGCTTCGTGTTCCTCCCCGAAATCCTGATAAGCAGCCGGTAGTTAACATATGATATAGGAAAAAAGGAAAGATACCGTAAGAAAAAATTTCCATTTCTATACAAATCATACCTTGACAACCACAACAGAGCAGCCGGTTACTTTCCTAGCTTTTCCCTCGGAATCAATCTTGCACAACTGCAAGGAAAATGCATTGCGAAATTGATACAAGAAAACAATGTAACTAAATGATTAACTAAAGAAATATCCGAGTGAATAAATAAAAAAGAAAACTATCCAATGTTGACCAACAAATTTTGAGAGTACTTGTTAAATGCTTGATGTTAAAAAGATAATATGGTTGAGACGACGACACTTACACCAGCCCACTCTCCAAGGGTCTTTGCGCTTGGAACTGTCAAGAGGCTAACATTGTGCTCGGCACAGAGGGCCTTGACAAGTTTGACATAGTCAGGCTGGTCACAGTCTTCTGCTAGAACACAGAGTTGTGCAGCATGCTTCTCGATCACTTTCGCGGCTTCATGAAGACCTCGGGCAAGACCACCATAAGCCAATGATTTTCTGAGCACAAGCTGTAGGGCGGTCAAGATGTCCATAGGCTCTCCAGGAATGACTGAAGCAGGAGCAGCAGCCGGCTCGGTTGCAACAGCACCTTCATCACTGCAGATATAATACCATGAAACGAGGAACGCTGAATAATTGCTATTTTGTCATAGATTTGCTTGCAATTCAAGACAGAAATGGACCCGAACACACAAACACAGCAATTGAGACAACTTTTACTAACATCTAATTAGAAAATCATTTTCATGCATTGACAAATAGATAACATCATGCGATACATAAAATAAATTATGTAGCATGACGGTCGAGTCCAATTCTTAACCCACCAAAGCTAAACTCACGGGAACAAGACACCCACTGATTCCATAATAAACAATATCAAAAACAACAATAATTCAAATTACAAACCTTAATTAAACAAAACATAACGAGCAAGAATATCTTTATGAAGGAATGAAAGATTACTATTTAGTCATGGATTTACTATTTAAGATTGAAACAGAACAAATTAACAAACAAAAGACAACAGCTTACATTATATAAGATTACTTTAATATGTTGACAAATATGTGAAATGTAAAGTAATACATAATATGAGGCTGCATTGATTGTAATAGGATACTAATTAATTCCAAATAAAATTAACAAGAATAACTATATATAGTTACATGCCCCAACTGAGATTGTGATTTACATTTCTAATGCCTAATTTATACAAAATATCCTCCAACAATAACAAGAATAACTACAGTTAAATGTCACTATTGACATCATAATTTTTTTATTTAAACAAAATATTTCTCCACCAAAATTTCCAACCAAGAAGTCATAGCTACAAACAACAGATATAATAACCAATCATATTACAAAATCATCACACATGAGAGTAAAATAACCATACCCTGACATTTTGCTTGCTGATTGATTTCAAAAAACAACTTCTCCTTCCTGCAACAAAAATACATAATAAATCAGATACTGTGCTATTAGTAAGAATTCAAACACTAATATATTTGGCTACAATTCTATCAAAAAACAGGTCTTTTGATTATTAAACTAATTGGGCAAAGACAAAAAATGTGAATTGACCAATTCTCAGATAAAAAATGTTAAATTCAAATTAAGAAATCACCAAAATACACTAGAAAATATTGAATGATGTTTGGAGATGAAAACAAATAAACCGTGAATTGAAGAAATGAATAGGAAAAGGAGAAAGTGGGTTTAAGAATTGAAAGAGAGATTGAAGAGAAAAGAGTTACCTTTGAAGCAAAATAGAATGCAGCCGAAATGGGATGAAAAGCATAAGAAGCTGTGTTATTATAAACTAAACCCTAGGGAGGTTCAACATTTTGGGCTTCACCTTTTCTTTGGGCCTCAATTCCACAACACTTTGTTTTTGGAGTTTGTTTTTTGCACTCAATTTTCTGATTCATTAACATCGTATCGATTTTAATATTGGTATTCAAAAGTAATTCAACTAATGATTTACTAGTCAAATTTTATACCGATTAATTAATATATTATAAAGAATATAATTGATTTATAAATATTATTATTTACAACGTATAACTCAATCATTAAAATGGTTTAATAACTAATTAAGTTACAAACAAATATCATGTTTAAGGTTCAAATCATAATTGTGTCACTATTTTTTACCACAAATGAGATATTGAATTAATGGTATAAGTCCTTACTAGATATAGGATAAGTGGGACCCGACTCTACTTGTACATTCAATTTGATCTGATCATGATCGAACATGAATATGGTTGAATTTTATCGGGTCTAGATCGGATTTGGATTCAAAAATTAGGCTTGGTTATTATTTAGAATTAGTTAAGGAATAATCATGATTTGTCCAGTTTCATCATAGAGTCCTTCACTCACTCATCACGTTTGTAATGACATCTCTTTAACCCAAAATATCATTTATTTTCATTATGTACATATATGTAAATAATTAACAATATATATATATATATAATTAACAATAAATATATATATATATATATATAAAATGGTATGTATTATATTTAATCGGATCTAGGATCATGTTTAATTTAAAAGTTAGTCTAGTTGACATTTTTGTGGTCGGTTTAGTTTGAAGTCTAGGGATGGGTTTGGGTTCAAAAAAATAAGTCAACCAACATTGAAGTCGGGTAAGGGAAGAGTCTTATCTGATTCAACTTAGCTCATGCTCACCCCCCAAGTAGATCCTCAAGTACTAGGCCAAAGGTCCAATTCATAGGAACTACACTTATTAGGAAGGACAGTCACACATCACGAAAGAGATTAATTCATTACTCATAGGTTGAAGATACCCTTTATTATACTATAAAACTACGTCTAGTTAAGTGTTAAGCCCAAAAGTTAGACACGATGATCATATGGCCCAAGAAATGGGCTGGCGTGAAGACAAAAGGTACATCCAAATAGATATTAGGATGTTTTTTTTGTTTAATTTGATCAAGCTAGAAGATGGTTGGGTTAGAAACTAATTCTTTCAAACCACACAAAAAATGAGCTGCCTTGGAAAAAGTCAACTATTAAAATATGAGGAAAAAATAAGTTTTTTGATTTTGTGAAAAATAATTTAAAATCATCATTAAAGATTTTTTGTTACATGTTGAAATCATCCTTTAATACTAAACTCTCCTGCACTAGAAAATATATTTATAAGTTGTCTTGCTATTTGACTCAATTGAACATTTTTTCAAATTAGGGCATCTCTAGAGTTTTTTTTACCTTGGTCCAATCATAGAAATCTACTTATATAAGTGTAAGTAGACTCTCAAATCTTGAGTATCATTATAGAGGTGACTCCTCTAATAGAATTAAACTCTCAAATCATAAGGGCAATGTGAATCACTATGTAGACCTAAATGCACTACTTTTTTGGTTGAGTAATGTTTGATACAATTCTCCTACAATAAAAAATTAATCTCACCTTGACCAAAATCATTAGATCATTACTGTTCTAATAGTACATTTTGTAGTAGTATTATTACAGCATGAGAAGTGCAAAGCAATAACATGTAAAATGTGATGAATACCTCAAAAACCAGGAAAAAAAACAAAGTCCTTTCTCTCTCTATCTTTCTAGATTAGGTTGTTTTTTCTGAGGAAACAAACAAACAAAACAGATTTTTCCTTCCAATAAGGCCTACACCTAATAAAAAATTAATAAAAATAAAAATCAAACCACTAATTTTGACTAACAAATCTTCCTTTTTTTTCTCTTCACTCATTTCTGTTTCATTACCCCACAAATCTCTTCCTTCATTTTCTCTCATCAAGTTCCAATCTTTCCATCGATTTTGAATACCCAATTCCATCTTCTCTTTCTTCTATCTTAGGTTAGATACTATTTGTTCCCATTTTCAGTTTCCCCAATTTTCACTCCAAAAATTCCCAATTTTTTTCATCATCAATTTTTGATCTTTTTATGTGCATTTGATTAACCTGGATATAATGTTTTGTGGGTATGCAACAGATTCCATTGAATTATATGATAAATTCAGGTTCCAAGGAATGCCGCTTTTACCTAAAAGCGATTCGATACATATTCGTGAGGTGTGGAACGATAACCTTGAAGTTGAATTCGCATTGATAAGGGAAATCGTTGATGATTACCCTTTCATTGCAATGGACACTGAATTTCCAGGGATTGTTCTTCGACCCATTGGGAATTTCAAGAATAGCTATGATTATCATTACCAAACCCTAAAGGATAATGTTGACATGCTCAAGTTGATTCAATTGGGTCTAACATTTTCAGATGAGGAAGGGAATCTTCCCTTTTGTGGGACCAATAGTCACTGCATTTGGCAATTCAATTTCTGTGAATTCGATGTGGATGAGGATGTTTTCGCAAACGATTCGATCGAGCTTCTGAGACAGAGTGGCATTGATTTCAGGAAGAACAATGAGATGGGTATCGATGCGAAACGTTTCGGCGAGATTTTGATGTCATCTGGGATTGTGTTGAATGATAATGTTCATTGGGTTACATTCCATAGTGGTTATGATTTCGGGTATTTGTTGAAGCTTTTAACTTGCAAAAAATTGCCTAATACACAAGTTGGGTTCTTTAACCTCATCAGCATGTATTTCCCAACAGTTTATGACATCAAGCATCTCATGAAGTTTTGCAATAGTCTCCATGGAGGGTTGAACAAGCTTGCAGAGTTATTGGAGGTGGAGAGGGTTGGGATTTCTCATCAAGCCGGTTCGGATAGTTTGCTCACATCTTGTACATTCAGGAAGTTGAAAGAGAATTTCTTCAGTGGATCTTTGGAGAAGTATGCTGGTGTTTTGTATGGTTTAGGTGTTGAGAATGGACATAGTTCTTCTCATTGAGGGAGAGTTTTTTTTTAAAAATAATGAAAAAAATGAAATTAGAACAGGAAATAATTTGTTAAGTCAGTAGAATTCAATGTATTTGAGCTGCTGTATGAATAACAACTTCTTCTTTATAAACCTTTGGCATTAAGTGTCTTATGAATACTTTTTTTTATT
This sequence comes from Lupinus angustifolius, assembly GCF_001865875.1. Classification (NCBI taxonomy): domain Eukaryota; kingdom Viridiplantae; phylum Streptophyta; class Magnoliopsida; order Fabales; family Fabaceae; genus Lupinus; species Lupinus angustifolius. The sequence goes on from NC_032013.1 coordinate 10,501,663, forward strand.
GATACTTTCTCTTTAGTTTGTGTGCCAAACTTAGTTTCTTCATTATCTTTGTACATCTTTGAGTCCATGATTGTTTTTGGCTACTACCAAGGGTATCTCCTCACCCTTTTGGGGAAGGAACTATTCCCTTTCAGGGTGCTGACTGCCTCTCCCAATCGCTCTCAGGAATCGAATTCTCGACATTTTGGTCATCCTGGGAATCTAGCTGGGCCTTGTAGCACTTGATCAACACTTTGTTGGTCTTTGAGTCAACGAATTTGGGGCATGACAGCATTTGGCAAATGATACAGTGATTCCTAAACCATTCCAAGCATTATGCTAAGTTTTTCCATGCATAGGCTTTATTCTTCTTGGGGAGGGAGTGGTGGTTTAATAGCCTCTCTTTTGAGAGCTAGTACATTGGTTTATTTAGCAGTTTTTTGTGCCAACACTTCCATTACAAATATTACTCTTTTCTTTAGTACTCAATGGAACTTGACAATCCCCTTTTATTCATTTACTTTTATTTAAAGAAGTAATAGAGCAAGCTGCTATAATATGCTTCTTAGTTTACCATTGGTCTATATGAAAATTAGCATGACAACTGATTAAATGGCAGAAATTTTGCATTGGATGGAAAAGGAGGCAAAAACATTGGTATGCATTATGTTTGCTGTTTGAAGTTTCATTCCTTTGGAAAAAGAGGTTTAATACTTGAGATTTCCCTCTAGAAGGGTTGCATAGTCTTGCTGCTTTAGCTAGCAATTAATTGATATTATCTAACTAACATATATGCTAAGGGAAGTTCACGAGAAAAATTTGTGGAGAGACATATCCAACACAATATATTTAGAGACAAATGCATTTATGGTTTTTAGTGTTATCATTTAGTACTAAATTTTAACCTGTAAGGTATTAATAAAACACTATTCACCCTAATCACAACACTTCACAAAATGCATGTGATGAATAGTTGATTATTCATAGAGTTTATAGAAACCCTTTTGGAAAGAACTGCAATATAATGTGAAATTTTCCTTAAATGAAAATGACTAATGGCCTCTTTAACTAATAAGGTGATCTCTTTAAGCAATAAGATAATAGGCACTACTTATAGGCAATTACAAAAGTAACAAATTCCATGTGTGGTGAGCATATGCTCATTTGTGTAGTTTTTTAAAAACTTTTTCTTATTAACTATCATTCCTTTTAGAAAAGTATGGGATATAATGTGAATCTTCTTTATACGAATATTAAGACAATGCATTAGTGGTGAGCATGTGTTTGTTCATAAAGTTTGTATGAAAACTTTTCCATAATTGCTATCATTTTCCTATCATAAGGAGTTATGCAATAGGGTTGATTTTAAATATTCTTATCCTAGGCTCTAATTGGTGGTTTAGAGAGTTAAAAGAGACAAGTTCATATCAAATTATTTTGCTTTTTATTAGAAGTGAATAAATGTTACACTGGTTAACAAAACCGTAGTTATGGAAACCAAGCTGATAGGAAAACCAGTAAATTGGGTCATTGACCGATCCAAGTGGCTTATCATTCGGTAATGACCCGTTTTAAACTGGCTCAGACTGGTGGGAAGTATCGGTATTCCACAAAATGGGATTCACATTTTTGTCCAACATTATTATGTTACTTCATGTGTTATGAGATATTAAGATGTAATTGGTTAAAAAAAATACTTAACATTCAATTTTAACTTATATATATTTTTCAATCAATCATAACCTAACACATGAAGTGACACAAATGGTGGGACAACAAATGTACTCCCACAATCTGGTGCGGACCCACTTGATTGCAAACTAGTTGACCTCCATAGAAAATAGTCCCCTGCTACCAAACCTACAAAGACTCACAACTAACCACTAGATCAACTAGGTTGTTGTGTTTTATAACTAATGATTATATTTATCATATGCTTATTTAGTTTTTGAAACTTCTCCTTTCTTAATGTTCATCTTATTATTGAAATATTTTATATTACCTGTTATATTCACTATGTAATAAAATATATATTATCTGATTTTCTTTTTTATATTACTAAGGATATCCTCTCACTTTTTTTGGTATAAAACTAATCTTTTTCGGGTTCGTAGTTGTCCCTCCTAAAAGTGTCACTCACAGGAATCGAACCCTTGACTTTGGGGATCCAGTGGAGCCTTACATTACTAGATCAATTCCTAGTTGATGATATGTAATTAATAACCAATAAACCAATGATCTAACTGAAAATGAGTCTCAGCAATGATATAAAGTCTGAAAAATCTGAAATTGAGTTCTTGGATAAAGAAATGCTCACATGACATAATCTCCAGAGTCTAAGCAATGAAGATATCTTAACATCATTTATTTTAGAGAGTGAAGTGTAGCACATTGCCTCATACAAGCAAATCCAGCAAGCCATACTTGTCATCTTTATTTTGAGATATCACAGTTCTTCCTTGAGAAGCCTTGCACTGAAATTACAGGATATAACATTTGTTCAAATTTCAAAAGATATGTAACTGGACTGAAACAGTTGCCGTGACTCAATGAGTATATTAGAAGAAATTTTATTTCTGAAATTAAAGAAACTGATAAAATTAATTGGATCAGTCATCATTTCATTTCCATCTTCTACTTCAGAGATTATTCATAATGAGCATATACCAAAAACCTATTTATACAGAGATTGAATAGAACATATAGCATCACAGAAAAACATACAGGTCACACCATAGGGAACAGAAATTCTCATCAATGTCAAACTATAAGCTTATTTTTGTTTTATCCTGCTACGTGAGGTTGGCTACATGGATCAGACGATACCATAATGTTCTATCCTAAATCATGTTATTAACAAATCACTGATCTCTAAGTATTTGTAATCGTTTCGCTTATGGTTTTTCTTGACAACTCAATGACCTTCCTTTGACCTACTCTCTTTACACGGGTTTCTACTGGTTTCTTTCATACATGTCCAACCCACCTAAGGCGAGACTCTACCATCTTTTCTGCAATAGGAGCTACTCCAACTTTCTCCCTATTGCATTCATTTTTAATCCTATCTGTCTAGTATGTTCACTCATCCAACACAACATTCTCATCTTTGCTACATGGTGTCTATTCTCATTTAGACATTTTTCCTCCCAACATTTAGCCCCATATAACATTGCAGGTCTTATAGTTGTTGGTAAAACTTCCCCTTAAGTTTGAGTGATACATTTTTATCACATATGACACCTGAAACATTCTGCCATTTTACCAAACCCGCTTCATTCCCCATTATCTTGTATGATTGACTCAAGATATCTAAATCTAGTGACTTGTGGTATGATATGATCCCTAATCTTTACATTTGTAGTAGGGTTTGTCCGCCTCTTGCTAAATTTACACTCAGAGTATGTAGTCTTACTTCGACTTATACGAAATCCATGTGCTTCTAAAGTCTATCTTCACATTTGTAGCTTCCTATTAAACTCTTCTCTCAAGTCTCTCACTAAGACAATATCATCCGCAAGAAATATGTATTATGGTATTGGTTATCGGATATCCGCAAGAAGCCTATCCAAGACCAATATAAACAAGAAGGGGATTACAATGCACCTAGCATGCTGCACCTTGAAAATGAAATATTATAACCACTTCCTGAATTATTACCTTTTGACTATGTTCTCCTGCGCTTAAGTGGCTTGATATGCTCCACGATATAACTGATAACCTCTTTCAATGTAGCCTTCCTTTTTTCCTTGAAGTTCCATAGCTCATTAACAGTATACCCACCACTTGCATTGTATTCCTTTAATTCTTTCAAGGCTGTAACAACAGCTGAATATATCTCATCTCCCCATTCCTGTTTGAGATCATGCAACTTCTCGTCTTCCTCATTTATAATTTCCTGTAACAATGCAACATCATTTTTAATGAAACTAGCTTGGAAGTGTACATAAATGAAATTAGCTTGATGAAACACTAAAATGAGACAGACACATAGTAGTTAAAATTGCGATCTATCGTGCAGGATCGTACACTTTTATGACTCCATCATCGATTGTGAGGCACGATCTCGCGGAAAAAACAATGTTGCCATTGCTTCTACCAACAATACAACAATAATACAGGTACTAACAAAGACACTGCTTTTTAAGGGACAAGAAGGCATATAAAGCAATGTATGAATATGAATACAACACATATAAGTAACTATGTCAAGCCAACCAATTGAAAGGCAAAACTAAGAAATAAACACAAAGCACGTTTTGATGGTACTTTCTGAGGGTATACCTTTAGTTTATCATCCACTTTGACCACTTTAAATGGATGCCAGGCTGAATTCTTTACATTCTCCTGCCACAAAGAACAAAGCACTGCACCCTTTGTCCCAGCATCTTCAAGAGGAAATTTTCTCTTGCAGGCATCTAAAAAGACCTTATTATCAAGCTCTCCCATTCTCTTGAGCCCAATATTAGTTCGAGGACCATTCAGCAATTCGTTTAACCCCTAAAACATTAGAAACAAAAAAGGATAAACTTTACTCTCCACAATCTACTCCTGACACAATAACAGAATGTTAAAATTCTGATTCACTAGAGAAACCAGAAAAGAATTGTCATACAATATGTTTACAGTTTACCATGACTAGATGCATATATGAAAGCGGTTACTTTTTAGTTGGTTATCTTCAAGAGTCCATGAAGTGTTAGATTAAAAAGAAAACCAACAAAGTTTATAATTATGTTACAGAAAAAAATGATAGTAAAAGAAATTTATATTGGAAAGGAAATAAGATTGTACCTCAATCAATTCTTTACGAGCTTTCTGTAGTTCATCATTGCTCTGGCGCTCCTTGGTAATGAGGGTATTGTTTATGTGCTCCATACTTTCTAAGTTTTCCTGTTTTTCTAGCAGCTCATCATTCATTTCTTTCATTTTGTTCTGGACCGCTGCATCATCTTCATCTCCAAGATGCTTCATAACTTGCAGTTTCCCTTTTAACTCTTCAATTTCCATTTCCAACTTCTGTTTGGCGTCTAGCTGTTTTTCCAACTGAATAATCTTCTGTAAAGCTTCCTCTTTCTCTCTCTACAAATTTTGAGAACCACGTCAGCAGAAGGCATGCACAGTGTACAACAATAAAGTGAACAACATATGCTATGATGCCTTTCCAATTTTCATAACAGAGACAATAAATAGAATCAAACCTTTTGCTCTTCAACAAGCTTTAGGACATTCTCATCAGCTATCTTTTGCTCCTTTGAAGCCAACTGGAGTGACTCATTCCTCAAATCTTTCTAGAAGGACAAAGAGATTATATCAGAATCCTTACGGTATAAATGCTAATAATTTCAGAGTCTATGGCACCTCAAGTATGAAAAGGACAGAAAGTTAGATATTTGGTAATGCATCTTCTGGGGGTTACTAAGGAATGAAACAACACTTTTTTCAAAATTTAATATAGGCAACACAGAGTTCAATGTTTTATAAAACTTGTATGGATATATCAGTCCTTTTTACTAATTATCAACCTAACTGAATGATGTAATTAAAACTGAAACCACTTCTATAAATTGATATCTTCAGTGAATGAAAGTTATAAATTTGGCAATGTTGACTTTAGGTACAATAATACAATTCACATATGGAGAAAGGCGAATAGAACGGGGATTTTTTAAAAGGGGGTGAATAGGGTCAAATTAAAAACTAAGCTGAAATAAATGGCAACCAATAATGCAAATAATCGACCAAGGTTGGAAATGGGTATAAAAATTTGCAAGGACTAGATGAGCAAGTAAAATTAAGGTTAGAAAATCATTTAAAATATGAGAAATAGAAATAGCCAAAAATGTGTAGTATGCAATACCTTCTTCCTGTCCTCTTCAAGTTTCTGCCTCTCTTGATCAGTTATCACCTCCCGTTTGTTCAGATCTCGACTCCAGGAGTCAAGCTTCCGCTTTTTTTCCTCCAATTCACTGCTCAAATTTTCTTGTTCTTCCAAGATCCTCCGCACCTCATCACGAGCTCTGCGCTGCATGTTCCTTGATTCTGAAATGGAAATAAAACAATTTTGTAGTATTACCTTCCATGCAGATTCTTTTGTTGTTACTATTCTTCTGTGTTCATTAGCGTACAAGAACATATTTCAGAATAGTAACGCATATATAGTTCATTACAAACACAGGATTAATTCATTAAAGCATCCAAGGTAAGATGCTACAATCAGAAAGTAGACAAACCTTCAACAAAAGCACTGTGAAGTCTGTCTTTGTCTTCAAGCATCCTACTCAATGACATATTCTTTTCATTGTACTTGTACTGCATTTTATTGAGGTTTTCATTTGTTTCATCAATTTGAATAGCAAGGTTTGCCACAACACTGTTTCTGCTTTCAGACGCTTCTTGAACAATAGCAGTAACTGTCCTCAATTTTCCTTTCTCACGGAGGTATTCCCCCATTGGTCCTTCGCATTCATAATCCTCTTTACGTGCAACCCATCCATAAATGTTTGAGTCTGCCTGCAACTTTCTTGAATTCCAATCTTTTTTACCATGGTGTGAAGTTTCAAATAATTTCTCAAATTCACTGGCATTCATGAAACCATTCCAGTCGTTATGAAAGTGCATTACAGATTGAGAAACCGGATCTCCCTCGTTCAATAAGATATGAGCATCTATCGGTTTGAATTTAGCAAATTCATTCAACCAATAGCTAGAATGATCTGATTTAATCTGTACATTAACAATTATGCCCATCCAGGGCCAGACATAAAGTTCATCTTGCGGTAGAGGCTGATTGATAGCTTGGGGCAAATGATCTGGGACTTGGGTTTCCTCTGCTTCACTGGCTAGGTCAATCTCCATATACTTTGCTAGGGCAAGGTGATTTGCCTTTTGTTTGGCACTTCTGTTTGCAGAACCCTTACCCACTCCTGATGCATGTTGATATAAATCTTTAAATTTGTAATCTTGTTTCTTCTTTCCAGCACAGAAAGGACATCTAAGAGAGCCATTTAGACTTTTGACCTTGTACTTCCCAGCCTTTATCTGTTCGTATGGTTTCTGTGCATAGTCTTCAATCTCAGATTCGCTGATATCTGAGTCCTCTTCAGAGCTGTAGTCCATTGAAGTTCTGTATACAAACACAACATCAGTTCAGGAAGAAGGGTTGTGTATAATTTGACAGGTAAACAATCCCAGAAATAATGAAAACAAAAACTTGCATATAATAAATTAGGAAATGCTCGTTCATCGTGTTGTGCCTAAATGAATCCAGAAAACAGTGAAAAATTAATACTATTGAGTGCAAAGCAAACAACAGTTTGCATTGGCACATGCTGTCAACCACAACTTCATGCAATAAGTGTAGAAGCAGAAAGAAACAGCAAGAGTTTGCAGCTTCTGATTTTTTATAAAAGTGATTCTACAAAAAAAACAGATATTTCAGAAGCTGAAAATTACAACTTGGAAGCTAAAATTCAGCTAATTTCTTAGCTTATGCTATTTTGTGAAAGCTGAATCAAACATATATGTAAGTGAAAGTTATTTTTTTGTTTTACCAAAATAATCACTTTTTTGCGTGTGAAAGCAAAGCTTATACAAACAAGCCCTGTATTAACCAAAACCCTGAATCAAACACAAGAATTATCTCATTCTCTCTACAACCAAGTAAGATTTAGAATAATGCAGCTCCTACGTCGAATTACAAACACGAAAAACGAAAACAATCACGATATTGAACAAATCGAACATCAAATTACATCAATTTGAACGCAGAATAATCACAATATCGTTGTAAGGTTCAGAAATAAAGCTTTCAAAATAAAAAAAATCAAAATAGAGAAAGAACGTGAACTTACAGTGATGAGAGAGAGAGAGAGAGAGAGAGAGAGAGAGAGAGAGAGAAAGTGATAGAGATTTTCAGTGCTTTCTCACTCACTCTGAAAAATGAGAAATGAATTTTGAAATATCCCCTGTGGTGGCGCACCACGGGTTTTACGTGAACCTCTCTGTTTTAATTGGTTGAGTGAAACAGAGTTTAAGTAGGGGTATTTTAGGTAGTATAATTTTGTAGGGTAATGATTGGTTGATAATGAGTTACGGAGGGAGTGAAATTGTGTAGGGTGATGCATGTGATTATTATGATTTGTGGGTTCTAAATAAGTGAATGTGTTGGAATTAGGAATCATGAAAGTACATTGAAAATTGGGAAAAGTCATTGACTTTTGACTAATATTGCATGCAATGTGATTCACACTCCTTCAACATAGAATTGTATGGGCTTCGGCCCTAGCGGAAAGAAGCCCAAAATGGTCAAGTAATATAAGATCTTATTGAATGTTCAGATAAACCAAAAGATTAAATGTTTAATTTTATTAACAAAATTTGTTAAAATGAGTAGTCACATACTCCAATAAGATTTAAGAAACTATGGAGTGACTAAGATATCTTAAAGTTTACACTAGAGTTGAAAAAATGGATGGGTCAACAAGGTCGGTTTGAGCCCGCCCGATAAATGAATAAACTAAGAATTATAAAAACTTACTTGATTTAATTATAAATTTAGTGTCTCATTGTTAGGGGTGTTCGTGGTCCATTTGGATCGGTTTTTAAACAAAAAATCATCCGATCCAAACGCGTAATTAGTATGCGGTCCGGACCATTTATATTAAGATGTCCGATCCAATCCGGTCCAAATATTATATGCGATTTCGGTCTGGTTTGAATCGGTCTATTTTTTAGATATAAACATATAAATTCCTTCAATTTTAGCCTACAACACCAACAAGGTAGTAACCAGAACAATGAAGAAAAGTTTGATTCTTTTAATAGCAAGATTAGAAACATCAATATTCATACTGTTATGATAGTTTATATGCGTTTTTGATGTGCTTAGCTTACTGCTTAATGTTTATGTGATATATTTTAGTTAACTTAATAATATCGGTCCGGTCTGGATCTGTCTGGATCCCAGACGTGAAACTGAAGACCGGACCGGACAGATCGGTCCTTAAAAACTAAATCCAATACGATCCAAATACATTCGGTTTTTGCGGTTTCGGTCTACTTTGGATCGGTCTGCGGTTTTTGTTTTGAACCGGTCTGGATTTGAACACCCCTACTCATCGTACTTAAGTATGGTTTTGGCTAGAATAATATGCATGTTTTTTATGGCAAGACTATGTCAATTTTATTAAAACTCAATTTAATGACCAAAAAGAAGTATGATTCATGATGGCTTCAACCAAGGAATTGAATCCAATTTTAACTACATTAAAATATGTTAAATTAGACCAAAATCAATTGACCGTTTTAAATCGGTTTTAATTAAGGATTGATTATTTTTTAAGAAAAAATATTGGTCAAAAGATGCAACAATTGGAATCAAACTAAGGTACTTGTCATGATTGTAAGTTGTAACCTTATGTTCCACACTTGTTAGTTGATTTTTAACTATATACTTTGAAACTTAATTATTAGCATGTTGATATACGATTTAAATTAAAATGATAACATTTTAATTTTGTATTAAAAGTTTTTCTCACCATGCATTAGTTGTACAGGATAAACAAGGATAAAGGATAAGTTTTTTATGGCAATATCATATTGAATTGGTATATTTAATGAATTACTAATGATATATTTAGTTATTATATACAATTCATATGATGTATATAATGTTGTTAAAATTGGATTTTAGTATATACTGTTGTTAAATTTGGGCTTAACAATCCTATTTAGATTGCTTATGACAACGGCAAAAAATTTAGTTATATTTAAAAAAAATATAAATCCAAACCAAACAAAAAAGTTGGTTTAGTTTAGTTCCATTTGTGTTTGTCAATGATACTAACAATCCAATCCTTTGTTATATTCTTTTAGTATTATCAAGGGTATGCATTACATTTTGGGTAAAGAATTAATCATTGTCGAATATGTGATTGTCCCTCCTAATAAGTGTTGCTCCCAAAAATCTAGTTTTTCACATTTTAGTCATCCTGAAAATCTAGTGAAGTTTTACACGACTAAACCATCATTTTTTTTTGTAATCATTTGTTATATGAGTAACAATAGTCTTTAATAATTATGGTTAATCATGGCATAAGAACACCACATTTACTTAAAATCAAAACTTATTTTTAAAATTAATAACAGAATATCATACCTAATATTGAAAGTCGCATATTTTAAACATGAGATTTACTTCAACAACACTTTAATATTGGATTACATCATCTTGAACCCTTAATAGAGAGTTGATGGAAAATGTATAACATAAAGAAGAAACTATAGCATTAGAGCAAACACTGAAATGAGGCTCTTCACTTCTCATTGTTTTAAAGAGTTGTCATCATCTCCAATATTAAATAGTTCAATACTGAAATATGATGTAAATATTGGTTTAATGATTTAAAAAAACTTTAATTAAAATATGTATTGTTAAATTCTTTTTTAGAGTAATTTACATTGACATCCCCTAAGTTTTAGTGGAGTTACATAAATCACCCTTTCATTTTTTACACATACAAAAACCTCTAATTTATATAGGTACATTATACTCATTATCTATATATGAGAAATAAGTGTGATCTTTTAAACAAAAAATGTGATAAATGTAATTAAGTTAAACAAAATATGGTATATTGTCGAAATAAGTCCAAATAATATATGAGTCAATACATTTTCATTGTTTTTTGTTCATTATAATATAAGAGTGTTTTAAACAATATCTCCTTAGAATTATTGACGCATTTTAATGAACAAAAAATAATGAAAACGTACTAAATCGTATACTATTTGGACTTATCTCTATAATATATCATATTTTGTTCAACTTAATTAATTTATCATCATTTTTTATTTAAAATATCACACTTATTTCTCATACAAAACTATTCAAAGTAATGTATATATAAATTAGAGGAGTTTTTATAGGTGTAAAAAATAAAGGAGTAATTATATTTTTCACTAAAGCTCAGAAGTATCAATTTAATTTACTCTTATTTTTAATATCACATGTCACAATCTCTTTCAATATTGCCTTCAATATTGAAGAGGACCTAGTTTCATGTTAGAAATAGTGATGGTTGAAGCATTGAGCTCATTAGTGGGATTAGGGTGAATCTCAACTCGATAAAACTAAACCAAACTATTTTTTTAATTTGGTTTGATTTTATTGGTTCCACTGTTTAATTTAGAATCACTAGCAACTCTACTTATAGAGTTGAAGTTAGTTTGATTTGGGTTTTACATCCAAAAAATGTAGAAAGTTATTGAAGAGTCACAAGTGAGACACCACGTCTTGAACCAAAACCTTAATGCATTAGTTTTATGGGCATTTCCTTTTTATAAACTCTTTCACTTCTCCTCGCATATCCAATGTGGGACTTCACACTTGAATAAACCCAACAAAAATAAATCATTTCAATTTAGATCTATAATAAGTGCAAGCCAGTTTTTCTAACTTTAGAAAAAATATTTACATTATTAGCATTTAGCAATGATTAATTGATTATAGTTTGAACTTTGAAGCAAGGTACTAGTTAAAGGGTTTTTCTAATTCCTTTCATTAGGATAGTGATTATTCACGAGAAAAATATATCACATCCCAAAATAAAAAATAAATCATTTTTATATAAATTTACCTTCTTAAATATTTTTAACATGTGCTCTACAACATATATTAGAAATGTTCCACTCAATTTTTTAATGATAATTTTCTTTTTTTGTATTCCCTAAACAATCTTCTAAGACATTTCTTAAGATAACCCCGTTACTTGAAACAAGTGTAAATAATATTTATACTATTATATAAATGTAAAATATGATTTAGGTGATTGAATATTCTTAATTTTTGTATTCTAACTTTGTCATTACTATTATATAAATATAAAATATGTCTAAAGGACATTAAGGTAATTGAACCTATATATTTCATTCAATTCTATTTAGTAACCATTATGACATAATTTTCATATTCCAAATTTATCATTTTGTAACATCCCAATAATAACTACAAGAAATTTTCACATGTTCTTTTATTATTTTTTGTCAATGTATCACTATTATTCCACACATTCTCCTACTTTTATTTTCTATCTTCATCATTCTAAAAAGAACAACTTTGACCGACATAAATAAATATTCACTGACACACTAATCATTATTAGATGCACAAATTTAAAAATTTATAAAAACTTTATATATATATTTAATATAAGAAAAATAAAAATGTGAGTCTACCATAAGAGATGCACATGAGTAAATATTTTTTTGGGTTTCCCAGAGTATCTTCGCACTAGAGGTAACCATGTTCGAACCGGGAATATCCACGTGGGGCTAACTCTCCCAGCGGATATTTTTCCTTCCGCAAAACTCAAACCCGATACCTTACTTAAAGGGAATCAAACATCTACCATTTGAACCAACGCCGGTTAGAATATGCCATATTTTAATAACCAACAATATTAGTAAGACGACCAAAAAGCTAGCCAATAGGTTTCTTTTTTTTCTTCTGTGTGATAATTCACCTATTTTCTTTTCGGTGATAACTGATAAAAGTGCGAACCAAAATACAACTAAATAATTTTTTTCTGTCTTAACCCAAGCTTTGTTTAATTAAATGCCTACCAACAAAACCACTATGAACGCACTTGGCTTAATCATTCTCTCCATTTAAAAAAAATATTGTTGTTGTAATAATCATTGACACCATTTCTATAAGTTCTATATCAACATTATCCCCCTTCCATTGTGATTGTTTTTCTTATTTAATTTATTTTTCCAATACATGTTACCTTTCACTTTATCTGGAATCTTCCAATTTTCTAACATAAAGGAAACAAAAACAAAGAAAAAGGTTCAAATTTTTTAAATTGGAGTGACAATAACTAATTATTGCAAAATTAGTGACTTAACCATTGATGACTTCATAATATGCACAAAGATGCAATATAAAGTTAGGAATGACTTTGTCAAATAATTCACTCTATCTTATGATGTTTCATTGCAAAATATTGAGCAAGCAAAAATAATCTATTTTCTATCCTTTTTTTTCCATTCTAATCCTAGGGTTAGGACTCATATTATGGTTCCACCACTTAGAATCACACCCATTAGCGGGTAAATAACATTTAGCTGACATGATGTTGATGATGCTCGAATGACCGATCTAGTTGTAGAAAAAATCAACATTAATAATCCGAGCAAAGATAAAGTATGATAGTTCGTCATGATTAATACATTTATTGTTAGTGTAGACAAAAGTAAAACAAAGTAACTCATCATGATTAAAACACATATATTGGAGTATACCAAACTCTACCTATCTATAAATAGAGAGAACCACATATAAGGGAGACTTACTTACATTTATACACTCTCACTTTATTTTCTCTCTCTACACTATACACTTATACTAACTTAGTGTGAGAGTTCATTTTCAGGTACCTAATAATGATGATTAAAGACTGGTCACTCTTGCCCAAATACAAGAGAAAAATTCAGATTTCAACCAATCACTTCCATACTAAAGAACAATTTCTCTTGTGAAGAATAATAAAATATAGTTTAGATCCTAAAAAATTATATTGTAGTTTTGTTATATAGATCATTGTATGTTTTTAATAAGTCTTTATAAGATTTAAAATACATCTCCATATTAATTTTTTTGAAGGATTTCAAGTATTAATAATTGAGCATTTTATACTTTAATACTGTTTTTAATCTTCTAAGAATTTAATCAGTGCCAAAAAAAATTTGTTAAGGGCTTATTTGGCAAACCCTATAATATTTCCAAAACTAAATTGAGGTTCTAAAATGAAAATACCTCATCACCTTTAAACATTGAAACTTCAATAACCTTCGCGTATTATGATACGTATCCAACACTGATACTTTATTGATATGTACTCATAGTGTGTCGAAATTATTTTAAAAAAATAAATAATTTATAAATTTGATACTTCCAGATGCTCGAATGTTCTTAAAATATTTTTCCGATATTTCATACTCAAACTACCATGCCATAGCATTTTAAGAGAGAGAAACATAACACAATCAATTAAATACAAGAGACAAACACAATATTCAAGCTACCAAGTGGACTTATAGCGATAGAAAAAAGACAAAATATATGTATTGCATAGAGAATGAATAGTAAATGCATGTGCATAATGTTGATTATCGATTAAACGGATCGATAATGTTCCTATTTTTCGGTATTAAGTAAACATTTCTTATGAAAATATGAATTTAATTTTAAATTTAATGATGTCTAAGAAATGTGTTCTTTATTTAAAAATTTATAATTATTATTATATATTTATTATGTTATATGAATTTTATATGCATATTTTATATGCACATCCCAAACATATCATATCATGCATTTCCAAGAATATATATATCTACGTATTATATATATGTATCGCATCCAATACACGTATTAATATATTAATATATGTGCTTCATTGTGCATCAATATTTTAGAAAAAAGTTGATACCAGAAGTGCAACTTTTGAGGGAGAAAAATGATGGAATTAGAATTGAGTATTCAGAACCAATCCTTTTTCCTTTATGTTTATGCATCTCATGTGCAAATGTGTAAAAAGTAGTATTGTAACCTATGCTATAAAACTCATTTATATATTGGTAGGGAATGGTTCTGAATGTAAGTGATAAAATAAAATTTGTGCTCTATATGGGCCATATTAACATATATGATGAAATGTGAATGGTTTTTCTTCCTGGTTTAGCTTTATTAGGAGCACAAAGATGTAGAATGGAATCACATTTAAGTACTTTTGGGTTATAATAATGTACTTGTTACATCATCAAATTCTCTCTCTTTTCATAAGGTATTGCAATACTAGGTAGCATGTAGAATATTTTTTATGATTGATGATTTTTCCAACTTATGCATGCCATTTTGTTTCAACTTAGTTGTGATATTTTTTTTGAAGGAAGACCTTCCAATTTCTTTGTTTAATTAAATATTTGTATGATGATGATAATAATTTTTTAATTAATAATATAAAGTTATTAAATAATATTATTTGATATTATGAATTTTTAATGTAAATCAAGATAAATGATTCAATCAGTGAACTGTTAACATGAGACAAAGATCATCTATCTGGACATTGTCTCATTCCCTATCACAAGCTAATCAGAAAGGTACTTTTTATTATTTTTTGTTTTTAAATTTTTTCTTTTATTCACATATCAATATATAATTTGTTTGAGACAAAAAATGATACACCGTTGGAGACAAGTGATTTACACCCTAATCTAATACTCTAATCCACTGAATAGTCTGAGTTTTAACATTATTTTTGTTGAGGTCAAAAAGTGTATGATAATCATAAAATGTTAACATAAGTTTTGCTTCACATAAAATATAATTCAGGTAAAGTAAAGTGAGTACATGATTGAAGCCTTGAAAAAAGAAAAATAAGATCAGAAAAGGAACGGCACAAATTAAAACAACCTATGATATGTGACTTGAGGAAGAAGAATTCTATATATGAAGTAAGTTGACTAAATGATGTGGAGTGTACTAAGTGGAAGACAAAATGATACAAAATGCCATCTTATTTTGACCCTTTTAATTAATTTCATTATTTCTATTACCACCTTTCAACTTTGAAGTGACTTTGCCTACTTTTGTTGTGCCTTTGCAATAGTGTTGCACAATGAAATAGTAATCATTTTCCCTTATTTTTCAAGATTTCCATCACATTTTCCTTTGTGCTATGTTCATCCAAAACTAGCTCTTGTGGAAGCCTCTCAACCATTAATGTGCTATTTAAATCCAAAAGGTTGGTTTTATTTGTCAACTTTTGAGATGAAGACAATTCTTATGATAATTACATCCGAGAATTTTGTGTGGTTGAAAATCAATAGTTCCAAACACATCTATATCATTGATTTTATAAATATACATATAAATTTAATCGAATAAAATTTAATCAATAATATAAATGTGTCTAAGACTATTGATTCCGGATCGCAAAATAATTTCAATTCAAAAGTAGTTAGCTAAGGGAGGAAAACTAATCACATGTTCAATCATAGAATATGTGCCACTTACTTATTGTCATAGCTTCCTTGAAGACACTTTTAGGGTCTTCTCCTCCACCCCCCTATATGATTTCATGTTTCACATAGAACATTTTATGGTAATCTTAATTTAGTACCTAGTAGCTATACATGTTATAATTACTATATGAAATACAACATTAGCTTTATACATGTTTGATGCATCTTATTTGGTGCAATATAATAATCCAATGTATATTTAGGCTTAGATAAACTTTAAAATGAAATCTTTTAATATAATTAAATAAACAATATTAACAAATTCTGTAATAAATTTAAGAAACCGAGAATAATAAGATATGACCTTTTGGAAGGACTCAAAGTATATATGGATTTAAAATCTAGATATTCATAGCTTTAAATTTTAGGTACGGGGGAACATGTGTCACATTAGGTTTAGTAAGACTTACTCTTACAATTTTAAATATTAGTTAGGTCATTTTTTGAACTACAACCTTATCTTAAATTTGAAGTTAACCCAACTCTAAATATTGATCGGTCAATCTTTGAATTCGAACCCAACTCTAGATTTAATTAAATATAATAATTATCTCTTTTAAATAAAGTATTCTCAATATTATTTATCATTATGAACATGTAATTTGATATATGTATATATAATATAAAATTGGAAAATCAATGATATTTTCTACCAAATAGATGACATTATTCTTTACAAATTGAATAGACATATAAAAAATGATGAGTGAATGACCATGAGACAGATTGGGTCGAGCTGGACTGAGTTATTTGTCTCTTATCCAACCCTAAATATTTAATAAGTCTAATTTTTGAACTCTAACTTAGAAACTTGACCATGTTCGAACCTGATCATAATATGATCAAATTGAGTGAGTGAGTGGACCTGATCAAGGTTAGTCTTACTTATCCTATATTTTATAAAATTGGGTCACCTATCTTATAATAAAGTAATATATTTTGATTTCATTAAATAAGTGAACCTAAGGAGAATAATTATTTTATTCAAAGGTGGATGATAATCAATGGCGTGAATTTTATGTTCATTGAGCAGATTTTTAAGCATCAATGATCATCACTCATTAAATTTAAGATAACATCCCATTCACACAACCTAGACAAATATTCCAAGTTGCATTTTGCAATCAGAATTCCTTTTTTTGTCCACCTTTAAAATGATACGAGTTAGTTTTTCCAAAAGAAGATTTTTTTTGTATAAATAGATAAATTTTACTTGTACCCTTTAAAGAAAATAAAGTTATATTGCACAAGTCATTCATGGACACATTCTCAAAAGTAATTGATCACGATGAAAATAAACTACACCATAAATAAACCTTACCCATGATCTCAAAGGTTCAAGTCTTACAAGTATTATATAAATTTAGATAAGGATTTACTTAATTATCATTCCTCACCTAAGAGTTAATCTCATAGTAATATTTATAAGATGTGGGGCAACTCATTACAAATATGTTTAATGGGCCAAACAGTTAAGCATACAAAATTCTAGTTTATGTGGCAAATAATATTAATTACTTCTGAGTTAAGTTTTGAATAAGAATGAAGGGAAATGAAAGACTTTAAAATCATTTCATAAATATATTTCATACATCTTAAGCCTCCTTTTTCATTTTCTTTCCATCTAAAACTCAAATAAACAAATTAAAGCTCTCCTTCATTGACAAGCAATTATATTTGTTGGCACCTTCCTCCTTTTGATGCGTAATTTATTCCATAGCGAGAATAGCCATTGGATTATGTGGATTGGGTTTACATAGGGAAGTGTTCCACTTTTGAAAGGTTTAAAATAGCTATCATTTCATTTATAAAAGTCCACTTTTTAGGCCAACAGTAAATCAAACTATTTAAAATTAGTTTTAAGGGTAAAAATTTATATATAATCAGTACACCATTTACCATTTTTTATTACATTTTTTAAAGAATCAAGGATAATAAAAATAAATAATAAATGATGGTCTAATAATATATAAAACTTTTACATTATGAATATATATATATAGATATCAAATTTGAGCTTAAATTTGATCTCATTTATTCATTGAATGAGCATAACATTATAGTTTAATTTGTTTGATTAGACTATTTTTAAGCAAAAAAAAAACAAATTTATTTATGTTTGATTCTTTAATATATAATATGCTTTAGAAATATTATAAATATAATGTTTATAATTATATATATACATGTGGTAGAATACTAGAATTTGTAATATATTTTAAGTGGTTTATTTAGGATACGATTAACTTATTTTGATATATTTATTTGTAATTGCATTGAATGAAGGGGTTAATTCACTTTGGAATCTTTGGGAATTCTGGACCAAAGAACAAAAAGGATTGGGGATTTAAAGCACAATCTTATATGGAGAAATAAATATTTCCTTTTCAAGTATTAACTTATGTCCTTATTATATACCCCACCTCACTAAATTTTGATACACCAAGATTTGAAAATATTCAATAATAAATGGATTTTGAACATCCAAGAATAAACATCAATTATTGGACCATCTCAGAGATAATTCCCCAGCAAAATTATCTCTTAAAATGGGGGTGATAGTAAAACTATGTTTATGAATTTTTTCTTGCAGTTAACTTAATTAATATCCCATTTAGTTTATCACAAAAAATGAAGTCAGCACTGAACAAACTTGGCATATAATATTAAATACGTCTATCAAATATTTAAATCCTAAAACCAATTTTTTTTAACATAACATACTTAACCATAATACTCTTACTTAAAACTACAGCACTTTTCGAACAACTTAGTTCAAACCTAGTTATGGGGCTTTGATTTCATTATCAACAACAAATAAGTCTTAATTTCATTAGATGATAGAGCTTTCATTTGATTGTGCTTAGTAAGTTAGCCTTTACCTAGAACAATAATCATTTTCATTAATAAAGAGACAAATATTTGATTTTATATAAGTTTTCTTCGACAAAAGTGTTATTCCATTAAATATAAAAGGATAAAAATGTCTTATCATATTATTATTTTCTTTATTTTTGTATTACTATGGAGAGGATCTTTACTCGTTTACCGATAGCCTTTCTAATATGATGTTCATCGAAAATATTGGCAACCTCTACAATTTTCATTGATTTGGCCATAAGTGATTCATCCATAAATTGTTAAGTGGATGGTAATAGTCACTTATGAATGACTTTTGATCATATAATAATGAACAATATTTTTTGTAGATTTACAAAGATTGATGTTTCTTTCCGGATATGGATCCAAGAATGTTTTGCTAGAGAAGACTTGAATTCTTTGATGAAAGTGATAAAGATTTATCTTCCAAAGATACATTCTTAATGATATTCATGAAATAGCCTTATGATTTGTCTTCCAAAGGCTTTAAATCTAGTTTTAATTTGTGTTCATGTAATATAGTGACAAGTTAATTGCCTAACTTATAATGGCTTAGGTTTAAATACTTAAGACATATTTCTTAGGAATTCATAATTTCTAATTAAGGTGAACATCATATATTTAATACAATTATATCAATTATTTATTTTAGGTTACAAAATAAATGATCTAATTAATGACAACCTAAAAAACTTCTAAAACTTATAACGGATATGGGCTTAATGAGTGGATACTCAGACGGTTGCCTATAGGGGATAATGAGAATCCTATAAGTTAATACATAAGGAACGGTTATGGTCCTCAATACACCAAATCACAAATCGTTTTTACTTATCCCTATCATAGAGAAAACGAAGGTCCCAAAAGGAATTCAAGATTTAGTTAAAGAATGTCATCATACCAAAATTCTCTCAAAATGTATATCAAATAAATATATCAGAGAACATAAATTCAATGATTCAGGTATGACCCTCTTACCCAAGCCAAGGAAGGCTCAAAGAAAAAGGATGGTCAAGAAGAAAAGGAAAGAGAATAAAAAAGTAATAATATTCTTATATCACTTTCTTTCCACGTATAATTTATAAACATTCATCATCTATTATTTCTACTTTCTAACTAAGAGTTTTTCAATCAATAATTATAAAATAGATGTCTGAAAACCATGGCTAATTTTTATATAATAAAAATGAAGGGTACAACATTAATGGTAGATGTGGAAAAGGCATAATGAATAAAAATTTGATATCCTAAATCATATCTTAAATTTTGTCTCACACTAATAAAACTATGTCATATTAATTAAAAAAAATTAAATATTTCTTATTTTTATTTCATTATAATTGATATAAGACATGATTTGAGATTTGTTCTATATGTAAAGTCTAAAACCTCTTTCCATGGGAAAGTTCCATATCCAAGGCTCCCTATAGGGTCCCACTATCCACTTCCAAAGACACGACAACCTCTCATATTTTCTTTTCTTTTTCAATATTGCAATGAAATTTCATTTCAACCACTAATTTCATTTTCTCTCCCTTCCATTGGGATTCTCTAAGTCAACTACACACACTCCTTTAGTCCTATATATACCTCATAGTTTAACCACTCTTACAAACCACTAACAAAGTCACAAACAATAATTCTAATATCAATCTCAATACCCTTTTTTTCTTCATTCTTCACTATTTTTTCTTTGATTTTGAAGGAGATGCAAGACAATGAGGAAATCCCTTCAACACCTGCCACACCAGGTACTCCTGGTGCTCCTCTTTTTGGTGGGTTCAAGTCTGAAAGAAATAATAATAATAATACAAAAATTGTTAAGAAATCCCTACTCAAAAGTTGCAAATGTTTTAGTGTTGAAGACTTGGACTTAGAAGATGGTGCTTTACCTAAAGTCTCTTGCTCTTTGCCTCCCCCTCCTGTCCCTCTTGCAAGAAAGGTATTGTAATACAAAATCGACCATATTCCGAATCAGACGACATCATAATATTTTCGACTTATTATTAAATGATATCATAATATTTCTAACATAGAATACTAACATTATAAGAGTTCACTTATCTATAGAACTGATTTTAACATCTACATCGTACTCTTATACTTTAACACATTTATTTATGTGTTTCTCTCTCTCCACCTATTACCACCAAAGATAAAAAAAAGAGTAGAGACACCTGCATGTTCTACTCTAGTTATGAAAATATTCTTTATTATAAGTATACCATTATTCCATTGTAATTAAGCTAAGCTTATTTTTCTAGCAAATGAAGAATCAAAGCACTATTTTGTATAACAATAATATACACATTACTAACCTAACCTTGTTATTTTCCTACCAAAATGAAGAATCAAAAGACAAGTTTTTGTAAGATGAAAATGAAAAACAAAGAAAACCCATTTTTGGTTAACATGTAAATGTTATTGGGTTGATGCAAAAAATACAATGCAGGTAGGAGCTGAGTTTATAGGAACATTCATTCTGATGTTTGTTGGAACAGCAGCAGCTATAGTGAATCAAAAGACAAATGGGTCAGAGACACTGATTGGTTGTGCTGCAACAACAGGTCTTGGTGTTATGGTCATAATCCTCTCCACTGGTCACATATCTGGTGCTCATCTTAACCCTGCTGTCACCATTTCCTTTGCTGCATTGAAGCACTTTCCTTGGAAGAATGTAACACTTTAACCTTTTACCTTCATTTTAATTTACATACCTCTCTCTCTCTCTCTATATATATATATATATGTGGTTGTTTACTACTCAAAACAATAATAATATTTGCATCAAATCTTAATAACTTTATGTCACAATAAGAAAGATAAATTATGTGTTGGATCACACCACTTTCACATAGCTCCAAGGGTTTTATTGTTATCAGAATATAAGAAAAGTGGAGAATGATAAATAATATAGCATGTCTTGAACTAAAAAAGAAAGTTGACGTAGGAAGTTGATACTTGAATAAACTTAATAACTGTCTTTCTTTCTCTAAAAAAGAAAGTTGTCAAAATTTGGTTTTCATAAAAAAAATTGCTACATCGAAGTTGATTAATAATATTTCCATGTTACCTTTTCATGACACCCCTTTTTACACATGCTCAATAATTATTGTTTTCTAACATTGTTGTTTCAAAAGGAAAATTTTTATTATAAAAAAAAACAATTCATATGATCAACAATTATAAGATAACCATGTGTGATAAAAAGAGTGAAAATATTACATGGTGGAAGATTATTAATTTCAAATCAATAACATGATATTTCACTTGATATGCATTAAAATATATATTATTGCTAACTGTCTTATACCATTGATTATTGTCCTATACCATTTATCCCATAATTTGTTGTAAAAGGGTGTGATAAAAAGCAACAAAGATGATAATTTTCCTAATAATTACTGTTTTGCTTAATAAAGTAAGGTAGATTTGAAATAATATTTATTTATGGATTAATATTGTAGGTACCTACATATATTGGTGCACAAGTATTGGCATCTATATGTGCAGCATTTGCATTGAAAGGGATATATCATCCCTTCATGAATGGTGGAGTCACTGTTCCTATAGTAGGATATGGTCAAGCTTTTGCCTTAGAATTCATCATCACTTTCAATCTCATGTTTGTTGTCACTGCAGTTGCTACCGACACTAGAGCTGTGAGTATCTTATCCGATAATTAATATTTTAAATTATACTCCACAACCATATATTGAGACATTTCGTCATTTCGAGAGTTTCTATAATGATATTGTCGTAAATGTAATATGAATGTAACCGCAATTTAAAATATTAATGATTTTTGTATAAATTTGTGAAGAAGATATTGAATGATTTATTGGAGTGCAGGTTGGAGAACTTGCTGGAATAGCGGTGGGGGCCACTGTAATGCTGAATATACTCATAGCTGGGTATGTCACTATTCACATTAATCAAATAATCTACAACTATTATTATACTATAAACAATTATTGCTTTGGGGTTTTTCCAAAAAAAGGAAATGAAAAGAAAAAAAAACATTCCTTATGCTTATTTATAGGTTGGTGAAAAATATATTTTTCGTTATATGTTCATAAATTTAGAAAGTACAGATTTTATATAATTTAAATGACAATAACTAATTTTATGTATGTAATTTAATCTTGTGGGGGACTATTTTAATCACATGTTTAAACTAAAAATGGACTAATAATTTTTTATTTAAATTTATGATTATAATAATACATAATTTTACCGTGTGAAAATTAAGTAATGTTGTTAAATCATTCTCTTCGTTGGAGTAACATAATTAGTTTTAGTATATGAGAATCAATTACCAAGAAGAAGAGAGGAAGGTCATTATTGTATGGTTAATTTTTAATTCGTTTAAATAAGTTTTTGGTCATGTAAATATTTTTAATTTGGTGATTAGTTTTTGTAAGTTGTTTTATTGATATATTTTGATCCTTGTAAATTTTAAGATTTTGGCATTCATATCTCCATTAAAAGTTAGTGGTTAAGTGATCATGTCGTTACGTGGCAACCAACCACACCAATCAACAACACTTGTCATTCACATGGAATTTTTAAAATAAAAATATGAACAAAAAAAGATATAAAGTAACTATAACAATATTTTCTATTATAAGAATTAGTAGGTTTTAATATTATTAATTTCATTTAAACTTGTAAAAAAAATGTTTTAACTTTTTCCATATTATATATATATATATATATATATATATATTACGTAAATTTTCTATGTATTTTTGTCCAAAAAATTCATGTGAAGGATATATGTGTTTTCCACATCATCACTTAACCATATATTTTGGAGGTATAGACCTTTGTTAAAATCTTAAACTTCACATAAATCAAAAGAGCCCAGGAAAACTTATAGATACTAATCACATATTTGTATGCATTACTATAACAAAAAAAATATTTAACCTTATTTAATATATAGAACCCACTCAACTAATTAAGATTGGAAAAAAAACTACTTGTTTAAGGAAGAAAAAAAAAATGCCATGACAAGGAGTGAAAAAGAAAGAAGAGTTGACTCCAATCTCTTATGAATCCTCCCAATAAAGTAGATATAATGTGAAAAGTACCTAAACATTTGATTTCATATAATAATAACAGGCCATCAACAGGAGGGTCAATGAACCCAGTAAGGACACTTGGCCCAGCAATTGCCACAAACAACTACAAAGCCATTTGGATTTATCTCATTGCTCCTATTCTTGGTGCTCTTTGTGGGGCAGGTTCCTACACTGTTGTTAAGCTTCCTGATGAAGATTTAAATCATCAATCTAAGGTTCCTTCAAATCCTGGCAGCTTTAGAAGGTGACAACATTATCATAATCATCATCCTATGTGAATAGGAAATCGAGATCATCTGTCTCTAAATATGATTAGTCTGAGTCAGACAGTAAATGGGAACAACCTTGGAAAAATGTCATATCTTTTCCTATGAGGAGAACTTAGAATATCAACTACCAAGGATATGATATATATTTGTGTATGCTATAATATAGATGTTGTGGAAAGCAAGCAAAAAAAAATGAGGGGCGTTTGGTAGATGTACATATTAGACATTTGTGTTAAAAAAATGTATTAGTTTCTTAATAAAATTTAGTTTTTTTTTGTAATATTGAGTTGGGCATTCAATATAAAATATAAGATTATATATTGATGTGAGGGGTATTGAGGGATCTCTTATTTTAAGGTGAAGTAAATGTATTATAGTAAATATGAGAGAAGTAAATGTATTATTGTATGAAATGCTGAAATAAATGAGTGGTGATTGTTATATTAGACATATATGTTAAGATGTATCAATTGCTTAAAAGGAAGTGGTTTTTGATAGATGGGTTGAAAATCTCATAAATAATATATATAGATAAGAGAGAGTATTGAAGGATCTCATATTTCTTTTAAAAGAGAGTGAAAACTATGAATTTAATGTTTATGCATAATAAATGTATAGTTTTTATATGGTCAATATATCATTATTTTTTCAGAAAATAAAAGATGTTTATATGACAATGTCCTCCTAAGAGGACCTTAAATAGATCATTCAAGAGAAGATAACACCCATAATAATGGAAAATAAACATACAAATCCAACATAAAAAGAATAACATAATAAACTCATAAAATATAAGTAGAAAAAAGGAAAGGAATGAAGAGAAAGAAGGTAATGATTAATTAAAAGTGAATGATGACACACCCAAAGAAAATGATAAGTTGAGTTAGAAGCCATAATATGCATTAAACATTAATAAACTCTTAGTTGATTCACTTAAAACATAAGTGAGTAGCCTCACAAACTCGAAATATTCTAAAGTTTAGTTTGAAGATGAATTCTTAGTTGTCTTTTAAGAATCATAAGATTACATTATAAAGGTTGCTACAATTATGTGAAAAGGCATCCTCATAACTTATCTAATGAGGTTGAAGTGAAACTTATAACTTATTATACCAACTTAATACATGGTTTTAATATTATAACTCCTAAAACTGAAAAGTCAAAAGTCAAGTCAAGTGATTAATTCATAACTTCCAAACTCCCATACAAACTAGGAGAAACATAACCATGTCATGCCTTAGTTCATGGTTGTGTTTCATGGTCTAGATTCACAACATGGTCGTTGCGTGGTCCACGATCATGGTTCGTGGTAGTAACTACTCTTCCTTTGAGTTGATTTTCATTAGGGTCGTAATGACTTGTCGAATGACTTTTTTTGCCTTCTTGTTCCTTGTTCTAGTCAATGGTTTTTCAAGGTGTTGGAGTTTTTGTTACGACTTGTCCATACACACATTATTATATGTGTGTGTAATATAGAACTATAATAAAAAGAATAATATGATAATTATAATATTGATAATGAAATATAATGATTATAAATGTGTGTAAAGAGTAATGGTGTTGTGGGAATGATATATTTTATATAGTTAGAAATAAAATAATAAAAAATTCCAACAGCAAAAGTTAGTGTGATATTATTAACAATATAATTTATTATAAACATTATAATTGATATAATTATTCAAATTAAAAAGGAATATTTTATCTAAGAAATTAATAAGGATTAATATTAATTGATAAATTGTTTGTCAAAAGATAAAATACCCATAAAACATGTTATTTTAATCTTACTTATAGGTATTTCAAAATTTATGAATAATTTAATAACAATTAATATTTAAATATTTTTGAATAACATTTTAATCTCATTTTAAACATAACTTGTTTCTAAGATAAAATAAACATTCATAAACTTAATAGATTGATGAAGGAAGAAGGAAAAGAAACATCATATTTATTTTTAGATAAATTTACAAAAATAAATCAAGTTTTTTTCTGCGCATTAAAAAATGAAAATTGCATTTGTTATATATGGACATTTGGTTAGGATTGTTTTTTTGTGTGCTTATTCTTTATTTATAAACATGTTTTCTTTACAAACTAAGTTTGTTTGAATAAAACGCTTAATTTATGAAGAAAAATCTTATAAATAAATAGATAACATCTTAATATTTTATGAATTAGATTTTTTTTTTTAATTTAGTATTATAATCTCACAATTTATCTATATTGCTATAGAAATCCAAATTATTATAAATGTACACATAATTTTATAGACATAATTTAAGTATGTCAATTTTAGCCTTGACAATTTTGTTTAAATTATAGTTCATTACCATTTTATGATTTTATCTTCGCAAATTACTTTCTCCATTTTATGGTAATAACTCATTTACTCTGCATTTATGGCATAATATAAATATGTTGGTTTTGGTTTTTATTATGGATTTAATATGTATACACTGACAATGTAAGTGTTTTTTACACTGTCAATAAATCGTCGTCATTCATATATTAATTATCATTGACTTTCAAACAAAAATATTACAAATCAATGGTGGATGATGAAATGATAATGTAAAAAACTCTACACTGTCAGTGCACATATATTAAACTCTTTTATTATTAACTAGAACAATATAATGGTTAAAAATAGGTTGAGATAGGTTACTCAAAAATATAATGATACAAAAACAATAAAAGTGATGATATGCAATTTTTAAGTGCCATCTGAATAATAGAATTTAGAATTTTATTAGTAATAGTATGTAATGGCTTCCTTCCACATTTTCTACCTTCTTTATTTTATGCACAACAATTCATGTCTTGGGTTAATTTTATCTTCTTCTCTTTTTAGTTGACTCTTGATTATTTAATACATCTCTTTTCCATATCAAATAACATAAAATTACAACTTTTGGTGAGTAGTACTTCATTCTTTTGTGACTTGCTTTTGTTTTTTTCATTTTGCACCAAACAAAAATGGATTTAAATTAGAATATCTAACATGTAAAAATTATATAATCAATTCCAAATAATAGGAATGAGAATGCAATAAACAGTCTCTTGCCCATCAAGACTAGGAATAATAATTATATTGTTGGATTAAGAAGAAGAAGGAATGAAATGGAATAAAGAGAGTGCAGTGAATACTTGTGTATTACTATTATCAATGGAAGAGAAGGATGATTCAGTTTTTACAATGCATAGGCTCTACTGGTCACCAATCTGAATTTGAACCTTGAATGTTCTGTTAGAAGATAGATGGGCTTTCAAGACTTTCTGAGCCTTCTTATCAAAGACAGTTAGTAGGCCATCCTTCATCACCATCTCATACCCTTTCTCCAACAATTGACCAAGACAAAGCAAATTATGCTTTATCTTTGATACATAAAGTACATTGGAAATGTACGATAGTTTGCCATCTTGTCTCTGAATCACAACTTGCCCAACACCTTCTGCAGTTACTGAGCTTTGGTCTGCAAAATTGACTCTACTTTTGGTAGATTCATCCAGAGTTGCAAACCAATCTCTTCTTCCTGACATATGGTTGAAACACCCTATGTCAAGATACCAAAACTCAGCTTTATCCTCACTTACTTGATCCTTTCTTGTAGTGGCCATCAACAGACAATACTCTTCATCTGATTCTTGGTTGTTATGAGCCAAACCAGCTTCCTCTTCTCTATTGCTTGTCCATCTATTCATTTTGCATTCAGAAGCAAAATGACCATAATTCCTGCACTTGTAGCACTGAAGTTTCTTTCTATCAAATTTCCTTCTACCATCTGCATTTTTGGTAGACCCCTTTGAGTCACCTTCCTTTCCTGATTTCCACTGGAGTTCAGTTTTTCTCCCAGAGAGTCCTTGCTCACTTGACCTCCACTTGTTATTGTCTTTCTTGCTCCACTAGCTATGAGGCTTCTTGGTGAATCTGGCTTGCAATGCTTGATCACCAATTCTCTCTAGATTTCTTTCCTTCAATCTCAACTCATGAGATTCCAAGGATGCTTGTAGCTCTTCAATCTTAAGTTCTTCAAGATTTTTAGACTCCTCAATTGCAACTACAATATGATCATATTTGCAAGTGAGAGTCCTCAACACTTTCTCCACTATACTCTTTTCTTTCAACATCTTGCCACATGACCTCATTTGATTCGAAAGAGTCAGGATCTTGGTCATGTACTCTGCCACAGAATCACTCTCCTCCATCTGCAGAAGCTCATATTGCCTTCTGAGCTATTGCAACTTTACCTTCTTGATCTTGGCCATTCCTTCATAGCTTTTTTCTAAGCTATCCCAGGCCTGCTTGGCAGTTTCAGCACCATTTATCTTCTCATAGTTGGCCCCATCAACACATTGATGTAAAAGAAAGAGAGCCTTGCAATCTTTCTTCTTGGCTTCCTTGTAGATTGCTCTTTGAGCTTCAGTAGC
The DNA here is from genome assembly GCF_001865875.1 of Lupinus angustifolius. Classification (NCBI taxonomy): domain Eukaryota; kingdom Viridiplantae; phylum Streptophyta; class Magnoliopsida; order Fabales; family Fabaceae; genus Lupinus; species Lupinus angustifolius. The sequence continues at coordinate 10,530,404 of NC_032013.1, forward strand.
TCCTTCCTCAATCTCCTGATATCCATGTTGAACTACCTCAAACACTTCTTGAAAGCCAAAGATAGCTTTCATCTGATTCCTCCAACGATCATAGTTCTTGCCATCCAAGACAGGAAGTGTCAACGAGAAACCACCATTGTTTGTCATCTCTGTGTTGCCTCTGCTGTGCATGATAACACCTACCCAGGTTCTCTTGGAAGATTCACACAGAATCCACTCCTACAAAGCTGTTGATACCACTGTTGGATTAAGAAGAAGAAGAAGAACAGAACAGAGAAGGAAGAAGAAGGAATGAAATGGAATAAAGAGAGTACACTGAATACTTGTGTATTACTATTATCAATGGAAGAGAAGGATGATTCAATTTTTACAATGCGTAGGCTCTACTATTTATAGTAAGGATTAACTAACTAACAATCTAAAAATAATAAGCTTCACTAACTAACAAAACTGAATTATACAACAAGAATCAACAGATACGAGCACACATGTAATAGCTACTCGCTACATATTCTATAAAAGAAAATTTTTACTCATAAACTCGTACCCACATATATATGCTTGTGTATTTTCTACAAGTTTTAACAGGTATTTGTGGATACAATATACACACGAGTATCTATTAGGTGTTTTGGAATTTGAAAAAATAACTTTCTTGAAGAGTTACTTTTTAACATTTTGTATTCATGTACATGTTAGCCGAAAAAACAACAACTAAAACAATATTATTTACACCACCTTCAAGTCTAACTATCAAATTAGACTATTCAAATTTAAAAATATAAATTCAACAACATATTAAAGTAATTCTATATAACGCGTTTACATATATATTATATGATATGAGTAGTTTGAAACTTTGAATATTTCGTTTCTAAAACGGATAGGTTACTATTTATACAGTGTTGTGAAACCCGAGCAGGACGTCAAACTGGCAGAGGTCTCGTATTAGGTTTAATCGGTTTAAACGGTTAAACTGTCTGGTCTGACCGGGTGATTTCGTACATAATTAATAATTTTTATTTATAAATATATAGTTATATATAAATGTAAAACTTTATATAATTAATAATTATTATAATTATATTGAAATAACACATATTTATCTTTTTTGGACCGTAGTAAAACAAAATATTAGAACATTGTCCCATTTTTTTATTTTTAAGTGAGTCGTCCGGTTTACTTCCCGGGTTAATCCGGTTTAACATGGTCGGACTAGATTTTTTCCGATTCAAAGCGGTCCAACTCTCATTCGGTTAAGACGGCAAACCAGAGTCGTTTTCAAGTTCGGTTAGCGGTGAGACCGGTCGGACCGTCCGGTCCGATTCTAACAACACTGACTATTTGTCATGCCCATACTCCTACGAATTTTAACACCTACAGGTCGGGATAGTGATTTAAATTGCGTCCACAATATTGCGATGCGACTATAATATTGTGGTTGCGGTGACTGCCGCAACCGCATTATATCGCAATAGCGGTGTGATTCCGAATCACATTGATACGGTCGTATCGGGCAGCAACGTAACCGTATCATGCTGTAACACAATCACATTGTACCGTATTAGGTCGCATCAAATTCAAAAATAATTTTTTAATCATAAAATAATTCACACTTCAACAATCACAGTCCACATAGCAATGGTCACAATAACCACAATCACAATACACACAACAGTTACTGCAATCAACAACATCTGGACTCTAATTATAATGTGAAAAGACAAGTTATAGGTAAGCATTGCTTCATTTGTAAGGAAAAAGCAAAGTCTAACTAAACTAAACTAAACTAAACTAAAGCAAATTGGAATTAAGAAAAGAATGAATTATTTGATCTTGATCTTCAAACAACCATCATCATAACCCAATCCCTTAATTCTCTTCTTCCAATTTCACTCTTATTCAACATCTTTTCTTTTCTCTTCCATGGAGATTATGGATCTTCCTACTTCCTGGGATTCTCTTCGCAAACAGGTTCAAGTTATTCTTTTCTCCTTCATTCATTTCCATTTTTTTGTTTTTTTTAGTTATGTCTAAATTAAACCCAAAAACAATTATCATATGGGTATGTCAAATTTCAATGTCCCTTGTGCTAAAGTTCGATTTTTTAATCTGGGTTTTGTTCATTTTTGTCGGTGATTAGGTGAATTCTTCGGATTAGCTTATACCCTTTTGCTATCTTTACTTTTAACTTGATTTGTTTATAGAATTATAGGTTTTCAGTAGGGAAAAAAGCTATTTTTTTATAATTGTTGAGAGGGGAGCTTAATTTGATGAATTGGGGTTATAAATTCTTGTTTTGGTGGTGGATCGAGATCCATTTTGAGAGGTGCAGTGTTTGATTTATATTTTGTAGCATAGTTACTATGTTTTCTGGTTAATCTTCCATATTGCATACCGAATTCACTATTCTATAGGCTGCATGCTTGATTCACCTTAAAGAAAGACTTGCAAGTAAAGAAATTACAAATTGTGAGTGTTTTCAGTTTTCCATTGTTAAGGGGTTGAATTGTGAATATTTGAAATGATTTGGATGAGAATTTTGTTCCTAGATTTAGGTTCACTTCATATAGGATGTTAGGTTAGATAGAGGCATTCCTAATTTGATTCAAAGTGACGGGGTTTCATTTTTGTCCGTGATGGGTAATTCATGAGAGTAGCTTCTACCTTTTTACTATCTTTGCACTCAACTTTCTCGGTTTATAGAACAGTAGGTTTTTAGTAGTGAAGAAAACTATTTTTAAGTGAAGGGACCTTAATATGCTCATTAACCTTGCATACGGTGTCCTGAATTTGCCGTTCTATGTGCCATGTAACAGGTTCACTTTAGAGACCTTGTCATAATAATGTAAAACGTGTTGAACTGCATTCCTATTAAATATGCTTTGTAGTTTGTGGTTCACAATGGCATACTCTCTGATATTCAGTTTAATTGCTAAGGGCTTGACTTGTGAATATTTAAAATGATTTGAATGAGAATTTTAAAACTAGATTTAGGTTCATTCGGTATAGGATTGGTAGTTTACATAGAAGAATACTTATTTTGATTGGGGAATTAGGTTCTGTGTATGGTGATCTGCAGCACAGAGAATGAACATGATCAGACAAATAGATGTTTTTATTTGCTCTTCTCATCCCCCTTCCCGGGGATTTTGTAATTATTAACGAAAATCGAAAAGGTTCTGTGATAACCAGGTGATTGACGATATAGCTGTAGGGATATTGTTTCTTGATTCGCAACATGGAGTTTAGAAAACATGAAGTGATTTCAAATGACATACTAGTTAAGTTTAAGCTATAGCAATTCTTCTATTTGGTTTGTGGTTACATTTTGGCGATGAATGATGCAATAGTTAAAAAAACAGTGGATTTCTTTAGATATAGGCTTCTAGATTTTTGTCTCTTGTTTATACCATACAGTCTACAATGGGTAGAAATTAGAATAGTGACCTTGTTACAATACATATGGAAACTGATTCTTCGAAGCATGAGTGTTTGCTAGATTACAGATGGTAAACTTACATAATAATACATATGGGATTCTAGTTGTGTTGACTTGTTCTATTAGACTTTTACAAGCATGTGAATCGTATAGTTCTGTTTTGGACATCAAGTTCCCCTATATACTAAACATTTTAGATTGCGAACTAGGTGTCTTTTAGCCTGTTCATAACTTGATTTATATTCCTTGACACCATCATCAAATCAATTCATCATAATGGAAATTATGAAGAGAAAAAACTTATGCAATTTTATATATTTGAATGATGGAATTGTCGTCCTTTGTGGTTCTACCTAGTTTATAGGTATATATATTTTTTGTTTTCTTAGGCAAATGATTGATAGATGGAAATTTTCCTCAATCTTTTGCAGGCGAGAAAACTTGAAGCCCAGCTGGATGAGCGGATGAGTTCTTATCGTAAATTGGTTTCTACTAATGCTTCTATAAAAGCTGATTCTGCAGAGAGTGATCTAGAAACTTGGATTGAACAATTACTGAAGCAACTCCAACAAGTAAACTCACAGATGCAAGCTTGGGTATCATCTGGTGGATCAGAAATGGTTTCTCATACCTTGACTAGACACCAAGAAATTCTTCAAGATCTAACCCAGGTATTTTATAGTGTCAGCTTGCGTTACTCCAAATGGTTTCGTGAAAGCCTATGCCCTTTATGGTGCTTTAACTATTTTCAGTTGCTTTCTAAATGCAAATAAGGATACATATTTCATGCACCTCAATGCCAATGGTTTATTCTGCAACTGAGGGATTTGATATAAATAAATTCGCCTTCTTTACTTCCACCAGTGGGAAGTAAAAATGTATGAAGTTTATCAAAATGGTTTTATAAGTGAATGGTGTAAAACTAATCCCTTTTTACTGCTGAAGGATATGAAAATTTGGTGGTAAACTTTGTTCGCGTATTTTTTTGCTATAACCTTAAACTTGTGAAGTTGTGATTATACCAAACCGCCTACCCTCGTTCCCTATTTTGGATCCCGCTTTCCTTTAGAGTCTTATGATATATGCTAGTTGATACAGATTTTCTTAGTCTTATTATTTCTGTAATTTACTTTTATATTTGGCATCAATTCTAGTTTTTAGTTTGCATGTTAACATTGTTTTTTTTAAGTATTTTGTTTGATAGTTTATTTCTTTGACCTTTAAAACCTACAACTCGGCGTAATTGAACTGCAGGAGTTTTATCGTCTTCGCTCTAGTCTTCGAGCTAAGCAAGAACACGCATCACTGCTTGAGGATTTTAAAGAATTCGATCGGTCAAGATTAGACTTGGAAGAAGGTGGAGGATCTGAACAGCTTGCACTCCTAAAAGAGCATGCTTCTATCAGCCGAAGTACAGGACAGGTCAGCAATTATTTTTCTTTTTTGATATGAAGTGTTGCTCTTTTTCTTTTCTATCCTCGTATTATATTCCCAGTGGAATGATTTTATATATGAACCTTATCAGAACTTTTCCTTTTAGATGATATAAGATATATCGTATTTGGATATTCCCAAGAATCTGGTTCCGTGGGATTAGTACTGGAATATTAGAATAAACCATTATCGAATATTTAAGGCGTTCTTTGATATAGGGCACATGTCAAGCATAAAGAACTGATTTTCCAACTAGCCTTCTGTTTTTACTCTTAAAAATTTGTTTCGGCTTCTGATGTTCAAATGTGGTAATCTTGTTTTGAACTGTTCTGCCAATTATTTTGGTGTAGATGGACAGTGTTATTTCACAAGCACAAGCAACACTTGGCACACTTGTCTTCCAGCGTTCAACTTTCGGTGGCATCAATTCTAAGCTCAGCAATATGAGCAGTCGCCTCCCAACAGTATGACTCTTATCATCTTGGTTTTTCGTGTTTTAATCATTTTCCTTCTGACCATTTACATGATCCGGTGTTCTGAAGTTTTTAGTCTACATGGATGTTGTTTAATGAAAAATGCATGACTTTGAATAATGTTGCAGGTAAATAACATACTTTCTGCAATAAAGAGAAGAAAATCAATGGATACCCTTATACTTTCTCTTGTTGCATCAGTATGCACATTTCTCATTTTCATTTACTGGCTAACAAAATGAAATTCTTTGCTTTGGAGGGTCTTCATCCTTGTGTTTAAACTCTTGTATCTTCTTTGTGTATTACTATTGTCTTTAGTACTTTGTGTATTGTTCATTTCTTCTTTATTGTTAATCCTTGTATCAGAACTTATTCACACTCACACACACACAAAAAAGTTGTATTTCTTGGTTCAATTTCATTGATTGTAGCATGTGGAAAGTGGAAAGTGGAAAGTGGAAAAATCATACCACAATTCATAAGAACAAACACAAGAGTTAAACAATATGAAAAGTTGTTACTTATCCATCATCATATGTCAAACAATTCATTCTTTGCTAGGTACCACAATGCATGTGCTTTTTCAAGCCAACCGTGCAGCTTTAATTACTTATGTTGTGTCTAGTGGTGTAAGATCTCGTTAGATTTCCATAAAGATCAAAAGGTTAGAGATTCAATTTCTATGAATTATACTTGTTAGAAGAGATAGTCATGCATTCTGAACAAGTATTGCCTGATTAGCATTGTTAAGATTAGATTAACGATTAAGTATGGCCTGATTTGTGCATAGTTACATCATTTTTTGGATTAATTTATCTAACATGTGCTTAGTTAATTCATTTTTGTTGGATACATGATGCTAGTGAATTCTAAAAGTACTTTTTTCTTGCTATGTGGTTCAACCTATATATATATGGTTCTTGCTTCGAATAGTCAAGCACCATGATTATTTACTTATAAAATGTTTTTGTAAATATACAAGCAATACAATAATTTGAGTGATTCTTTATTTTGGAGTAAACTAGTATTATTCTAAAAAAAAGCAAGCAATAAATCAAAATGCATAGCTTTCCTATTTTTATTTATTTATACATGAGGAGAGATTCGTTTACACCTAAGTTTCGTTTATACTAATTACACTTAATCTCAGTCATTTATTTTCTCAGATCCAACGAACCAAATGGGTTAGTGCAATAAATTATTTAAGATTTTTATTTTATCATATAGCATCTTTCTCTATTTAATAAGTTTTATGACAGATTTTTGTTCTAGATGACAATTTTACATGTCAAACTTTATGAAATTCCACTTCAATTATCACTGATCATTATCATCATCATAACAAATAAATAAAAGAAAAAACATGAGAGAGGACCCATATCCAATTATGAAAAGGTAATTGCTATGGATAATGTTGCTTAACTTACCATAGTTTGTGATTCATATAAAGTGTAAACTATGAGATCTCTATAAGTAAAAATTAAGCATAGCAATGTGTGACACTTGAAACCAAATTTCAACGGGAACATATTTCATAATCAAGGGGGTGATAAAATATAAACATACTTGAATCAAGTGTTCTGTACAAAATATATTTGCCATGGGCCTTTTTCTTGGTACAACATGACCATGTATATATTATGAAAGTTTTGTCCCAAGGTTTTAACTTTTAATATTTTTTACAAATATTTATGAAATAGTTGTGGAGGTCATATGTAGTAAATATCACTATTGTGAGTAGTAGACTATACTAGGTGATCCAACCAGTTTGACCATTAACAAACTTGAAAATGACTCTGTTTGCAGTCTTAATCGAATAAGAATCAGACCACTTTGAATCGAGAAAATTTCAGTCCAACCGTGTTAAATTTGGTTAAATCGGAATAACCCGAGAGTAAATCAGACATGTTACTTAAAATTAAAAAAACGGAAGACTAATTTAATCTTTTATTTTACTCCGATTCAAAAAAATATTAAACAGATGTTATTTCAATATAATTATACATAATTATATATTATATATTAAATCACAGGTCCGATCGGACTGTTTAAACTTGATATGAGACCTCTTCTAGTTTAACGTCTAGCTCGGGTTTCACAACATTGATAAATATAACTACACTAAGTTACCTTAAGGGTCTGTTTGCAAATTGGATTTTGGTAGAAAAGAAAGGGAAATAGAATGTTTAAAAGTCATAAAATACACTTATGAAATGACTCTCAAGCCTTCTATTTGCTTTCATCTATCATTTATCTTAATACATTTGACACTCCTTCTTCAAAAGCCACTTACCTACCCCAAGCCAATTATAATTACAATTTCATTGGCAAGTGAAAGTGTGATGACAATTGAGTCACAATAGAGTGTTAAATGTAGTTCTTTTTGTAAAATATAATTAAGCCCAAGGTTGTTTAAATGTGTATCGCAACTACAATGGAAATTGCAAGGTTAAAATTTTGATATTCTTTAAAATTGTAAATTGTAACCTAAATGTAATTGTGACTGCATCATAGATATTACATTTTTTAATAGTACTAAATTTTGATAAACACACCTATAATTGCAACTTATATTGGAAAATAAAGTTACTTTGGAAAGCAAGCTGAAATAAGACAGTAGCAATAACAGTTAATCAATTAATTTGTTAGAAAATCAAGTCAAACATTAGTTGAATGATTTTTGTAATGGTATATTTAACACATTTGACACATGTTGAAATTGTTTTACAACATGTGTTTATTAGTTTGTTATTGAATTAGCTAGGTTAGTTGCATTGCTTGCTTTACAAGACACTGTATATAAACAACACTCTTTTGTATTATTTTTCAATCAATCAAAATATACATCCTATACACTCTTCTATTTTCTGACTAAAATTGCTATAACTTAAAATATCGTCTAAGTTCATCTTAATTTCCTCTATCTAATAAGTTTAAGAAGAGATCAGCTAACCAAACTGCCATTATTTCTTAGCTATTATTTATAGACTTGGGATCCACTTATTTCAACTATCTTAGTCATTAATTTTATATATATCTAATGATTTAGATTATTTGCTAATTGAAATTATTAAATTTTTATAGAATTGATGACCAGAATGAAAAATAAATTTAAAAAAACTTAATTTTGGAGTAAGTGAATATCTCCTCTAATTTATATGAAGGAACTCAGGAAGATAAATACTTGTGACATTTACTTGTCTTATTAATCAATTTCTTGCACGAGCTAAGGAAAACAGTGAACAATTTAGGTAGTGGTTGGTTCAATGACAGGTGATAAAGTTTGGTGACATAAACCCCACATTTTTAATGCAAATTTCTTACCAACCAAATTAATGCTCAAACTTCAAAACATCTCCTATAGTACTCATATTTACAAGTAATACATATATTATTTTTTTAGTTTTTGTTTTTAATTTTTTTATTCACATATCAATATATAATTGGTTTGAGACAAAAAATGACATATTGTTGGAGATGAGTGATCTTTATCCAAGGTTAATGAGGGGATCACATTTTCTATCCCACAAAATGTGTCACCTCATGTGTCACTTGATGTGATTGGTTAGAAAAACACTTAATTATTAAACTTTTAATTTTTTATTTTATTTTTTTATTTACCACTTTTTTCATAGGAGATAAATCCAAATGATTAAAGTGATATGAGTGTTACACTCATGTTACTGGTAAATTTAGTGACAATGTGGACAAAGTCTATTTGCTATGATGAGATGAGCAAAACAATAATGCATGAGAAAGACAGAAGAGTTTATGTGAAGATACAGCAAAATCCACCACCATGGTAAGAAATTAAGAATACCACACCTTTTATAAGACAAGTCCATTCTAAGATACTACATTATTATTATTATTATTATTATTATTATGAAATTCAAAAGTAGGATATTGATATTATCATCTTGGATTTTCATATTGTCATAATCTAATTTCATGAATATACCAATCCAAGGAAGACACTTGGCAAGACAAATAAAGTTAAGGATCATGTTAGCCTGTGTCCACAAAACAGGATTATATGCTTTATGCAAATGATATTGTCTTTGTAGGAGATTCGAGAGGGAAATTAAATGAGAAGTTAGAATTATGGAGAAAATTTTTAGAAACATATAAATTTTGTATAAATCGAAGTAAAATAAAATGTATGTTGTGTAAGTTTAACAAGATGCGGATAAACTCTACTGTAGAGTTAAAGGTTGAGGAAATATTTGTGATAAAAAGGTATTACTCAAGCTTAACGGAAAGTTTTATCGTACAACTATAAGACCTGAAATATTATATGACACTAAATGTTTAGTCATAAAATATCAACAAAAAAATAGATTCTATATACCAAAGACGAAAATATTGCGTTGGATGAGTGAACATACTATACAAGATAAGATTAAAAATGAATGCATCAAGGAGAAAGTTGAGTAACTCCTATTATAAAAAATATGTTATAGTCACGCCTTAGGTGGTTTAGACATGTGTGGAGAAGATTAGTAGAAGGCATTTGAAAATAAATCAAGTATAAGCTAGTCCAATTCCTAGAAGAAGAAGATGATCAATCATAAGGGAAATGATAAAAAAAACTTAGAGCTCAATATTTTATAAATGAACATAATATATAATATAATATTATCGTGTTGTTAGATCGATGGAGTAATGTTTAAGCTTGTAAAATACTAAAAGCATAATTTTCAGTGCATTTTTTTTTGTATTTTTGAATCTCCAACAATGTCCCTAAGACATCCATCAACATTTCCCTAAAGTTAATATAAAAAAACATTCATTTGGTAGTTACATTGATGTTTCTCATAAGTTCCAATCAAAGTGGTATACAACACAATTCTCTCACTCTCTCTTATTCTCTAACACACATGTCTTAAGTTTTAGGTCTGTGCTATATTAAGGATAGGGATCACCTGTCTCTAACGGTGTTCCATTTCATGTCCTAAGCCAATCATATATTAATACATGGGCTAAAATAAAAATCTTAAAAGCAAAAAGTAATAAAATAGAGCACTCTAATTGACTTGGGACATGGAATGAAATACTGTTTGAGAAAGGTGATTTCCATCCCTATATTAAGACCTTGTAACTGTAAAATAGTGTTATCTACTTCTATACATAGCATACAACACTTCTTTGTTATTACATCATTTAACAAAACTTCATCTTTCACAATACAAAGATAACATTTCTTTGCAAATTTCTTATCATATGGAAGATCAAGAACACTCACATGACTCAACTTCTCATATTCTACTAGAGCCAAGTCTCTATAGCAAAGATTCCAGTGATGACTCAAAGCTAGAACTCAATCTTCTCAATTCTTTCCATACAAATTTATCTGAAAACTCCTCAGAATATAGTCATTGTAATGAACAAGAGGCAAGGACTTTTTCATGCAACTATTGCCAAAGAAAGTTTTATAGTTCACAGGCACTTGGAGGACACCAAAACGCGCATAAGCGCGAAAGAAATTTCGCAAGAAGAGGATACAGAATTGGTGCTGCTGCTGAAGTTTCTGTAGATTTTGGACATAGCTACTCCACCATGGCTTCTATGACTTCACATGGCTTGTATAACAAACCTCTTGGAATTCAGGTGCATTCTATGATCAACAAAACTTCTTATCAAACACCCTCTTTCGGGTCGAAGAGGCGTGTTTCGGATTCACAATCAGCAACTGAAAAGTTTGCATATGGGAATTTTCATGTTGGAACAGAAACTGGATCATACTTGGCTAGTGGCATTCCAAGATTAGAGAACTTTTCTAATAGGCTGGTGAGTGAAGGATTTGAAGATTGGTTTGGCAGCATTACCTATATGAAGTCTAGACAAGAAAAGTTGCAGCAAAAGCTTGATTTGTCCCTTAAGCTCTAAGTACTTAGTTCCTCTCCGACTTTCGGCATACCATACCATATAGGACAGTCTAGTGTACGAGGCGGATGTATGCAACCATTAATCGAACCTGTGACTTCTAAATCATACGATATCAACATTACCGTTGTGCTAATGCATAGCCTCACATACCAAGAGATTTCGACTTCATTTTTTTATTACTTTTTTCTTCTTTTGTCTTCATGTATTTCTTTTTCCTAGAAGCTGTAAAGGCATTTTGGCTACTTAAATGAGGTTGTGCTACCCATACATATACTGAGCAAGTCACCGGTAATTTCTAACATGCGACCTCACAGGTCCATGAATATACTGAGGGTGTCACCTATTTTGTAATAACATAAGAAATTCAAACTAAATGCAGCCACACCTTTTCAATTAATTGTAGAGGCAATTCTTCAACACTTCTTTCACTGATCAATAATTGATTAGACAACGATAAAATTGAAGGGATTCATCCAAAAACATTAACCAATTCTATATATTAGATAAGAAAATAACCAAAGTAGAGTTAATTTCACTTGACTAATGATATTTTAAAGATAATAAAATATCTTCTAGTACTAGGAGATAAGTTATTTTCTTTAGCCACTAAAATTACGGCATGTATCCTATTTAATCACTTTCTACAACAACATTTCTAAAAACTAAAAAAATAGGAGACACGTCATAATTTTAATGACAGAAGACAACTTATCTTTTCGTATAAGAAGATACTTTATTCTCTATTTTAAATATGTTTTGGTCAAGGTTCTATCCTAGCTTTGGATCTAAGGTATATTTTGTATGACAAAGGTACATAGACATTTTTGGATACTAGTAAGTGTCATTTTTAATGTAAGATTGGTCCACCAAAATGCAGTTGGAGAAATAGGACCATCTCTATTGACACCAAAAGAAGTAGGTAGGGCATGTGAAAGTAAGGTGTATGCTAAGGTATCTTGTAGTCGATAGTCCAAGATTAATTCCCTTCGAAGCGTAGAAATTATTGTAGTCAATTTTGTGTTTGTTTCTCCTAACAAAACATTTTCCATATATACAATGTGAAATTGAAATCCTAACTTCATGTTTAAGAAATATTTATATCTTGTAATTGGGCTAGACCTTCTTGGTAAAAAAAATGAAATATATTTTAAAAGAAGTAGTATTTCTCACCTAAAGATATCTGAAGGGGCCCTACAGATTTGTAGCTACAGATCAGCATGATGTTTTCACTAAACACATTTTAATCATGAAACATAAGTATTATGATGAGATTAAGGATAAAAACCAACATAAAATCTGGTCATTATGACAGTTAATAATCATAGTAATCTCACACTAACAGTGGATATGTGATGTTTTCAGACAAGGATTCTTAATTTGGCTTTTGTTCTTGACAAATGTAGCACTTCAGTTAAGCTGTCTATTTTACTTGTGGTAGCATGCATACCTCACTCTTCACCATTCATCCAATAAAATATCAGAAAAAGATATATGTACTGATAATATAAAAGTTTTTTACATTTTTTATTGACATTGACTCATCAAAAAAAATACAAATAAATGTATAAATCTTTAAACTAACCGTACATGAATATTACTCTCGTGAAATGTTACCAACCTTTAATATGGCCTCTTCACCAATGAAACTCAAATGAACCAATATAATGGAACATGGAAACTATTATTTTTTCCTAGTTTTGGTGAAGTTTTAAAGCAAGAAGTGAGTCTTGTTCATCAAGATCTTTTATGATTATCAAATATGAGATTGTCTGCACCAATTCTCAATAAAAGATAGGATGTGAAATTTGAAATGACATCAACATCTAAGTTAGGCAAATGGAATATTGTATGCACTTTTTAATCATTATTCTGGGTTTACTTTGCTATCACTGTTCTTATGTATGCCCTTTATCAAATTAGTAGCATATCTCATAATAGATTTTGACAATTATTTAGTTTATTTACATTTCACCAAAATAGTTTTAGTCATAATCACCATTTGTAATTAAAAACATATTGTTATTAGAGTTCTGAAAACCAAGTTCAAAAACTAGACCCTGCATATTTCAACAATCTTTAAGTGTTTGAACATCAGCATCCAAGGAACACAACATATTATATCACCAGCTTTAAACATTGCACAAGATACATACTTCTATGACATGAAAGAATTGTGAATATATGAGGTTGTTAAAGTAGTGAGAAACTACTCCTACCAACAAAGTGTTTGGTCTAGTGGTTTAATGTCTCATTGGATTCCCAGATTGACCAAAAGGTCAAATGTTCGATTCCTAAGGGCGATACTTGTTGGAAGAGACAGTCATGCACCCGGAAAGGGATTAGGTTCGGACTTTGGTGCCGAAGTACATGGAGATATCATATGATCTAATAGCTTATCTCATCTAGAACACTTAAACTTCAATTCCAGTCATTTCCTTTCTATAAAAGACTTAACCCTCTCCATCCATCCTCTGAACTCTGTTTTATCCTTATTTTTCATGTAATCATGCAAGAAAATGGCAAGTTTATCATCTATACCCCTTACTTCCAAGAAATCATAAAGACTATCTTGCAACTCATCATCCAAATCCCTGTCAATAACCAACAGAAAAAGGTGTTAACAATCTAGCTATCATCTGAAGTTCTAAGCTAACATTTCGTAACATAAACAAACCTACTTGAATTCAGGACCAGCATAGGGCTCGGCTAACATCTTTTTATTTGTATGCGTCAACAGCCTATTTATCTCTATACTGTCTGGCCAAGCAGAGCACACGATTTCGAGAAACCTGTTACGTTCTTCCTTGGAGATGCTAACAATTAAGGTAATGTGTAGCTGCATATCGTCCGAGTTGGGTACACCATCACTTGCATTTGCACTTGGAGCAGGAGCGGCTCCATCGAACATGGTGACTTCAACTTTAATATCTTCATCTTCGTATTGTCTATTCAATCTAATACATCGTTCTCCAGGCCGACCATCCACCGTAAAAGAGTCAAACTTGATAATAGGCTGCAAAAAACATGTTCAAAAGTATAACTTTACCCAAATCAACTGAATAAAAGGTAGGAAGTTTCCAAAAACTAAGAAAGAGAAATGCAACAAAAAAAGGTAGCTGTCCCTATTATTTTTAGAAAGAAATCCAATCTCATATGTTGATTCCCATCACAAAATACCATGTTTAAGAGCAGTGAAGTAGTTTTTGCCACGCCAACTGAACAAGATGGAACATGATGTGCTGTTTTATTCTATCTGGTTTCACCCGTTTTAGTGGAATGAAAGTGTTCCATTTTTTAATCTTATGTCCTACTATGTTCTATTTAAAAAATACATCAAACATATACAGAATACATATGTTATGTTGCATCCAGTTTTGACGCATGTACGAACTACGAAACACTACCCGAGTGCATTTAGCCAAGCATTATGGAGGTCTCAAGCCTGATTTTTAGGCAGAGTCTAAGGTAGCTTTTGGTAACATGTTAGAATGGGACGGAATATAACGGGAGTTGAAGTTCAGTTCTATGTTTAGTGCATTTTATAAATAGAACAAGACAAGGGGCTAAAAAGTAGAACACCTTAGTTCCACTAAAGGGTGTGAAACCAAATGGAAAAGAATGAAACATTCCATTCCATTGTGTCCTGCCGCACGCCAAACTCTACCTAAAAAGATATTTTTTCCAAAACATAATTCTCGAAATCACTTTTGAGCAGCAATACTGTCCAACCAATTACAATATGAAGTATTCATCTTTCCCAAAATTCTAACAACAAATATACTTCATATTGCTCTGACAACTCTTCCAAACCCAACATCACAGTGTCATTTGGCTAAGCAATTTTTGGAGATCTCAAACCTGATTTTTAGGCAGAAACTAAAAATGATACCCTTTTGCACAGAACTTCTTATAATCATGTTTGAGAACCTCCAGCCTCGAAACAGAGCAGAATTAAGCATTTCAAAAAAAAAAAAAGGAATTAAGCGAATCGTGATTACCCTTTGTTTCATGTCTACCTACTAAAACGCAGAAACTGAAGAAAAGCTGAAATTCAGCTTTTATAAGAACCTACATTGTTCAGCTTATAAAAAAATCACTTTTTTTCTCCCTAAAGTATCTTAATATCAATAACAACGAACAATTAACAACACTCTATTCCACCAATAACAACAGAAAAATTATTAACACCATAAAAATATAGTTTTTATCCTTTTCCGAACAATTAACAAAACAAATGACAATTACCCATTACACATAGAATCACGAATAACCCATTAATGAAAAAATGGATAATGATGAATAAAGAACCTGTTTGGTAGGATAGGATTGAAGATCAAATTGAATCTGTTGGCGGATTTGTCTCAAAATTGTACCTTCAAACGCTGATTTGCGCATGTCAGAGATATATGTTCTTCGAGGTAAATTACATGATAGTAGTAGTTGATTGTGATTGCGATGTTGAATTAGTTTGTGGGTTAGGGTTTTTCTCAGGGTACAGAACATTCGTGCTGCCATTGTTGAAGGAAAAGAAGAAATTGAAGGGTTTTAGAGTTAGAAGGAAACAAGGGTTTAAGAAATAATGAAGGGTAATTTGGGAAATCAGTACAAGTTAATTACGAAAATGTCCCTCAAAATGTTTAGAGTTTTGAAATTATGATAATGGATAAAGACTATTTGTTTAGATTATTTTTTAAGACTGAATAATAATTAAAAATAAACAATAAATAATATAATAAAAATGTAAAAATTGTTATCTATATCATTTTCTCAATTGATAAAAATTGACTAATAATTATCTTCTCTCTTATTAGAAACCAAAGTATTATTACAAAGTCATTATGGGATAATATTTTTTTTCTTTTTATTTACAATGAAATAATAATTTTATCTTTCAAAAAATAAAAGATAATAATTTTTTAGCAAATTATATTAACATCCCTGAGTTTTAGTGAAATCACACAATCTCACTTTTTTCTATTTAGTTTCCATTGAAGTAAAAATGAGTGGAGTGATTCAAATCAATTCCATTTCTATCTAGTTTCTAATTGAGTTTTGAGTCAGGTTGAATGTGAATTGTTATTTTAATTTAAAATTAACTCAATTAAAATTTAAAAAATTTCTAATAAATTTGAGTTTGTTACCGTATATACATTTTTTTTTCTTTATATGGGAGAGTTGCATCATCCAACCTAAGTGCATATATTTCTAATTATTGTATACTAAATAATTTGTAATATATGTATTAATCATTAGCTACTCTTAATAAAAACAAAAACAGTAAAAAAAAACTCTGATATGAATATTAAACTCTATTAAAGTGGACATTATATGCACTAATATTCAATAATGGATCGCTACGAGCATATACAATTGCTAGAACTTACTCACTTTTTATTTAGATTTTCAAATATTATTTATTGTTATGGATACGTGACTTGAAATAAGAAATGATATATATATAGTTAATCGTGTATATATAATGAAAATGAGATAATCAATAATATTTTTGACCAAGAGATATTATTATTCTATACATAATTAAATAGATATATACAAACATGATAAATAAGTAATCATGAGATATGTTTTTGTTAGGTCATGTTTGTCTCTTACCTGACTTTAAATATTGTCTGAATCTAATTTCAAAGCTCGAACTCGATCCTAGATTCAATCCTATTTGGACCCAATCATGATCAGGCCAAATTAGATAAACATGTAAAATTGCGTCTTACTCACTCCTAATTAGAATCATCACCAAGACCCATCCAAAAACCTATAAAATCTAATTTTTAAAACTCAGGCCCATCAAATTATCTCTAGGTTGAAATCGATTAGTGGGGCATGACAAGTCTTACTCACCCTTAATAATAACCTAAACTTTTAGTTATATATAGAAAAAATATCAATCTTTAAATTTGGTCTATAAATAAATAATTTTTTATTATTTAATTAATGAAAATCTTTTATTTCCTTTATCATATTATTTTATCTATTATTATAATAACAAATCAACTTAACATAGCAATTTCATTGGTGATTGAGATATGATAATATTTACCCTTCAAAATAACCATTCACATCATATCTTTAAATCACAATTTAAACTATCAATTTTACAAAATATTATTGAGTTTAGAATCTGCACACTGACAGCGTAAATTTTTTTATATTTGTTAGTACATCATCATTAATTTGTATTACTTTTATTTAAGAGTCAATAATAGTTTAATAAATCAATGGTGAATGATTAACTGACAGTGTAAAAAACATTTACACTCTTAATGTATACATATTAAATCCAATATTATTATGGATTATTAAAGTGGAATATGAAAAGACATTATAGTGTGATTCATATATCATATTTCAGTTCTACTATTTGCAACATTCAAATGAAACAAAAGATGATGTTTTGATTTTGACAACAACAACAAAAGTCAGAATGAAAAGTAGAACAACAAATGTGATACCCACCGACCCAACCAATCTTAGGTAACATTTCAAATCTCTGTTAAATCCAATTCTATGTATATATATTTGTCTATTTCCTTTTCATGAATTTTTCAAAAGTTATAAATCATCATAGTTTTGCATGAACCTCCTCTGTTTTCTCTTCCTCTGTTTTTTTGCTTCTAAAAGAATGAATTTTTCATGGATTTCAAGTTCCTCAACATGATTTATGTGAAATACCCATTGTTTTATTAAGTGATTATAGGTTATAGTAAAGTTTTTTTCACACATAAAACCTTTATTTTGGAAATTATTATTAGGATTTCTTTAATAACCTTATCCATATGCAAACTACTCTGTTCATGGTTTTCAGAAGAATTTTTGTAAGGCATTCATATTTTTTTTCCATTACCAATTTTAACTAACTACATGGTTCAGTTAATCTTTATATTTTGTTTGGATTTTTCAGATATGGTAGTTCTGAAGCAATGAACTCAGATTTTTCTTCTAATTTTCCACATGAAAGCTATGAAACTGAGTTGAATCATTCCGAGGCGAAAAATGAATCTTTTGAAGATACTGAGTTGGAGTCTGAGAATTTTACTCACACTCTTCAATGTCAAAGTAATCAAATGGAAGGAGTAGAAGAAGAGGAGACAACACAGTTGATTTTCAAGTTCCAATATCAAAGTTGGAATCACAAAATTGATGAAGAAGAAGAATCGAAAGGAAGTTATGATCAAAGTTGTGATTTTTTGAAGAGGGTTGATAATACTGTTTCTGTTACAAGTGCTAACAAATGTGATTTTCTGAAAAATCCGGTTACTAATATGAATTATAATACTAGTAATTCTCAGTTCTTTTATGAGAAAAAGTTCATGCCAGAATATTATGTTGGAGGAAGTGGTAATGCAAAAAATATTGATAATTTCACAGAAAGGGTTCATATAGATGATTTTCTTTTGGAAGATGGTATTATTTGTTCAAGCTCTGACTCAGATTCTATTGTTTCGATCGAAAATACTATTGAGCTTGACACATTGAGAAGGCATGATGAAAAAAATGATGGTCTAACAGACTCGACGGGCAAAGAAAAGTCTTCGTATGATGGTTTTCAAGATTCTAACAATTCCAATCCGGAAGAATCTGCGAAATTTATTTTGCAAACTTTAGCCGATTTTGATATCGATGATTCCAACAATTTTGACACACTATGGGAACATCAAGAAATGTTTGAAGAACATAAGACGGAGCTGAAGAAAGTTAGAACTACTGGTTTACCTACCATCCTCGAAGATTCCGAGTCTCCAAGGATAATGGATGACTTAAAGCCATGGAAAACTGATAATACAAAACTGCAGCATGGTAATGAGCTTCTTAAGTTCTACAGAAGTTACAAAGAGCGAATGCGGAAATTCGATATCTTAAATTACCAAAAGATGTATGCTATCGGTCAGTAATTTCTATCCATCACCTTAATTTTCTTTTATCTTCACTTGAATTTCAAAATAATGTGTGCTTAATTCATGAGCAATTTTTCCACTTACATAATAATGTATACCTACCTCATCATAATCATTAAAAGTATGGGGTTGGCCATCAAAGAAGTGAGCAATATTTTCTGTCACATGCTTGATTTTTCTGTTTGCATACATGAATGCTAGCCTTGTATAGCAGAATTCTCACCAACCATGACTACTATGGATATGATTATGAATCTTAGGACTCTTACTTGTTATCGACTCTTATCGGTATTAAACAAACAAATACATATTTTACATTCAGTTAAATCATCATATGATTTCTGCTTCCCATGTTTCTATTGCCTAACATTTGGACACTTTCTTATTATGGCTAACCTTTGCCTAATTTCCTTAAGAAACTAGTCCAATGGGGCGGATCCATTCCGGGAGCGAGCATTGGTCTCACCTCGCCTCTTGCATATATTTTGTACGATTACCTATATATATGTGATAAATATTTACTAAATACCTTCGTATGTTTTTATGCATCTGCTACCTCTCAACATATTCGGCCCCTCCCTCAAGTCGCTTGTAGATCCGTAATCCGCCCCTACAACGATAGAGCACTGATCGTAATGTCCGACCTTATATTTTAATGTCCTATTAGGAAAGATATTCTCATGGCAGGTTATGTTTTGCTTTTGTAATTCAAGTGGCATTTGCATTTCGAATAATGGTTAAGAAGACTACAATCAAAATCATAATACTTTTGTGTAAGTCTCATTTTTAAAATTATAGGTTTCTTGCAGTCAAGGGAACCATGCCAATCATTTTCAAGCCGCAAGAACTCTACTCCGGCAATCGCGAGCATCCTTCCACAAAGGTTCCGCCTTGGCAGACTTAAAAATGCAGAACCGGACCCAACAAGAAAGTTCATAAGAGAATTATACAATGACATGGAAATGGTGTATGTTGGACAATTGTGCCTTTCTTGGGAATTTCTTCACTGGGAATATGAGAAGGCCTTGAAGTTATGGGAATCTGATCAGTATGGATTGCTAAGGTTCAACAAAGTAGCTGGGGAGTTTCAACAATTTCAAGTGCTTCTCCAAAGATTTATGGAGGATGAACCTTTCCAAGGTACACGGGTCGAAAACTATGCTAAGAACCGTTATGTCATGCGCAATCTTCTTCAAGTTCCAGTAATAAGAGGTGAGAACTACTCTTAAAGTACTGTAATTTAGTTTAAGTGTTTGTTCTAATGTATTATGCTAACCATCTCCCTTAAAATTTGCAACTTTCGAATTTCAATATATTAAATCTAAATTTATAATATCGAATTCTTTAAGAGGATAAGTCTCGGCGTAACGATAAGCTGAGTTACCTTGTGACATGAACGAAAGTAAGGTTGTGCACATTAGCCATTCCTGTGCACTGGCCCACCTTTTTTATTACGGTTAATTCTTTATCCAATACTCTAAGGGATACTAGTTAGGGAAACCTTTTGTTCTAAACATAATTTGGTGGTTGCTTTTATTGTCTCCATTTTCATATCATACTATCCTTTTTGTGCTATGTTGAGGACTATGTAAAGTTCCATTTCCTCATGGATATTGAACCTTAATTGGTTGCAGAAGACAACTACAAGGATAAAAAGAAATTCAGAAAAATAGAGGCTGATAAAGATGCCATCAGAAGTGACACCTTAGTAGAGATTTTGGAAGAATCAATCAGAACAATTTGGCGTTTTATAAAAGCCGATAAAGAAACATCGACAACGTCACATAAAGGTCTAAAAGAATCTGAAGTAGAGCTTCAAAACTCCACAGATTTTGAGCTTCTAGTGCAGATTCAGACCAATCTTGAAAAGGTAATCAAAGCTTCTAAAGTTTCATACTTTTTCAATGTCTAATGCTTAAAAAACACTAAAAATGAACTCTTGTGAAAAGTGTTGTGTTATGTTCCTATGTTTCTAAAATGTTACTTATTTGGATTTGCAGAAGGAAAAGAAACTGAGAGAACTTTTGAAGAGTAGAAGTTGCATATTGAACAAGTTTAAGAAGTGTCATGAAGATGAGACAGAACAAGTTCTTTACTTTTTCTCTCAAGTGGATATGAAATTGGTTTGGAGAGTGTTGAAAATGTCTAGGATAACAAAAGATCAACTAGAATGGTGCCATAGTAAATTAAACAATATCAGTTTTGTAAACAAAAGGATACTTGTAGAACACTCATTCTCATTCTTTCCTAGTTAAATAGTTACTTGAAATTTTTGTACAATTTCTATGTGGTGTGTTAAGATTGAGATTGTTTGCCTTATGATCCAGATGTCATGGATTCAAATCCTGTAAACAGATTGCGAGGATAAGATTACATAGATCTACCTATCCAGACTCCACTAGGTGGGAGACTCGTACATTGGGCTGCCATTTTTGTCATATGGTGTGTTAGACTAGGGAAATCATTTATAATTTTCTTCTTTTTAAAGATAAGTTCAACATATATTGAATTGAACAGAACAAATATAAATAGACTTAGTTTTTGGACCATTATGATATCATGCTATGGTTACAAGGCACAACTATTGGAACTTATTGAAGTGATTATTGAAACATAGGCCTATAAGTATGAAGATATGAATTCACCTTTTAAAGATAGTAAAGTTGAGAAGATTTTATAAATAAAGTCAAGAAAATAAGAGGGTTCATTATCTTCAATTCTAAAGCTCACACTTCACATATGTGACATTACATTTCATGTTCAGACCTCACATAAGAAAAGTGGCATAACATAAAATATTACTTTACAGGTTTAAACAATCATATAGTTAAAACATATTTGGAATAATTTAAAAAGTGTTAAAGTTGTTAGTTGATTTCAGTTTGTTAGTTGTAATATTGTTTTCGTTAATTGATTAAGAGTTTAATCAGTCGATTAACTAGTTAGTTATTAGTTAGACATTGTAGTATATAAAAGGTGATTCCCTTATTCTTTGTAACTCAATCCAATATAGAGAGTTTCCATTTCATCCATGGCTCTTACCTTTAAAAATAATAATATAAGAATATTTTTTATTTTTTCTTTAAAAATGTAATTAACAATGAGAAATGAACAATAATATATAATTATATAATATTACTAAAATATTTAACTATTTTGACATTTTATCTCCAAAAAATCACAAATTATGGGACTTTAAAAATAGACACATCGAAGGTTTTGGAGGGTTTGAAAAACTCTTCAAAACCTTCCCATCCTCTTGATCCAACTCCCAAACAAGGAGAATGATTTCCAAAGCTATCATTTCCCTTCTCCTCTTAAACCCCACTCCCAAACAAGGCCTTAAGGAATTCCAAGATTTAGTTGAATAAGATCATCATATCATTACTCTTAAGATATACAAAAGAAAAAGAATATGGATTCAACTATGTATTTGTATTCTTGTTTTATTATATGTAAGATCATGACATACAAATTCATCGAGTCTAGGATTGAGTTTAAGTTTAAAAGTAAGCCCGATTAATATTTAGGGCTTTGTAAAGAATAAGTATGATTCGTTCCGATCCATCCCATGGTTACCCATAGAGATGGCAAAAAGGGCATTGCCCGTGGGCGCGCCTGCATAGCCCGCATTTTTTTGCGGGCAGGGCATATAAAATTTGTCCATTTGGCCGTTTCGCCCGACCCGTTTTGCCTGCTAAGTTTGCGGGCATTTCCGTTGGGCATGCGGACGACCCATAAACATAATTTAAGAAAAAAGTAAATTTTTTTTAAATAATTTATGATGTAATGTGATTTTTAATCCCTAAAGAAATTGTAATTTAATGTGATTTGTTAAACTTCATATAAAATATCAAAAAATTTGTTAATTCTTTATCTTCAACTATTTTATTTAATTTCATTTCATTTATTATATGAATTTTATTATTTTTTAAATTATTTAACAATGTCTACGGGTCGCCCGCAAGCCTGTTAGCCTATTTTAAAACGGGCAGGACATTGAATTTTGTCCGTTAACCAATGTAGGTATGCCCGCGCCCGCTTAAATTTTTGCGGGCATTTACGAGCGCGGGCTAAACGGGTCGGGCGGCCCATTTTGTCATCTCTACTTACCTGCTTGTTATGTTTGTATATGTCTATTAAATTATATAGAGAGTATAACATTTATTTGTCACAAAATAACAAAATATCTACATATATATCATTTCATGTCAAATTACATATTCATAATCATAAGTAATATTGAGAAGATTTCATCTAAAAGAGATATGCATTATATTTAATTGAGTGTATGTCGGGTTCGGGTTCAAAAACTTGCCCAATCGACATCTAGGGTTTAGTTTACCTTTAGGTCTAAGACCCGATTGAGTTCAAAAAAATAACACGATTAGCATTTATGATTTAGTAAGGGACAAGACTCAATCTGAGCTAATCCAGACCTGTAAAAAAGCAAATATAAAAAAATCATATTAATATAGGAGATGGGTGGTGAGCACATTCTCATGGAACAATGGATTAAATGGATCTAAATAGTTTGAACAAGTTTGTCCCTCTTTATTAGGGTTGACAATGAACTGAACCAACTCGGTATTCGTTCGAAACTCGATTCATTATTTAGCTCGATAAAATTGGTTCATGAACCAAATGAACTGAACTTGAGCTAGAAATTGAGTTCGTTAAATAAACGAGCCGAACTTGAGTTTGATATAGTTTGACTGATTAGGTTCATGAGCTAGCTCGATATATATATATAATATAATATATATATATATATACATATACATTTATATAAACTAATTTTTATGTTTATTATGACTCATACATTATTTTTTATATTTATTGTTATTATATATAAAAAAGATTATATTTGTATATATATAACCTTTTGAAGTATTTTTCAAATTTTAATTAATTATTTGAGTTGTCCAAAGGAACCATTCGAACTGAACCGAACAATTCACGAACTTTAACCAAGCCGATTTCGAGCTAAAAAAATAACTCGTATCGAACTCGAGTCGAGTTTTGAGCTGAACCAATCCTTATCGAGCTGAACTGAACTGAACTCTTGTTCGACTCGTTTCCAGCCCTACTCTTTATTCACTTTGTCTCTACCTTATGTACTAGGGATGACAAAGAACGTGGAAGATTGAAAAATGCTTTCCTATATTTATACTTGCATTTATTTGTGAGTGGTGGGTATTTATTTGTATAAAATGAATTTTCAAATTTAGCTGTATATTTATATATTTTACAATTGTTAGTATATATAAAATAATTATTCATGATAATAACAAATTTACATGATAAATTTACTTTATTATTTATTTTCATTATAAAATAATAATAAACATAAATATAATTATAAAAAAATATAATATATAAATATTTAATTAAAAATAAATTTATAAATATGTGAATATTTGAAAAACGGATATTATAATATTTGTATCTCTCCATAAGTTATTTGTGATACCTCTTCTATGTATTTTTTGTATGTAACTATGAGATTGATAATTTTATTATCCCTATATGGGATTGGTTCATGTTAACAAGTTGGGTGAAATATTTTTATCATCTTATCATAAATTACTTTGACTATAATTAAAAAAATAACTAATACTCACAATGAATATCTTTTATTAGATTTAGGTAACACACACCACATATTAAATATTTGTTATTGTTGTGATGAATTTAAGGTTGAATGTATTTATTACAATGACTAAACTCACAAACACTCACTAATACACTATATATCCTCTCTGAATTATATCAAAATCAACTTCAATTTAATTTAAGGCTGAATGAATTCACTTTTCTTCTTCTCAATTATTAATTTCTGTCTCCAAATTCAGATACCCAATTGAGAAAAGTAACAAAGTTTAAAAACTTTTACTCAAAAAAATCACTCTACCTTTGTTCACTATCTAGCTCTAGTTCTTCTATTTGTGAACAAATGTGGTCAAAACGATGCCGCATAATGTTCTGGAAGAAAAGTTCTCAAAACGACATCGTTTTGGGTTCTGGATCAGTACCAGTGTACCTGAATGTTTATGATCTTGCATCTATCAATGGTTGTGCTTATTGGGCTGGCCTTGGAATTTATCACTCTGGTGTTCAAGGTTCTTCATTTTTCTTTATTTTTTTTAATTCATTATTCAGCAATTTTTAATCTTTATCAAAAACCCACCTCAAATATGTGATATGTTACAAAAATTCAGTGATGGGTTTTTATAATTTGTTATTTTTTTTAGCAAATATTAAGTTAGGTTTTGTAACACAAAATGTGCTTCTAATTTTTGTTTTGGAGTAAGGATAAAAAGTGTCATAATTTGATTGCTGATAATTTTGAATATTGGTCAAATTTTTGGATTTTAAGAAATTTTTTAGGAACATGTTTACCCCTTCTAAATTTTAGAAACAAATAAGAGTGAAAATGGTATGTGATTGGGATTAATGTGTTTTTCAAATTTTATTATGAAAAGAATCTAAACTTGATTAGTAAGGATTTTAAAATAACATTTATATAGGAGTGACTTATTACTATAATTCCTAGTTTCCTACTAAAAACGTTCAAATTTGACCAGTATTTGAATTCCTGAAAATTAATTAACAGTCTAGGTGGGTTTGGTTTTGATTAAAAATTAATCTGATTATATGGTTATCATATAATTTTATTATCCAAAAATACAGTGTAGAATACAGCTAAATTAGGTTATTGTTAAATATTCTCTACATCACAAAAATAGAAAAATAATAATATGAAGGGAACACATATTTTAATGAATCATAATTACTATTTCTCAAGTCTCTAATTACAAATTTTATATGAATAATAATTAATATATTTAAATGTATACTTTTTTGTAATACCAAAAAAAAATATATTTAAATATGATAATATTAAATTAATATATTTTTTCCTCTTTCTCAATACTTAATTGTAATATGCAATTTAATTTTGTTTCGGGTAACCATTTCGTAACCATTTCAATCCCACCAGATGGGATCGACTTATCGATTAAACACCCTTCTAATATATTTTATAATTTTTTAGACTAATTTGAATATTCATCCTCTTTAATTATAATAAATTTCTAATTTTTGTTTCAGTGCATAGTGTTGAATATGCATTTGGGGCACATGAGTCCCCATCATCAGGGATATATGAAGGGACACCAAAGAGATCTGAAAAGTTTAGGTTAAGAAAATCTATATTGATTGGTAAAACAAATATGGGATATAGTGAAGTGAAAGATTTGATGAAAGAATTTGGTACTCATTATAGAGGGAATGCTTATCATTTGATCACAAAAAATTGCAACCATTTTTGCAATGATGTTTGTGTTAAGCTCACTGGAAATCATATTCCTAGTTGGGTCAATCGTCTTGCCCGAATTGGTAATTTACTGCACCTATTCTATCTTATATTTTGGATATGATATATTGTCGTTTGATCCATATAGTTAATACAACTTATGTGACTAAGGGTTTGAATGTTGTTTGTTGTTATCGTATTTTTCCTTTTACTTTATCTCATATCTTAGATTTTGTTGTTTTTTAGTTGAAATTGTAAATATAAGTTGCTCTTGATCTATGGTGAAATGATTGTACAACAACATCACCCAATATTTAATCTCATTAAGTAGAGTTGCCTAAATAATATTATCATGTCGACTAAATAATATTATAATGCTCTATAATAATTATAATGAAATGATTGTGTCTATAATAAAAATATAATATTTGAGTTGCAATAGCTTAAAATTAGTTAACTTATAATTTACATAAGTAATAGCTTATAATGTAAATTGCTATTGATAATTACAATAGCTTATAATTGATAATGACAAAACACCCTTAAATTGTGAGATATGTTTTTCAATGTTTTAATTCCCCATATATTAGAAAAAAAAGGAAAGAACAAGTGTTATTTTATTAGATTTTATTTAACTCTTATGCTAAAATTTTGAAAGTGGCATTGATTTTATGCTAATATGTGTTGGTTGATTGTGTGATTATCTTTCAGGGTTAATGTTGACTTGTATTCTTCCTGTGTCATTGAAATCAACTAAACTTAGAGATCATAAAATAGAAGACAATCAAATGCAACATGAAGGAAAGAAACAAGTATTAACTTGTGACTCCAACAACGTTATCGCTTTTAACTCAACTTTCTTTTCTGCTCCTTCTCCATTACTTACATCCGAAAATGCATACAGGGGAAGAAATAGAATCACACGTCACATTTCTCTACCTTTGATTGAGTATTCATCTTGATGTCTAAAATTTGATTTGATTTTTTTTTTCCCAATTATAGATCTTGAGAAAATGGGATGTTAATTTTTTAGAACCTATTGCTTTCATTTTGATGAAGAATAGCAAATTTAGCAATGGGTGTTGATGTAGGTTTAGAGATAATGAAACCTGTATTAGAAAGAATATCCAAGTCATACTTCATTTGATATAGAGTAATTGTAACACCGCAAATTTTACGATTTTGAATTATAAGATTTTATTAATATTTTTATTAATTATATATTCTAAAATGAATTTCTGGGAAATTTCGGTAAAGAATTA
>NC_032013.1:10558234-10593393 GCF_001865875.1 Lupinus angustifolius
AGGAAACAATTTTATACATCACCATTTCAAAAAAATTAAAAATTTACCCATTTTTCCGCATTGTTTTTTAGAAGTATTTTTCGGGGTGTTACAGTAATACCTTTTGTTGATTTAGTAATTTCTAAACCAATGAAATACTTCAGAGGACCAAGGTCCTTGATTTTAAACAAAGAATGTAAATGTTGCTTCACTAAATTGATTTTTGTGGTATCATTGCTACATAGAATGAGATTATCCACATATATGAGAAAAACAATGAATTTAGAAGTAGTGGTATTAGTAAACAAAGAATCATCACTCTAACATGTCCAATCATTTTCAAGAAATCATATCATGAATCATGCATTGAGATTTGTCAAAAATCAACTAACAATGCGAGGAATTCTCAAGCTTTTGTATGAATATTATATTAAACTTGAATTCAGGGACAAACAAGACATCACATAGTATGAAAGTATTAGAAAACTTTACTGTTCTAGAGAATTGAGCTCGAATAGTGGCACCATTTGGTTTTGGTGTTACCGAGTGTAGAAGAATCTATGGATTCATAGGTTGGCCAAAGTGATCATCCACAACATTGTTAACTACATTAGTGTTAGATCTTAGCTTGTTAGTTCCAAAATTTGGGGAGAAACCATGCTTAAAATAACATGTTTCAAATATATATTTTTCTTTCTTACAATAGGTACAAACTTTAACACTATTGCCTCTTCCACCATAACCTCTATCAAGAACTCTATCTCTATCTTGTTGAAATTCTCATTGAAATTTCAAAGAAGCTTGTTCAAATGACAATCCTTCTAGAAGTGTATATTTGTTGAGATTTGTTTTCATTTCCTATTTATAACTAATTTGCTGAGTTGGGTAAGAGAAACCAACTAACTTCCTTCACCAATAAGCAATGTCAAGTTTGCTATAAGTGAAGAAGGAAATTAACTAAAATAACCAATGTTGTGAAATCCGAGCCAAACGTTAAACCGGGAGAGGGTTGTATTAGGTTTAACTTATTTAAATGGTTAAAATGTCCGATCACCAGATGATTCCATACATAATTAATATTTTTTATCTATAAATATATAGTTATATATAAATGTAAAACTTTATATAATTAATAATTATGTATAACTTTATTGAAGTAATAACATCTTCATCTTTTCTTGGATCGTAATAAAACAAAATATTAGAGCAATTTTACATTTTTTATTTTTAAGTGAACCGTCCGGTTTACTTCTCGGTTTAATCCGGTTTAACCAGGTTTACCATGGTCGAACAAAATTTATGTGTTCAAAGTGGTTCAACTCTCATTCAGTTAAGACTACAAATCAGGACAGTTTTCAAGTATGGTTAATGATCGGATCGTCCAGTTTAGTAAAATATGTCAATAATTACAAATAGGAACCCTACTTATGTTATCCTTCATTTTCAACCTTTTTCATTCCTACATCATCATTCCTGCTCAATATTCCCTGTAAGTTTTAAATTTTTAAAAATAAAATAATTCCAAAATAAATCTTATGATATTGGACTTTATAATACACATATGTATATGAAGAAATGTCTCTTATCAAGGTAAAATATCCTCACTCCCACCTTTAATTTTCTTGTTACATTTATTCTTTATCAACTCCAAAGAAAACTTATGACAAAGATATAAGAATATGGTATTTAAAAATAAGTAAGCTTAGCATTATTTATATTATTAACTTTTTATTTAGGGGTCAATAAGTCAATAATAATAATAAATATGAATTTTTGATGATAGACTTATAATGTAAAAATCTTTATACCATTATTATTGACAATGTGTAAAAATTTATAGACAGTTATTCAGTTAGTGTATGAGCCACAATTCATTTCTAATACTTTCATTTGAAACTCAATAATAAAAAAAAAGAATAAAAAAAAAAAAAGAATGATAGATAATAAAATAACACCTTAAATAAGTAGTAGTGATGCCTAGCTTAATTTGGAAGCACTCTTTTCTCTGCTTAAATAAGTAAAACTGAATTGATTTCATAAAAATGTCAACTTTTGGTGTCGCTGCTAATAATACAAACCCCAACAAATCCTACGAGGTTTCATTCTCATTCTATATTCTTCACTCTTCAATTCTTTAACCTAATCTTAATGCTTATTTTTATTTCATTCTTTTTATGATTGGAACCATATTTATTTATTTAATTATTTATTTGCCTATTTGGATTCACATAACATAAGAAAGAATTGAAATTTGCAGTTAATTCAACCACCCAGTGATTCTATTTCAAGTCTTTGTTTCAGTTCCAAAGCTAATTTCCTTGTTGCTACTTCATGGGATAACCAGGTTTGCTCTACTTTCTAATCTCTGGTAACAGCTTTTTTTTATTTAAATTATTGCAATATTGCATTTAGTGCACTTTGGGTAAACAAATTAATTAACTGTTTATTAAATAATTTGCACTGAAAAAAAATGAAAATAACTTGTTTTGAAGAAGAAAAAAAAACTTATAGAAAGATCATAGACCGGAGTCATAAGGTGGTCGGATGGTTAGATGTAGAATTTAAGGAATGAAGTGAAAGAGACTATGAGTTCGAGTCTCACCCACAGGAAAATACTAATATGTGATAATTGATTAGCTTAAAAGAGCATCATTTATGAGGAGAATAGATGTATGCAACTTACCTCTCAAGCAAAGAGACTGTTTCTGGGATTTGAACCCATAACGTCTAGGCCATAAGGCAAGCAACCTTATTGTTGTGTCTTGCCGTTGCATCGAGGCTCACCTTCTTGATAATTGATTAGCTTATTGAAATAGT
The DNA here is from genome assembly GCF_001865875.1 of Lupinus angustifolius. Lineage (NCBI taxonomy): Eukaryota > Viridiplantae > Streptophyta > Magnoliopsida > Fabales > Fabaceae > Lupinus > Lupinus angustifolius. The sequence continues at coordinate 10,561,031 of NC_032013.1, forward strand.
TTGGAGTGTGTTTTGTTGAAAATATTTCAGCCAAAATAAGCTGATGGAGGTCTTAATATTCATAACTCAACAACCTAAGGTGTTTGGCAAAAATATGATTATAATCCTTCAACTAATTTTGAGTCAAAGTAAGTTTAACTTTGAAGCTACACTTTATTATTATTTGATAATCTGATTGTTCAGAACCAAAATACTATAATATTCTTATAAAGCACAAATAAGCGCTCTATAAGATTTTCCCAAAGGCCACTTTGGTAGCATTTGGTTGACCTGTTAGAATAGGACATAGCATAATGTATGGGTTGTAATGTATGGTTGGTGTGTTTCATAAATACAATTGAACACAAAGATAAAAGTAGAGATTTTGGCTTCACTATAAGAGGTGGAACCAAAGAGAACTGAACACTATCTTCTATTATGTTCTGTCTGCATGTCAAAAGCAACCTTAATTTATTATTATTTTACCAGACGTCAAGATACTTGGTTTAAAATTTGTTGAATTTTTCTTTTTGGCAGGTCCGATGTTGGGAGATAATGAAGAATGGGACTGTTTTGAACAGTGCACCAAAGGCTTCAATTTCTCATGACCAACCGGTAATGAATTTGAGTTTGAAAACAAGGATTGTTATTATTATTATTAATATTCTTTGAGAGTAAAGTGGGATTGGCCTTACTTTTTAACTTAATGTTTTCTGTATTGTTTTTAGGTTTTGTGCTCTGCTTGGAAGGATGACGGAACAACAGTCTTTTCTGGAGGCTGTGACAAGCAAGTCAAGATGTGGCCACTTACATCTGGTGGACAACCAACGACTGTTGCCATGCATGATGCTCCCATCAAAGACCTCGCATGGATACCGGAGATGAATCTTTTGGCAACAGGAAGCTGGGATAAGACCCTCAAGTATGCATATACTATTATTTTCTTCATTTACTTATAAAAGAGACTTGGAATGTGTGGGTTACCTTTTATTTTTCATGGTAGTGATGTGAATTTAAATTGTGAAGCACATTTATTATCGTGTCTTTTCTAGCATATTTGAGTTAGGGCCAATGCGAATGAGCATTACTTTAGACAGTAGACAACATTCTGATATATGTATAAAATACTCAAGAAAAAGTAACCATGACCATGTGAAAGTATATGGTTGTGTTTGGGTGACATACTACTTTATTTTAGGCCACACGTTTTGATAACATATAAATATTCAGGTGACCTTTTTCTTTTATTGCACATTCAGTTCTGAGTTATGTGCTTTTGTTAATTGATAGGCAACAATTGACATAATACATTGAATTGAACTTATAATATCCTATCTACAGACTTATAGCTCAGAGTTGGTGGTTTCATTCGGAACACTTTATTTTCACCCTGTTTCTGTCTTTCTAATTATTTGCTGAAAGCAAAACTTTTCAAGAAGTTTATGATTGTCTCTTTGGAAACTGATGTTGCTACTGGAATTGCTTGTATTTTGTTCAGAAAAAAATGAATTTTCTATTGTATTTCCTTTTATTGGTACCTGTATGGTGGTGGCTTCCATTGAAGTTTTAGTTGCTTCATTAACTATTTTATGCTTTGTTTTATTTAGGTATTGGGATACAAGGCAGCCAAATCCTGTGCATACTCAACAACTCCCTGATCGCTGCTATTCACTGACCGTGAAGCATCCTCTGATGGTTGTGGGAACTGCAGATAGAAATTTGATTGTCTTCAACTTGCAGAATCCTCAGGTGATTTTTCATTTTTTCTGAAACAATTTTCCGTAATGCTCTTGTTGCTTGTAGCCTTATAACTTATAAGCAATGGCTTGGTGGCTTGGTGTTAATGTTGATATTTATACTTGGGTGATGAAATTTCAACAAGAATTTCTTGTTAGTATCCAATTTGAGTAAGATGGTTGCTAGTGTATCCTTTTGCAAGATAATGTGAAATATTCATTATCTGCTTTTGCCCTGTGCAAGGGTAATGAACAGTGTAGAAAGAGAGATTTGAAAGAGGGTAAGAAGACAGTCTCTGTGATTGATTGCTTAATCTCAGAGCCTTTCCTTTCTTATTCCTCTGTTAAATATAACCGATCTCTCTAACTAGCAACTAACCAACCAACTCCTCTAACTGTCACTAACTATTTCCCCCTTTTCTCCCCTCATACATTCACCTTCGAGGCCCTGTTTTCATTTGTCTGATGTCTAAAAGCATGTGTGCTTACTTTTTTTTGTCGAAGTTATACTGGTCACATGATTTGTTTTTAGTTCATTTTTTCTACTATTTCTAATTTTCCATTATTTTGATGAGGAAAAATTAAGGACTTCCATTTTCATTTTAATATTTGAGTTGCAATTAATGTCAATAGATGCCGATATTATATGTTTTTCTTAGGCTGAGTACAAAAGAATTGTATCACCCTTGAAGTATCAGACAAGATGTGTTGCTGCTTTTCCAGACCAGCAAGGTTTTTTGGTATGTTTTCACCTCCCACTTACAATCAAATATCCTCATACAAGTCTTATTTATTGTTGTTCTATTTTGTTTAATTTCATTACTGCCGTGATGTATGGTAATTCTCCAATTTGTGTGTGGCTTATATGCCACTCTGCTAAGAACCTCCACTGATTGAGGATACTCTATTGTTACATGTGCATTAAGGATTTAGCAAACTGGGTTGTTAATGCGCCATTTGCTAAAATGAGGTTAAACTGATATCTCTCGGAGGATAATGTCGATGCCTTATTTATAGAGAGTGCAATCAGTTCTATGTATGTCGTTGTTTCCCTTTGCCAGGCTTGTTTTGTACATATACAAACTCAGACATCATCGATTCTGTCTGTTGTTTCAATTTAAACAGTTTCCCGTTACTTGTTTACTCTCTTTGTTATCTTCATGCTATCATTATTGCTATCGGTCCAATTGTTGCTGTGTGTTCACTGAAAAACATTACCTTTTGGGCTCCAAAAATTTAAATTCTTGACATTATTGAGTACTGACCATGCTGCTCTGTAGATCGGCTCTATAGAGGGAAGGGTTGGAGTGCATCACCTGGATGATTCACAACAAGGCAAAAATTTTACTTTCAAATGCCACAGAGAGAATAATGAGATATATTCAGTCAACTCCTTAAACTTCCATCCGGTAACACATTACCATATCAAAATTACTTAAATTTCATTTCGAAAGTTGTCGATTTAATATTCTTGTGAGATATTAATTGAAGTCTTATTCAGGTACATCACACTTTTGCAACTGCTGGATCTGATGGTGCTTTTAACTTCTGGGATAAGGACAGTAAACAAAGACTTAAGGTTCGTGCTTTTCTCTAATACTTCTCACTTGCCCTTCCTTGCTGAAACTGATCCCTAGATTTTTTTTAAAAATTGAAACACACTTTTCACATTTTTTCCATCTTGTGAAATGTTGTGGCTACTTGATTGTGTTCAGTCATAAATATATGTATGATCCATCTGTATGTATGACTGAACACATGTTTCCAATCACCAACAAGATATTGTTGTTTTTCTCCTTTTTAAGTATTTTTCTGAGTATGGGGCACTTGTCTAATTTGCATGTTATCACATACTATAAATGGGAAGTATGAATCCTTTTCAATATCAGATTTGGATGTTAGTTTCTTTTTGGGTTCTTAGAGCCCTGATTACTATATTGATCATGTATCAAGATCTTGAAAGTAATACATTGTATTCTGTACACTCTCAGTCATTGTTTTGAAGTATTTGTTGTTATTTTGAAGTATTTGCTGTTATTGTCATTCTTCTAACACATGTGTTCTATAGGCTATGCAAAGGTGTAGTCAGCCGATACCTTGCAGTACATTCAACAACGATGGCTCCATATATGCTTATGCGGTATGTCTCATATTGATGTTGCAATCTTTTATTCTTCATGCACTTGCTCTAAAAATACTTGAACGAACATCACTTGCCCTTTGCTGACATGCTGACACGACCCTTCATTCAATTGGCCGTAATTTGGTGCTGAAACTTTCTTATGTCTAGGTCTGTTATGATTGGAGCAAGGGTGCTGAAAATCACAATCCCGCTACGGCAAAGAACTACATATATTTGCATTTACCACAGGTACACTTGTGCATACATGCATTTTTAATGTGTTGATTAATCTTCCTATGTACATATTATATTACAACTACTTTGTATGTGTAATTGAATAATATGTGGTAGATAGTAAATATTGAAACAGAATGGAAAGGATAATAATGCTATTCTGTCATTTGGTGTACATGTATCTTGAGAAATGAAAAGCAAGGATGTGCTTGTTCACAATTATTTTTTGTCTTTAAATCGTGTCCCGATTAACTTGCTGCTTGGATTTGGATACTCTGAAGTAAAATTTTGTCTAAAGTTAGCAACTAAGGTTTTACCCCGCCTTGATTTGATGAATTATATCTTGATCTTAATCCAAAAAATGATTTAAGGGTGGATAGAGATAACTTGCTCACTTTAGAGGTTCCAAATCGAACACGGTTTTTAAAGGGTACCATACAAACAAGACGCGAGTTGAGAGATGCTTCCATCATCTTAGTCACAAATACATTCATACATGAGATTAACTAGTCCTTTACATTTTTTCCTTTCAATTCAACAAGCTTGAGAGTTTTGGAGTATAACTTTCTTTTCTCGTATGAGCAGGAGTCCGATGTTAAAGGCAAGCCACGAGCCGGAGCAATGGGTAGAAAGTAAAACCTTGTGTTAAAGGTCCTTTGTGATTTGGTGCATTCATCTAAGGGTCTTAAACTGGCTTGTACAGATCATATCATTCAAAGTTCTGGTTCAACATCTATATTGTTCCTTCTTTCACTCACTAAAAACCACAAAATGAAAATGATTGTCACACATACTTAGGGTCACTTATTCAAAATTTGTCTAAGGTTTTGACCTTCATTATGATACGACATTGTTACGTTTGATACATGTAGACGACCCAAACTATCGGGATTTGCTCCGTATGGTTTGTCGATGTTTTTGCTTTGTGGTTCTACCAGCTTTGATGATTTAGGATTAGATTGCTGCTCTTTTATGCCATGTATAGATTCACTTTCAGATGATTTCTTTTCCAGTTTTTATGTGCATGGATCATGATATTATGATATTATGATTATGTTTAATGTTATCCTTATTACTAAGAATGGAATATACTTAAACGCGGTGGTGCTTAAATGTGATCAAAATCATTACAACTTAAACCAAAGTTGTTAGTAAACAACCTTTGAAGATTGTTTAAAAAGTGTAGCTTAATGTATGAGACTTTTATGTAGTGAGGTATAAGGATAAAAAATTTATACAATCTTCTACCCCAACCTTTTAATATTGCTTGTTTGGCCAAAATAGAAACCGATTAATTAGTACATATAATTATTGTTAGGATCCGTTTGTGAGATAAGTTTTGGAGGGAATGAGAAGAAAAGGGAAGACTTTAGAGTAATCTTACAAGTATGTTTTATGTCTTTGGAGTCTTATTTTTCCTTTCATTCTCTTCCAAATCTAACTCACAAACATATTGTTACGGTATTTAATATGTGAGGGAAACAAAATGAGTTGATGGTGGAATCAAAGTGTATAAAGATGCATGACTCTTAATATGTTAAATGACTTTTAAGATCCTTGTCATGATATAATTTAAGGAATGAAGATCCTCTATCTTAATTGTCTTAATTGTGTTCCTAATGGTGTCCTCACAAATTGTAATGGGTTTTCAATTAAATAAAAAAATCATAAAAGCAAAATTATGTTAGTTAGTGTAATTTGAATATTTAATTAGATAAAGACAGGAAAATACAAGAATTTTGGGACATGTAATCTCACTTCATAATTTAAGATGATAAAGTTTAAGGGAAAGAAAAGCATGTGAAAGTGAACCCCACCAAATGAGAAATGACTATTTATTATCTTATGTGACCCACCACAAGTTGAAAATTCTTCTACATGACTTTGAAAATTTCTAATATCGAAGTGTTTTGGTCTAGACTAGCCATGTTTGAGTAGATATGAAGAAAGGAACATATAATGCCACGTAAAGTTTCATCTCATTGAAAATTATGAATGCTTAGGATTTCATATGATTCTCAAAGCACGCGTAATCTTTAGCTTTTTCCCTTGGTCGTTAAAACCACTACATGGTATGGTCATTAGAACTACAAATGAAACATAAAATAAACATCTTTGTTATGTATGATTATTTTGTTTATCGACAACTACTATTTTTTTGTTGGAAAGAAATGTCAACCTCATTATTTTTCTTATTTTGTGTATGATTTTTTACTTAAGTTCATTATTTAGATCTCTATTGCTTTGGACTCCTTATTCATATAAAGTGTTATCAAAGTGAAAGGCTCAATTAGGAAGAGTTACTATTGATGGTGGTTGTTTGTGGATTCATGTGTAAGAGTTCATGTGGTTTTGTGTAGAAACTAGAAAATAATTCCAACTCAAAGAGGTTTCAATATTAATGATTCATATTTGAGGGTACATTGTTAGGAATTCCAAGTATAAGTAATGTGTGGGTATAAAGAAGTTCCATGTTGAAAAAGAATGAATATGTTTCGGTGCATATAAAGTATAAGAATCATAAGCATAAATAAAGCCTTAAGTTTTTTTGGTCAAAATGTGATTCCTAACTCATTTATATGTGATTCTTCATTTATGTTTATTAATTAGATCCTTCATTGTGCTGAATTTCGCATTCATATAAATCTCTTGAAAAATAATTATTAGACTTTGTTGTACAAAATTGTTATCACTACCCGATTCGGTTGAAAACGGGCTTTACCACTTAAGAAGAGGTGAACTTGATTTCAACATCATTAAAATGATTTGGATTTGTCTTTTGTTGGATCACACAAGAAGAAAAGAAGAAGATGAATGAAGAAGATGATAAGATGAAGTTATAGAATAAATTTGAGGCACTTTCTATTTCTGGAAAAATCAGTTAGTTAAGTTTGGTATGCACATCTATTTATAGTAAGTTTCCTAACTAACTAAACTACCTCTTTTGAATTACATTCTAACACCCCCCATGATTCAAAACAACACATAACGAAAAATTCCAGCCAAATTCCAGCCCTCACATATCACCTAGACAGCAAATCCCTATCATCTTCCTTAAGCATTTGAACCTTTCTATCTTCAAAGCCTTGGTCATGATGTCTGCCAATTGCACCTCTGTTTTGCAGTGAGATAGCTTGATTTTTCTTTCAGCCACTTGTTGTCTAATGTAGTGGTACTTTGTCTCTATGTGTTTGCTTCTGCCATGGGAAACCGGATTTCGTGCTAGATCAATGGCTGACTTGCTATCTACCATTAGTTCAACTTCATTGCTTTCTGTCATGCCAATTTCCATCAACATAGATGATAACCAAGATGCTTGACATGCTGCTGAACAGGCAGCTATGTACTCTGCCTCACAGGTTGACAAGGCAACAACCTTTTGTTTCTTGGAGCACCAAGATATTGGTGCCCCTGCTATGATGAAAACATATCCCATAGTGCTCTTCCTATCCAAAATGTCTCCACACCAATCCGAATCAGAGTAGGCCATGAGATGTGGTCTGATTCTTTCATCTTCATGAGGAAACACAATGCCAAAATCCATTGTTCCTTTCAGATACCTTAGGACTCTCTTGGCTGCAAGCATGTGAGATTGTTTTGGATTGCTCATGAATCTGCTGGTTACTCCTACACTGAATGAGATTTCTGGTCCGGTATGGCATATGTATCTCAAGCTTCCTACAATTTGCCTGAAAACAGTTGCATCAACAGGCTCTTCCTTTTCACAATTTCCTAGCCTTTGATTCAGTTCAGCTGGAGTTTCAGTAGGATTGCAGTTTATCATTTTAAACTTGTTGAGAATCTCCAGCATGTACTTCTTTTGATGCATGAAAACTCCTTTGTTTGTGTATTGAAATTCCAGACCAAGGAAGTATGCTAGTTTTCCTAGGTCTGTCATTTCAAATTCCCCTTTTAGGCTGCCTTTGAGTTCTTCAATTCCTTTAGAACAGCTACCTGTTATGAGCAAATCATCAACATAAAGGCAAATTAGTAGGATATCCTTGTTCTGGTTTGTGGTTTTGGTGTACACCCCATATTCTACTTCACACTTCAGGAAACCAGAGTTGGAAAGGAACTTGTCAATCCTTTTGTTCCAAGTTCTAGGTGTCTGCTTCAAACCATAGAGAGCCTTGTTGAGTCTGAGTACTTTGTGTTCATTTCCTTTGTTGATGAAGCCTGGTGGTTGAGTGACATACACCAATTCCTCTAGAGGGCCATTGAGGAAAGCTGATTTCACATCTAGTTGCCACAGATTCCAGTTTCTCCAGCTAGCTAGTGCAACAATAAGTCTCACTGTCTCTAGCCTAGCTACTGGTGCAAACACTTCAGAGTAATCAAGCCCTTTCTTCTTCATAAACCCTTTGGCTACAAGCCTAGCTTTATGTTTTTCTATGGAGCCATCAGGTCTTAGTTTGACCTTGAAGATCCACTTCACTGATATAGGCTTCTTTTTATCTGGCAGCTCTACTAGTTCCCATGTGTTGTTCTTTTCAATGGACTTGATTTCTTCCAACATGGCTGCTCTCCAAGTGCTACTGGATGCTGCTTCTTCAAAACTTATTGATTCTGCATCAGCAAATAATGCCATGTGTTGTACTATGTCACCCTCTTGGTTCACATCATCATCAGGGTTCATTACATAGTCTGATAGCCAGGGTGGTGGATTTCTTGTCCTTGTTGATCTGTGTCTTTCTTGCTGAGGTGATGTAGTTGTGTCTGCTCTGCCCTCATGCACCATTGATTCATCAGTTTCCCAATCTATTTGTATTTTAGCCAGAGGTGTGTGATTCTCCTGCATACTTCTCCAAGAGTTTAGCTCATCAAAGAAAACATCCCTGCTGAATGTTATCTGTTTTGTGTCAGGGTTATATAGTTTGTATGACCCTGTTGAGTTGTAGCCCAATAAGATCATAGCCTCAGCCTTGTTGTCAAGCTTTCTTCTCTTCTGGTCTGGTACATGTCTATAGCACAAGGATCCAAAGATTCTGAGATGTTTCACAGAGGGTTTGATACCTGACCATGCTTCTTCAGGGACTTGGTTATCAAGCTTCTTTGTTAGGCACCTGTTCAGTATGTATGCTGCAGTAGCAGCTGCTTCTCCCCAATATTCATGAGAGAGTTCCTTACCTCTTAGCATACTTATAACCATGTTTAAGATGGTTCTATTTCTTCTCTCTGCTATACCATTATGCTGTGGTGTATAAGGAGCAGTCACCTCATGCACAATCCCTTGCTCTTTGCAGAAATCTTCAAACTCTTTTGAAGTGTACTCACCTCCTCCATCAGTTCTTAACACCTTGATGGATTTCTCTGATTGCTTCTCTACTAGAGTCTTGAACTCTTTGAATATTGAGAATGTATCACTCTTGTTCTTTATCAAATACAGCCATAGTTTTCTGCTTAACTCATCAACAAAAGTTACAAAATACATGCTTCCTCCTAGGGAAGGTGTGTCAAGAGGGCCACATACATCAGAGTATATGACATGTAGGAGGTCATTTGCTCTGGCAGGTGTGTGTGCACTGAATGATGACCTTGATTGTTTGCTTATTTGGCAACTATCACATACTTTGTTAGGGGCTTGGATTAGTGGTAGTCCCTTGACCATTTCTTTTGATCTTAGTAGATTCATGTATCTGAAGTTCAGATGTCCTAGCCTTAGGTGCCACAACCAAGATTCTTCTGTTAATGATGTTGCTGCTAGGCATTGAGTCTCAATTGTTCTAAGGCTAACCTGGAAGGTTCTGTTATGTGGAAGGGGTACTTTCAATACTATCTTGCTATTTGCATCAAATATTTCTAGGACTCCATGATGCATCTGGACAGAGAATCATTTTTCCACCAATTGTCCCAAGCTGAGTAGGTTACTTTTCATGCTTGGTACATATAGCACATCTGATATCATTACATTCTTCCCATCATTTCTGCAAATTAGGACATCACCTGTTCCTTCTGCCTGAATCAATCTGCTATCTGCAAATCTCACATTACTTTTCCTGCTCTCATCAAAGTTCACTAACCAATTTCTGTTTCCAGTCATGTGGTTTGAGCATCCTGAGTCTATGTACCACTTGTCATTGCTGTTTGATTCATCATTTGTGGTCATCATCAGTAATACTGGTTCATCATCCAGACTTTCAGTGCTCTCCTTCTTGACCAAGTATGCCTCAGTGTGATGCCTTCCTCTACCTTCTCCATGACTTGAGGTTGTTTGGCATTCACTACTGAAGTGGCCAATTTTGTTACAATTGAAGCACTTCAACTTCCTCCTATCAACCTTTTTCTTGTTGTTCTGCCATCACTGATTTTCACCCCTTCTTGTTGCCTGTTCTGCTTGGTCAGCCTCAACCCTTTCTTGATCTGAGGTTTGAGAGAATTTGTGATTGCCTCTTCTTTGTTCTCTACCTCTGCCTCTGCCCTTAGTCCACCCTTGCTACCATATCCTCCTCTCCTTGAGGTGTATGCTTGTAAGGCTTGTTCATTAGGTTTTTCCAAAGATCTTTCAATAAGTCTTTGTTCATGAGCCTCTAGAGAGCCTTGGAGGTCTACAATTTTCAGTTCCTCTAGGTTTGGACTCCTCAATTGCAACAATTATATGGTCAAATCTGGGGCTTAGTGTCCTCAATATCTTCTCCACTATGGCTTGATCTATCATCTTCTCACCACTGGCTTTCATAGCATTAGTGTGGCTAATGATTCGGTTGAAGAATTGTGCAATTTTCTCACTGGATTCCATTTGCATCAACTCATATTGCCTCCTCATGGTTTGTAATCTTGCCTTCTTCAATTGCTCTGCACCTTCATTGCTCTTTTCTAGAATATCCTAAGCTTTTTTTGTTGTTCTTGCCTCAGATATCTTTTCAAAGTGTGCTTCATCAACACACTGATGTAGCAAGAACATGGCCTTGCAATCTTTCTTCTTGCTTTCCTTGTACAGATTTCTTTGTGCCTCTGTTGACGAATCTGTTATTTTTGGGAAGCCTTCTTCTACAATTTCGTTCACTTCTTGGAATCCCATAATTGCTGACATTTGTATTCTCCACCTGTTCCAGTTCTTCCCGTCGAGGATTGGCAGGTTTGCAGGGAAGCCAGTTTGTCCCATTTGAGTAGTTTGTGCAGCAGAAAGAATGTTAGAGAGGAAAGTAGAAGAATGAAGAAAGAACGGGATAGATGATGATTGATTGAAGGTTGTTAGTGAGTGTTGTATGGCTCTTGATACCAGTTTGTTGGATCACACAAGAAGAAAATAAGAAGATGAATGAAGAAGATGATAAGATGAAGTTATGATAACTAAACTACCTCTTTTGAATTACATTCTAACTTCATTAAGTTTTTTGCCGTTAAAATGTAGAAAACTTTGTTTATACCCAAATTGAATAAAATGACCTTTTGAAGCTGATTTCTGAGCTCAGATATCGATTACAAATCGAAAAAGATATTAACACACTGTCTACCTATAATAAAGCAAATTCTCACTAAATGCATAGAGTTTTATACCCTTTAAAAAATACTTCATAAAAAAATATTTTATTTTTATTTTGTGTCAGACAAATGTTCACCATGCTCCTACATATCTTTAGTTTAATAAGGAAATCAAGACTACATAATTATGAGTTTTAAAATGATTAATTTGATTGTTTGATTTGATTAAAATTTTAGAAATTATTTAAATTGATTGAAGGGATTAATAGGCCAACATTGGTCACTTACCCTCTTCCCGCTTCAATAAATAATAGAGACAATACTAAAGACCGCAACCGCTTCTCGCTCGAAGAGAAAGAAAAAATATGTCATGATTCATAACTTCAACATCAAATCCCCATTAAAGCTTTTTTTTCAGATTAAATATTTTTTTAAAGAGCGAATTAATAGATAAAGAGCCGATATTGGTCATTTACCTCATTCATGCTTCAAAAAGTAACAAAGACAATACTAATGACCGTAACCGCTTAATCGACTCAAAGAGGAAAGATAGTAAATAACCAATTCCGACTCTTCGTCTATCAATTCTCTCTTTTAAAGTTTCTTTTATAAAATATATATATTTTGTTTTAACAATTAAATTTTAAGGGTATAAAAGTCCTTGTAATTGGCGAGGTCATGAGGATTTTGTTTTATTATGGACAGATCAAGTGTTATTACCTTTGCCATTATTCGTAATCGACTTTCGTGCTCCAAAACTTAGGTTTAAAGACTATTTTATCCAATTTAGCATAAATGAAGTTTTCTAGATTTTAATTGCAAAAAGAACATAATCATAATAACTCCAAATCTTTTGGAAAATGTCAAAATTGAATCCACCTCTTACTAAGTCTGAATGACAAATTGGAATCCACCTCTTACAAAATCTTAAGTGGAGTCATGACAAATTAATATACATAAGGATTAGATTATGTCTTTTATACGATAATATTATGAATGCAATGGTGATAATTCAATTTTCTCTTTCAACTATATGCGATTTGTAGGAAATACATAATAATGCATTAATAATAGTAAGTACATTACACTGAATATGGTTGGAAAATGCACGTGTTCTGCTTATTCAATAGCCACGTTCCTTTATATTATATTATATAAATATAAAGTCACATAAGTAGTAATAATTAAATAAGAAACTACACTATGCAACTCATCAAGACAAAAAAGTAGTTGCTATCATGCAAAATATATGTCCCTTTGATATAGCCATATCAAAAGGCCTGAAGTTGGAAAGAAAAAACTTAATTTTATTTGTACTAAATACTTTAGTTTGTGTTATATAACTTATCATTATTTTAAATTGTGGTTGTAGTTATGGTTATAATTATTGTAATTGCGACCATTACGTTAATTGAATCAACCTCGATAAATTTTAAAGATTCATTTGCAAAACTCAAATTCAAAACTTTGTTGTAAGAGAATCAAACTAGTTATACAGCAAAATGGAATAACATTGGTAAGGTGATATATGTTCCGTAATGTATTGTAGTGAAATTTTTGGTGGTTATCTATCCCCTTGAGAAGGTTGTTCACAAGTTTTTTTATTATCTATCCAATAAATAATTGTTTACTTTAAAAAAAGGTGGTTCATTTTTTGAACATTGAAATTTGTTGTAACCCTAGAGTTGATGTTTTTAATTTCATTCAGCAAAAGAGTAAATTACACTGACACATCCCGAGTTTTAGTGAAATTATACAAATCATTTCTCATTTTTTTACGCATACACAAACCTCATCATTATTATATTTTTATTACACTAATTATCCTTGCATGAGAAATAAGTGTATTCTTTTAAACAAAAAATATGATAAATGCAATTAAGTTAAACAAAACATGATATATTGATGAGACAAGTCCAAATAATATACAAATCAATTTATCTTTATTATTTTTAGTTAAAAAATACATCAACAATTCTAAAGAAATATTGTTTAAATCGCTCTTATACTATATCGTAACGAACCAAAAATAATAATGATGTATTGACTCATATATTATTTGGACTTGTCACCACAATGTATCATGTTTTTTTTTAACTAAATTGCATTTATCATATTTTTTGTTTAAAATATTAAACTTATTTTTCGTACAGAGGTGACTAGTGTAATGAAAGTATAAAAATTAGGGGAATTTGTACAGGTATAAAAATAATAAATTTATATAATTTCGCTAAAACTCAAGGGTATCAGGATAATTTACTCTTAATAAAACTGCTTTGAACTTAAAGAATCATGCCTGCAGTTAAAAGTAATGTTCATCATATTCTTACCAGATTTGTATTAGCCATTTTATGAATAATTATATTTTATAAAATGTATGATTGAATTTCACCTATATGGTATATATATATATATATGCATGCATGTATACCAATCCCTCCCAGTTGTGTGATTGTTCTCCTAACAAGTATTGTTCTCAGTAATCAAATCCTTAAATTTTAATCATCATGAGATTTAACAAAATTTTACACCATTAAATCAATGTCTTATTAATTCTTGTATATCATTTAATTTGCAACAATATAGAAGATCTAGCTATCTCTAGAAACGATGTTCTCTTCAGTTCAACCAGGACACCTACATATCATATTATAGAAATAACAAAGGTGAAGTCATGATTCACTATGCCAAAATAGCATAACAACAATGCTTAAAATTGTTATTTAATAGTACTTTTGTGATGTTTTTTATGTGAGCATAGTAGTACATAAAGTTATATTCAACAGCTTTTTTATAGCGTTGTAGAAAGTAGACATTTAACAGTGTTCACTAAAGCAAACGTTGTTAAATGTCTACTTTTTAAATAAGACAATATATCTCACAGACATTCTATCAAACATATGACAAACATGTCCAACTTCACCACATTTACAATAAATTTATTAAATCACCAACTGACTTCAACTACATTCAACCTTAACAGTTTCCAATATTATTAGATTACATGAGTAATGAGATCTTACGGAAATTGTTCATTTTTTCTCCTCTAATGTTCACCATAGCCAAAAACCTAGAAAACCATAACTGCATAACTTCACAACAAATAAAGACCACATTATTAGTAAAGAGAGAAATAAATGAGCTAAAATAAGATGACGATTTACCTTATGTTTGAAGATAAAAACCAAAAAACCAAAAATCGATAACTTGCTTGAAGAGAGAAATTAAAAAAAAAAAAGTAAATTATGGAGAAGAAGAAGAAAAATAAGTGAAATAATAAACTGAGTGATATGTATTATTTTGTAAAGTTTTGTTTTTGAATTTGAAAAGATCTCGCTCACTAAAACAAGCGTTGAATTATGACCTCTTTAACATCACTTTCTTCAATAAGCGATGTTAAAGATAACACCTTTAACAACACTTATTGAAAAGTGCTCTTAAATACATGAAGAAGTATGACCTTTAACATCACTTGCTTCAATAAGCGTTGTTAAAGATAACAAAAGATAATACATTTAACATTATTTTCTTCAATAAATGCTGTTAATTCTCTTCCGCCTTATATTTAACAACGTTCAACACATAAACACTATTAAATGAGCGTTGTTAAATATCAATTTTGTATAGTAATTATAGATTAATGTGAAAAAAGAGCAAACACAAAATGAATTATTCTAATTTTTTATCGGCAGAAATAATATTATTAATAATATACCATAGGTACGAAGAACTTATACAAATGGTACATTTGTAATAAAAAAATAATGTGAAAATTATTCTATTATATGTAGGTAAAGCTTTCAGCTAAGCTTGACACAAGGCATTTACTTATGGATCAATATTTACCATGTCAACGATGGATAGACACAAGTAAATTATATAACTTGATATATATGTGACTCCTAAAATAGTTTATCTATCAAATTATATTTTATAATGCATGCATGTCCTTTCATTATTCTTAGGGACCCCAAACTTAAATATAATAAAATTACAATATATTTCTTGTCTTTTACAAGAGATTTTATTATT
Source organism: Lupinus angustifolius (assembly GCF_001865875.1). Taxonomy (NCBI): domain Eukaryota; kingdom Viridiplantae; phylum Streptophyta; class Magnoliopsida; order Fabales; family Fabaceae; genus Lupinus; species Lupinus angustifolius. Next base: position 10,576,556 of record NC_032013.1, read on the forward strand.
ATTATTATTTTTTGGAAAAGGACTGATAATCATATTGACTAGCTCTGCCTGCATAAAAAAACAAGAAAAGAATAATAAATTTTTCTATGATTTAAACATATCACTTTGGTATATTTTGTCACTAGATTGGACATGTAACGAATAAGGGGTTAGTTACAGTAATAAAAAAATGTTACATTTTTAAAGAGATTACTACCCAAGTTTAAAATTTAAAAGACAATTGCTAAAGTGACTTTTCTATTCATGAAAGTACAAAATGAGTTTGTCATTTAGCTATGATCAAGCATTCAATACAAAATATTTAGAGTAAATATTTATTTTAATCCGTCAAATTTTTGTGTATATTAATTTTGTTGAAAAATAATAATAATCCTTTAAAATATTAAATATAGACCAAATTAATCATTTAATAATTTTTTATAGGAATTATTTTAACTTACATTCACAATGTTTGATATTAGTTTGAACTTTTATTTTTCCCACTCACGACCCATGTAACAAGCTACACCAAGTAAGAAGTGTAGAACAATTAGTTCATAAGGACCGCCATTGTATAACCATTCATCAACGGATGCCGCTTCCCATATCGGGTAAAAGTGCAAACCGATAGCCGCAGAAGTAGGAATAATAGCACCCGAAATAATATTGTTTCCGTAAAGTAGAGATCCAGAAACAGGCTCACGAATACCATCAATATCTACTGGAAGGGCAGCAATGAAAGCGATAATAAATACAGAAGTTGCGGTCAATAAGGTAGGGATCATCAAAACACCAAACCATCCGATGTAAAGACGGTTTTCAGTGCTGATTATCCAGTTACAGAAGCGACTCCATAGGCTTTCGCTCTCGTGTCTCTCTAAAATTACAGTCATAGTAAAATCTTGGTTTATTTAATCACGTCTCTCTAATACGTAAAAAATTTATAAGGACTATCCACTAAAAAAAATATATGTTGGTTTACATTAATGTTAAATCCATCTAAAAAATAAAGTTTGATATTCCCAAACACTTTTTTTCTGCAACCTGTTTTACAAAGATTTTATGATCAGTGATAAAAAAACTTATTTTTTTTGGAAAACAACAATAAATTTCAATGACCCTAATTAATGTATGTGTAAAAAGGTAATAGAAAAGTAGGAAAATATCATCACTCTTATTTCATTTATTTACATCATAGAATCTACAAAATCATTATAAAAGTATGCAAACACAGAAACATAAGAGTCTGTTTTATAGTTCATTGCATTAATACTAAACTTTTTGGAGTTTCTAAAAGGCAAATCTTTTATTTTATTTTTTATCTTTTATTGTATAAACAATTTTCAGGATTTTGCTATAAAATTATAAAACATCCAATACTAAATTACTATAATATAGTATTTATTTTTGCTATAAAAGAAATTGTGATTCTAGTTTTCAAGAGTTGGACTAATATTTTTTATCAGAAAAACGAACATATATTAATAGGAATACGAGAGGTACAACAGATTTTTAATTACATTGTAGAATAAACAAGCTAATAGAACAATTGACCATTCAGTGAATGAAAAAGAAACACTCTTAGGGTTCTTAGATGTAGCTTGATATAAGTTAATGATTAATCATTGTAACAGAAAAATATAAATAATAGTTTATTTTAATTATATTATTTATGAACACACACAATTATTTATTTTAAATTCGGAGAACAAAAAAATGCATATATATATATATATTTGAAATACAAATAATAATCCACTAGGTTTGATTTATTACTTTTAGAGAAGATATGTTATTTGTATAATAGTTTTGAATATCAACAACATAATTTTATATTTTGAATATTATTTGTTTTTCTTTAGTATCATCATATCACAAACTAACTCAATTGCACAATAATGGAGGAAGCATGTAGAAAAGTAAAAAAAAAAATCTTACATTAAATAGAATTATTAAATTGTATGATCAAGATATAAAAGAACATAAATATAACAATTATTTTAGCTTGATAGAAAAATCTCATAAGTATATGTTGGGATATGCAAATAAACTTTCATGGAAGAATAAACAATAGTAAATTGATCTATGATGATTTATTTTATTATTTTTTAATAAAAAATTTGAGTGCTTGCATCCACCTATGGACATAATAACCTTAGCTAAAGTTTCACAGAACATGCATTTTAATTATGGAGTGGATAAGCCTCATATATATTTTCTAAGTAAAGCAAGACAAAACCTTCATGGCTATGATCTAACTTGGATTGCCTATAATAATATAATGTAATATATGAGGTCAAATATTGCAGCTACTACCCTACATATGTCCCTAACAAGACAAAACAAACAGACACATAATTTTCCTCTGAAATATTCATCTTTTAGACAAAACATAAAATAAAGTATTGGAACAAAATTTATCTATTTAATTGGGTTTAATTATTGGTTAGGTTGGTGACTTTGACTTTTTAAAAATGTATAATTGAATCCTTAAAATTTATAGAAGTTCATACTTGATTTTAGTTTACACATTTTTGTTGGGGGTTTGTTCATTGAAAAATTCAGATAGTCATTATACTTTTTTTGTAATCCTAATGGAGATGTATAAAAATGTCTTACAGACACATTTAATTTTTGTAACTTTCAAAACTCAACTATAAACTTGTAAAGTTCAGAGACTATTTGAAATTTCTAAAATGTATATGACCCATAGAATAATTAAAACACTTATTTATACCTGATTCAAAATTATTGACTTTTCATTTCATATATATAAAACTCTCTGAACGAAAATTGATGCAAACATTACATTATTCTTACATGTAAATGAATTTTTGTCTTCACTTTGCAATATTTGCCATATGGGTATGTTTCCCATGTTATGAACTATATATATATATATATATATATATATGTCCACTACCATGCATCTACAATAATATACAAATATCACTACTTTGCTTTCTCTAGATCTTGTCATTTTGAAAATCAGCTATAAATAAATATCATATACCACTTTTCAAGATCATTGTCTAAGTATATAATATCATCATTGTCTATCTTTGTCGTAGCTAATTGCATGTTAATTTTTGGGAACGTGGTTTGCAGCATACGAAAATAGATAGATTAAGATGTATATGACACTGAAATTAAGTGAAAGATAGGTACTTAATATTCTAGCAAATACCAAAATATTTTCATGATATTATACTACATGGTTTAGAAGCAAAATACTATTTATAAAGGAACAACAATGATATTCTCCTATCTATATTCATCCTTTTATACTTATATCATATCTGACCTTGTTATCTTTCTATTTTTCTCTATTTAATTGTCTATTTAGATGTTAAAAAAAGTATTATTAGCTATTTTACTAGTTATGCTCTTTACATTAACAACCACTTGTATAATTTTTATAATAAGAGAGATAAATAGTGGAATAATATTAATGATGATTAATGAAGAGATGCTAAATAAATATAATTAAAAAATAAATTTAGGGAAATTAGCCATGTTAATTAAATACATTCGTTTATGGATTTATATAATAAAATATAGATAACAAGGAACATAGATGTAATCCAAGACTTTTTTACCAAACAATAATTTTTTATCAATTCCCGAAAACTTTTCATGCTTAAGGTTATACACACAATTTAAAAAGTTAATAAATAATGTAAAATAAATACAATTTAACTAAAATATTGCTATAGAATTTTCATATAGTTCTGACAATTAATTTCTCACCATAAATTTTCAGTTCCAATAAGTTAAGAAAAAAATTAGGATAAGAGTTATTAAGAGAAAAATTGGTAAAAAAAGTTTTAGAATGAATAAGATTAAAAAACAAAAAAAAAGCAAATTTTTTTAGAAGGAATGAATTACTATATACTAGCTTTTATGTAATTAATATGTGAAAAATGATGTTAGGAAAAGGAGAGAGAGGATGATTTTCCTATTTAGAAATTGATTTTGGCCACTTGGAGAGTACAAGAGTTAGAGAAAGCTCAATTGAAGAGATTACAAGTGTAAGAGAAAGCTCAATTTATGAGGAAAATTTTTCACCTAAAAAGTGGAAAATGGTAAGCTACATAAAATAAAAAAAGTGAAACATGTTGTGTGGATTCATTTATTAATAAATTGATAAAGAAGGCCACAAAAAAGGACCCTTATATAAATCTAAGCTTACCTCCAATTCTCTTTCACTAACCACTACTTCACTTCATTGTTCAACACTTTTTCTTCTTCACTCTCAAAGACACACTTCACTAACAAGTTTTTAGTTTCAAACTTTGAACAATTTTGTCTTTATCTCATCATCATGGCTAGACCCCAACAACGGTATAGAGGTGTTCGCCAAAGACATTGGGGTTCTTGGGTCTCTGAAATTCGCCACCCTGTATTGTAATAATTCACTTTCCCTTCATACCCTTTTATACATATAGATATATAGCACATGAACTTTTTTTTCTCTTTACTATTTTTTTGTACTACTAAAGTTGTACTAACAACGTGTATCCCTTACCTATGGATAAAAAATTAATCATCTTCAAAATGCATGGTTGTCACTCCTAACAAGTGTTGCTCATATGAATATTTGAACACTTGATCTTTTAGTCATTCTGGGAATTAGTGGAGCCTTACACCACTAGACTAACATCTTGTTAGTATTCTTTACTATATTTATATATAGATTAAAGTTTTGGCAACACATTTCTCATGCCTTAATGTTTTGCATTTCACTTTTGAAAGCTCTTTCATAAACATCTCAGTGCATGAGACTCTCACTTAGTAAAGTCTGAGAATAATAGATATACATAGTTTTACCTTTGTGAGCGAAGAGACTGTTTTCGGGATTTGAATTTTCGATACATTACTAAATCATTATGCCAAATTAAAATATTACCCAAGAACTTAGTTTTAATTTATTTCATTCTATCTTTGGTTATGTTTTTGTTATCTTATACCTAATAACAACTTTGTATATTTAATAAACTTTATAATATGATGGGTTGGTCTTTCCATTCAAAAGTTATCTCTAGAAACTCTAGATTAAACAATTTTTTTCACTACAGGAAGACTAGAATATGGTTAGGAACCTTTGAAACAGCAGAAGATGCAGCTAGAGCATATGATGAAGCAGCAAAGCTAATGTGTGGTCCGAAAGCAAGAACCAATTTTCAACAAAACCCAAATGGATCATCACAATCATCTTCATCATCATCATCATCGAACTTATTATCTGCAACTTTAACAGCCAAGTTACACAAGTGTCACATGGCTTCTCTTTCCCTTCAAATGGCTAAGCAAAAACAGCCACAAAAGGAGCCTCAAAAAGCATCATCATCACTAAGGTTCAATTCATTGTTTAACCCTAGCAATAATAATAGTAATAATGCTATTGTTGGAACAAGTGGTGAGAGTGGTTTTAGATGGGTAGAAGGGAATAATATTAATTGGGTTGGTGTAGAAGGTCAAGTTGAAGTTTCACAGCAACAATTTCAGCAGGTTCTTGAAGATGATCACATAGAGCAAATGATACAAGAGTTGCTTGATTATGGGTCAATTGAGCTTTGTGGCTCAGCTTAGGCTCTAAAAATGTCTCCATTAGTCCTGTTAGAATTTATTGCATGGTCTAAAAATATCTTATCGATCTTGGCCGATAACAATATGATACCTAATAACATCGATTTTGTTAGTGACTAATCTTACAAGATGTCATATTGTTATTGATCAGGATTTCGGAGACGTAAAAGTCTCTAACCATGTAATAATTTTGGGAGGGTGGTATTAGTTATTGGATATTCTTATGTTTTTTGAATAACAAGATATGGTTTCCTTGGTAAGAAAAAGACACATATTTTATGATGTTTGGACTCACCATGGTTGATGGAAGAGTTCAATGTATTTCAAAAAATGTGTTTTTTCTTCTCTATAAAGGAATCATTTATGTTGTTCAATAATAGGAGAGGATCTGAATCTGAGGGTAGTGGTACTAATTCACCATGTAATAAAACTATAGTATAAGATTTAGTACTATATGAGAGTAATTATGAGTTTCAACCCCTTCACCAATTAGTGGGCAACCATGAGGAACCAAAATGTATGCAATCATGCAAAAATCTAAATCATGAATATGATGGTCTCTAATGTAGAATTAGCATAAAAAGTTACAATTTTCTAGCTTCTATTTTTGTTTATGTATGGTGTTAATGAAATCACATTTATTAAATTTTGCACCATATTTATCGGCTCAAGTGGAAAATCAATCCTCATATCAATACAATATAATAATTATACTAGACATATAATTAAACGGGTTAAAATTGATTAATATTGGAAAGTAGTGATCAAAACTAGTAAAACTGTATTGTATCAATCTTCATTGAACAATTTTAATAGTTGAATTATATATTATAAATAATAATATTTATAATTTATTATTATATATAACTTAACTTGTATTTGTATATAATTTAATTAGTAAATCATTAGTTAAACCACTACATTGACATAAATTTGCCAAAAAATGTTCATGAAAATGCAGGATGGCTGTGGGTCCTCTCTCTCTGTTAGAAATGATAACCTCAACTTTTATTTCTTTAAACAATGTTTATTATCAGTATCCTCTAAATTTTTTTTTGGATTATATGTCAAGAAACACAATAATAGGGGAGAAGAAATGGGTTATGGGCCTAATCATGTTATCAGTCAAATTTATTACAAAATAACAACCAAATTTGTCATCTCATACTTGTTTTTGTTGTCTCAAAACCTTTTTGTTGGTATGAACGGGTGTTGGTTCAAGTGATATATGCTTGATTTCCTTTAAGTAAAGTCTTGAGTTTGAATCTTGTGGATGAAAAAAATGTTCACTGAGAGAATTAGTCTCACGTATCTGTGGATGTTCCCAGCTCAGACAGGATTACCTCCGATGTCAGATACTATTAGAAACAAAAAAAACCATTTTGTTGATCAATTATTCATTGTCGTTTTCCAATGCAATCAATAGTCTTTTGACCGATGGCTATAAATAGATATAGAAAAAGTTTGTAAAAGTGTGACATAAAATAAGTCTTTTCCTATTCCTATTAGGTGTATCACATAAAAAAAACATAAAAAATATATATACACTGCATCTTTAAATATTTCATGAATTGACAGTTTATTATTTAGTATTTATTTTTAATCACAAGTTACTTTTCAAAAAAATATAATGATGACCATATATTTATTATATACAAATCTTTATACTAATAATGCACAAATATTATATTAAGCAAAAAAATATATGCATAAACAACGTAAAAGTTTTATACACTATTATTATATAGTTCATCATTCATATTTAATCATCATTAACATATTCCATAAAATTAATACAAATAAATTATGAGTAACATATTAACTGTATATAAATTTCGGACAATGTATAATATTACACATTTAAATTATAATGATATTACATTTATAGGAAAAAAACGTGACCAATATAATGAGAACTAGAATAAAAATTGCAGAAATGAGCAAACTTGTAATGTACTATTAAAACTGTTGTTATGTACCATATTTGACATTATTAAAAAAGTAAAAGTAGAAGAATACAGAAAGTGGAGACTTTATCTAAGAAACTTTATGCAATTTCACACATGGTTGTGATAAAGTCTCCATTTTTGGCAGTAACTAAGCACCATGGGCCATGAAGAGAAGGGAGATAAGGAAACATAGCAAACAATACTTTGAAAAAAAATGGTGACACTGTTTAATTGTCTAAATACAAAGTCAATAATCCAAGGAATGTGCCAATTTAGAGGTATCATCATAGTAAACAATTTATAGGTACCTATGATATTTAAGATGTTTGGAATGTAAATATTTTAAAATATATAACAAATAAGTTAACAGGTTGTTGTAAATATTGTGCTTTAGGAAAAAATAAAGATCCATATTGGTTTTTAAAGAACAAATGTTGGGACACTTTTGGTACCTAGAAAAAAATTAGTCACTTAATTTTTCCCTATCACAAATGGTTTTTACTACGGGATAAAGTATTTCCTGGTATAAGGAGATAAGATATCTCATTCGACCTCTAAAAATACATTCGTTATATTATATACATATATTTTCTAGTAATATTAATGTTGAAAAATAAATAAAGGAGACAATAACAACTTTTATTTATACAATTTGTTAAAACAAAAAATGTATCACTTTGTGGTAGACCATATTTTAGAAGTATAAAAATATTCTAGTTGTGTTTTGATCCTCATATCAACATTTTGGTAAAAATGTCATTTTCATTAAAAAATATTTTTAAATGAAACTAGCTAATATAACCAGTACAGTTCAATTGAAAATTGGTCGATATAACCAGTTTTGGTCAGTTTTTGACTGGTATGATTGCATGACTAATATAATTGTTGTACTGTACCAATATTGAGACATGTTCACTAGTTTACCGGTTGTACCGACCGACACAAAATAGTTTTTATAAGCCTGCTTTTGAGGTCACCTAGATTTAGACAAATGTTTAATGTGGTTGATAGATCTTTATCTATGGGTTAAATTAATTTTTTTATGGGCTAAGTGAAAGAATAATATAAATGAATTTGACACCACATCTTCATCCAAAATTTAAGGGTTAGTTTGAGAGTTAGATTTTGAAGGGGAACGAATGGAAAGAGAAGACTTGAGAGTTATACACTTAATTATATGTTTTTTAACTCATCCACATTTTATATAATGTAGTACTTCTTTATTCAATTTTTGGAATACCCAACAATTATGAATTCCATAAATTAGTCATATTCAAAAAATAACAAATTTTCTTGAAATAGGAGAAAATAATGGATCTATCCACTTTAGCAAATATCAAAGATTGCATCACAATGTTTACTCTTTTGCAGACCATGGCCATTTTTTCTTAATAAAACTGAAATTTCAAAGTCTATTGTTAGGACAGAAGTTTTTTGTTACAAAAATAGTCCCATGATGCAAACAAACACATTGTCTCTTACATTTATTCTCTTCTCTTAAATAATAATATAAACCTAAAGCAATAAATTGAAAACTTTATTAGTCACTTCGGAAATGTAATACAGTTGTTGAGGTAGCAACTTTAATCATGTGCATGGGAGTGTCATCCATGCTTATAATTACCACCTTGTAAGTTTCCAATATTGTGGACCCTTATGTCCCTTTTTACCTTTACAATCATGCTTAAGTCATATATATAATATTATTTGCTTATATCAGAATAAGATAAAGTAGTGTCAAATATTGTAGCTGGTGATCATACATTGAGATAAAGTGCACATTTTAAGTTAATTATTTGAGATTCTCTACTACCTAATTTTATCCATGCATATATATATATATATATGCATGAAATGCCAAAGCTTCAATTAATTGAAGATTTCTTTCTTTCACATCAGTTATATGTTAGAATTTACTTTATGATCAGTAGAATATCAATCTTATGATCTTAAATCTCATGATTTTCACATATGATATAAAACAATGATATAAAATCATATATGAAATCATATTTCTTAAATCTATTCATTTTGTATGTCTTTACAGAGAGTTTTGTATGATGATATTCCTCAACCAAATCATGAATTTCTTTTAGGACATTCGTTTTCTCTTTGATGGGAAGAGATGAAAACTTTTGATTTTGTGTCTTGAGACCATAATCGTTCTTTATCCGTTAACTTATAGGGATATTTTGAAAACTAATAAATGGACATCTTCAATAAATAATAATATATTCTCTTATAAAATTATTTTGAAGAGATACATTGTAACACATATCAGTATATCACTCTTCTTGTATGAGAGGATTTGTAGTTTCATTTTATAAAAAAAAAATCTATTATCTCTCATTTTCTTAATATATACAATGTGTAAATTGCATCCAATATTTCTTAATATATATAGGCAAAGATCTATTTACACTTAAGTTAAGTTATATTTAATAATATTAATTGATTTTCTTAAATCCAACGAACCAAATGAGTAAAATTTAAAAGTCATCAGAGATTACGCTTTTTCTTTTAAGAATGCATATGGTTCTATCTTTCTTTCTAGTTAGTCCACCTTTTAGTGATCGTAGAAATTCAGGTTTTATAGTAGTTAGAATGACTCTATTATATTGAGCAATTTTATCTCATGGCATTAGATCACAGAATTCATCAAGAACGGCATAAATTACTATAATAATTTCTTTTTTAATTAAAAGATATTTTTTTCTCTCATCAATTATTTCATACCTATTTAGTCTGTTAGATTTAAGAAAATCAATTGATAAGATTGAATGTAACTTAACTTGGGTGTAAATGAATCTATATATATATATATTTATTCATGCGGGTGAAAACTACGGCTGTTATATATCACAAAATTTGATTCATCATTTTCTATTACTATGTTGATTTTACCTTTTAAGTTTAAATCTTTGAAAAGTGGGTGGTACAATGAAATCTATTATTCTATTCTCATGCTTAATGATTATTTATCTATTTGACATTTTGACAATTGATTTTGTCCCCCACAACCATTTAAAAGCAATGTTTTATCAACAACAAAAGAAGCATAAATTTGATGGCTAAAAGATATGTTGTCCAATGATGTGTGTTATTCATTGTGCTCTTCTTTCTATTGGCCATGAAAATATAATTTATTGCATATTTAAATTAATGGAAATTATAAAATATATAGTTTTTTGCCCAATAAAGAAGAAGACTTGATATCAGTAGAAGAACTATATTAAGTGAATTGAAGACTACATCTTAACCTAAACCCTTTAGGATCAATTTTAATAGTTCAAATACTTATTTATTTATATATATATATATATATATATAAATAAACACATATATATAGTATTATTCACTTTACTCGTTCTTTTTCAATATGAGACATATCTTGCTCACTTATTTCTAACAATCCTCGTATGTATGAGTCATCCACACGAGAGTCGACTTCCTCTTGTGTGAAAGTCTTTTGAATATTTTGACAATATTCCAAGAGTCTAAACCAATCCATTTAGCGATGAACCGATCCTTCACTAGGTAGGGGACTACCATTTTACTCTTATCCAATGGAACATATGATCTAACCTTAGATCATTATGAAGACTTTCGATACAAAAGATTTGATGTCAGATTCTACAAACAACAAACATTTTCAATACCCAACCTAACTGAATCATGTGATTTGATAACACTTGTTATTAGAGGGAATTCAATAGAAAAGGAGATTGTATATCAAGCGGCCAAAGTATAATAACATTAAGTGAACCCGACACCACATATCTATTCAAAACCTTAAATGTATTTGTAAAAAAACACTGAGTCTTAAAGTGGTTAAAACAACATTAGTGACAAACAGCCTAAAAAATACATTTTAGTGGTGGTGGCACAACATCATTATTGTAAAAATGGGTGCTTTCAAATATGAAAGTATTCTTAATAAAGCACAAGGGTAATAGAAAAGCGCTAGAAAGTAAAGTGGTATCATCATTTTTAAGTGAACAAAGACAAACTTTCCAACAAGAGTTTATGCATTCTTCCATTTTTTGGTTCAAGGAATTGAACCAAAAACCAAACAATTTTATGACATATCAACGGGCGTTGGTTCAAGTGGTATATGTTTGATTCCCCTTAAGCAAGGTCTCGCGTTTGAGTCTTGTGGATGAAAAAAATGCCTGCTGGGAGAATTAGCCGTACATACCCGTGGATGTTCCCGGCTCGGACAAGATTACCTCAAGTGCAAAAATATTTATATGTGAGAAACAAAAACACAATTTTAACACATTTATATATGGTCATTGAGGACATTGAAGAAATATTTATGTCGACACAGCCAGGGTTAGAAACTAGATTCTCTCCTTACATTTACGTTAAGAGGCATGCAATCAGGGTTATATTTCAAGGGCTCTAAATTTATTTAAAACATTTTCTATAGGAAAAGTTTTTTTGTTAACAAAAATGCATTAATACAACACTCAGGATGCTAAGCCAATACAATTGAAGGCTTAAAACTAGGATAGAAATTTTGGGTCACAAATGTAATATTTAAAAGTGTTTGTATCATTGTTTTTTATTAGCCAAATTAAAGTGATCTATTTCAAGTAAGGTTATGACTATAAACATAATTATTATAAAAATTATTGTGTAAATATCATATATTTTAATTTCTATTTTTATGATGGGCAAAAATAAGAAATAAGAAAATTCAAAAGGGCACACCTTTCATGAAAGGGAATGCATGTCTTATAAATATGGGTCTTACAAATTAACTTTATTCTCTTCATCCCATTGAAAAGATGAACTAAAAACTAAATGTAGTCTACAACTCTACATTGGAAGATCACTAATCTATCAAGAAGTTCATTTCTTTCAAGAAGATTTCATGGACCCTTCAGGTATGCTTCCGTTTTTCTATTTATTCTTGATGATTTGACATGATTGATATATTTATATGATTATAATATTCTTGTCATATTTAATATCTCCCATAATATAAGATTTCTACAGGATCTTCTAAGAAAATAAAGAAATACAAGTATTTGAGTTATTATATCAATTAGCAAAAACTAGACTAGTGAGAGTAATTTTTGAAAGAAATGCAAACAGTGACGGATCTTGATCTAAATTTTAGAGAGACAACAATATTTAATAACAATTTATAATTAAAATTAATTAAATAACGAAAAATATAAAGAAACATACATGATTGTACTAGGGATAAAATTCCAGTTATTTCTTTTTCAATATAAATCACTATGTTGTCCATAATAAACTCATCTTTTATCTTACTACATAATTTTGTTTGGTTGTCTTCATTACTAAAAATAATATCTATGTAGTGGCTGAACCACAATAATTAAGATAAGATAGATAACTTAATAAAGCAATATATGACTAACGAGTGACGATATATAGTTGAGAATTTTTCAAACTTGAATGGCTAACGACATTAAGAACTAATTGACATATCAAACTAATCTTTTGTTACTCATTGAAATCTATAGGATATAATTTTTGGACAAAAATTTTATATATTATCAACATTAAATGACTTATTAGCATCCTTAGAGTATATATTATCACAACATACATAATTTCTTTCATCAAGCATAAAATCATTACTAACTTAAATGAAATCATTATTATAAGCAACAGTAACATCTACATGTGTAAGAGAAATTGACCCATTATATATAATTTTTAGAAAGATTACATAAGTTGTACTACATTATTTACTAAGCACAAATTAAAGAAATATGTTACCTCTAATATCTTCATAAAGACGTCATTTTAGTGTAAGTAAAGTGATACATTTGTTATTCCAAAAAGTGTGTTATTCCATGTGACATTTTTATAATTTAAATTTTTAATAATTAATTATTTTTTTGGCCAAACACAACAAGTGATACATAAAATAATACACTTTGTGGGATAACAAATATATTCTCATATGTGAAAATGTAAAAAAAAAAATTAATAAATTAAAAAAAAATCAGGGAGGCAACTGCCCCACTAATGATTCGCCTCTAAATGTAGAGTTAGTTAAAGCAGAGAATAACATATTTTGTTTTCTTATTAAGCAAGGAACTAAAACTATCAATTCTAGATTAGATTCATTTATGTATACAAAAGCTAATTAAATCCATATACATCCTTTATGAATCAAAAAACTAGAAGAATGTTATGGTTGATGGTGTTTTCATGCATCAATAGTTTTGTATGAGAATTTTGGAAAAAATATAATATATATGCACTGTCAGTATAAAGATTTATCATTCATTTATATTACTTTTTTGAAGAGTCAATAATGATAAAACATAAATGGTACGTGGACGATGCGTATAAAACTCATATGATGTCAGTGCATATATTTTTTTCTCTTTTGGAAAGAGTGTAATATCTATATATTATCGGTCTAAAGAATTTATACATAGACACTATATCACTCACTGTTTGTTTGTATTACTTTCTTGAAGAATTGATAATAATAAATATAAATGGTGAGTGATACAGTGAGTGTATAACACTCATACACCATCAATGGATGTACATTTTTCCTCGCTTGAAAAGAGTGTAATATTACTGCATTGTCAGTATACAAATTTATACACAGTCAATATGTTATCTACCATTTATTTATTTATTTATTTTTGAAAAGTCATTAATAATTAAATATAAATGATAAATGATGCAATTAATTATACATGTGCATTATTACTCAAGATAGATGTTCACACATGGATGTATATTTCGAATGTTATTGAGTGCAAAGTTTCATATAATGAGTATAATATTTATGTATTGGTAGTGTAAAGAGTTATATATAATTAATATATCATCTACTATTTATTTGTATTATTTTTATGAATCAATAATAACTAAATATAAATAGATGATTATACATTAACAATGTATAAAACATTTGCACCATTCATACACACATTTGTTTCCTGGTAGACTCTTTTGAAGTTATAAGTTACAGGTGTGGTGTCCTAATACTCTTTGAGTTATGATATCTCTTATTAATATCCATAAAAGGTTTTGAATAATATTTAAGATTTGAATAAGGTTTCAGACTTATAGTTATCGCTAAAAAAAAAATATTTCCTTATAAGAATAGATAAATTATATCATTCAGCTATTAAAATTATTATATGTGTTGTAGCGGAAGACCCATGGAGAAAATATAACAGAGAAAATGACACCGATAATTTAATGTGGTTCAGCAATTTGCCTACGTCCACAGTTGAAGAGCAACATATCACTATGATAAAAGAGAATTACAAGTTCACTCAAGTGTTTCACTCACTTCCCAAAACCCAAGTACACCCAATATCACTCTCACTCAAGTATATCTTAAACACTAAAATATTCCTCACAATATTAAAACAAGAGAAGAAGAGAGAATATGTGCTAAGGCTAGAATATTGGTGTGTCTTACAATGGCTTGGAGCATTCCTATTTATAGCCAAAGCCTTGAGGATCCTATGGCCAAAAACAAAGATGCTTCACCACAACCTCTTCTTCTCATTGGCTACAAAAGAGGTTACACTATAGCCACTCATTTTACTTGGCCACAAGAAGGTTTCATCATAGCCAAGAAAGTCTTTTCATCATCTTTTTATTTTAGCCAATATTTAATAAATCTCCACCTTGGCTAAAAGACTATCATAACTGTTTTCATGTTGCTCTTCTTCATACCCACTAAAGATTCTGGACATCAATCAAGTCCAGACAATGTCTGAACTTCGTTGTTGGAACTGGCTTCGTCATCATGTCAGCATGATTATTTGCACTGGGTATTTTCTTCACTTTAACAATTCCTTTCTAAACTCCTCTCTCCACTATGTCTCTAATAAAGTGTATCTGAACATCAACGTGCTTAGTCCTTTCATGATACATTGGATTCTTTGTCAGATGTATAACACTTTGACTATCACAATAGATGATTGTTTCTTCGAGTTGTATACCCAACTCTTCAATTAGACCTTTCTCCCAAATGGCTTCCTTTACAGCTTCTGTTACTGCGATGTACTCCGCTTCAGTTGTAGACAAAGCAACAATTGATTATAGTGTTACTTTCCAACTAATAGTACAACCACACAGTGTAAAGACTGAGTCAACATATCTGATGACCTTACTTCCAACATCTTTGACTTTTCCATACAATAAGTCAATATTCGTGGTACCCTTTAGGTAGCGCATAATCCACTTTACAGCCTTCCAATGAACTTTACTAGGACTTGCCATATACCTACTTACCACACTTACTGCTTGTGCAATATTTGGTCTAGTGCATATCATGGCATACATAAGATTGCCAACTGCACTAGCATAAGGTACACTTGACATCTCCTCATTTTCGCTCTCAGTTTGTGGACACAAGGCCATTGAAAGTTTGAAATGAGACGCCAATGGAGTAGTGACTGGTTTAGCATTTTGCATGCCAAAACGTTCCAACACTTTCTCAATATACTTCTTTTGTGATAGAAAGAGTGTTCCTTCTTTTTTATCTCTCTGAATCTCCATTCCTAGAATTTTACTTCCAGCTTCTAAGTCCTTCATTTCAAACTCTGAGCTCAATTGAGCTTTTAAGTTTTTTATTTCTGACATGTTCTTACATGCGATCAACATGTCATCAACATAAAGAAGGAGATAGATAAATGACTCAATTTTCCAGCTTCTTGTAGTAGACACAACTATCATGCTCACTTCTACAATAGCCATTTTCGAGCATGAAGGTGTCAAACCGCCGATACCACTGTCTAGGAGATTGTTTTAAGCCATATAAGGATTTCTTCAGCAAGCAAACATGATCTTCCTTCCCTTGAACTTCAAATCCTTCAGGTTGTTTCATATAGATTTGTTCCTCCAACTCACTGTAACGCCCCGAAAAATACTTCTAAAAAACATTTCGGAAAAATGGGTAAATTTTTTTTTTGAATTAGTGACATAAAATTGTTTCCTTTTTAAAACCTTCATTTTCCTGGACATCACTTTAAGTAACTCGAATGCGGAAAATCAACTTATCATTATCGGATGATAACTTAACCTGATTCACAATTTCCTGAATAACATGATGCATATAATCGGTTAAGTCATAATTAATTCATACAAACTAGGTCAATAAAGGCGGAAACTACATCGCAACTAACATATACAAAATCAAAAAGAAACACAGCCCCCACCAAAAACAAAAAGGGGACATCGACTCATCCACAAGCTGACTCAAAAGATTCCCAGAATGCTGGACCCCTCACTCGGGTCCTCCTCCTTTTCCGAGTCAGACACGAGGTTGATCACCTCCACCGAGCTCTCTACATT
>NC_032013.1:10593493-10594134 GCF_001865875.1 Lupinus angustifolius
GCATAAACACAAACCATGCTTTCATAATTTTGTGGAGTCATGCTTTTCATCTAAGCCATGATCTCATTCCACAACTTTTATATCACAACACACCCTACCCGGGTTCATCACATTGTTCTCAACATCATCTTATTTCAATCTTTCCACACTGTCCCTCGCCCAAGCGGGGACTAGTCGCCCAAGCGACAATTCATCTTTAAATCTCAAATAAACTGAAGCTTTCCTCGCCCAAGCGAAGGTACTATCGCCCAAGCGAGACCCTTACTCGCCCAGGCGAGGCTTGCTCGCCCATGCGAGATTCTGTCACCCAGGCGAGGGAGTTACAGAACCAAAACTTCCCATCGCCCAGTCCTCGCCGAGGCGAGAGTTTCTTGCCCAAGCGACAGGGACTTGGACAGAATACCAATTTTGCCCTTCTCGACAACGAAAACCCATTTAAACATGATTTTACAAACACCTGCACACAGAAAAGTTCCCAACAACATTCATATACAATATTCAACATATTTCATCAACAATCATATATATTCAAAAACATTCAAACATACAAAATCTTGGGTTTCTTAAAACCCAAGTTAACCCCAAAACCTTTGAGATGGTTTAGGAGATCCGGGTGTCATATTCGGACACCACTATGTCAC
>NC_032013.1:10594234-10595950 GCF_001865875.1 Lupinus angustifolius
CTAACAACAAATAGAATATACATACATTCTCATTTTTCCAAAACACTTCCTAAAGGTTCCTTTAGTTTCATCATCATCCCCTTTGGCTAAAACAACAAATGCATGTAATACAACATTATAACAACTCCATGAACACAAGTTGTTCATGGTTTTAACAAAATATTTTCATAAGTTCAAGAACATCACCATTTTCGGTTTTGATGAGAAAATGAGTTAGAAAGCGTTTTAGAAAATTTCAACGGTTGAATATGTTCTTGACATGTTCATGAACAACATACTTAAATCTCATCAACATCCATTGGTTGAATATTGGGAGATCAATGATTGAAGATGGAAGAAGCAAATGAGAAAATGAGAGAAAAATGAAGAGAGGATTTTACCTTCTCTTGAAAATTTTGAAAATGAAAGAGTGTGAGAGTGAAGTGTGAAGTGTGAGAGTGAAGTGTGAAGTGTGAGGGTTTAAGGAGAGAAGGAAATCATATTTCCCTCTAGGAAATGATGAAAAAATCTCCTAGGGTGGCTAATGATGAGCTCATGGGATATTTGAGAAAGTGATGTGACATTTACTTTATGGAAGTCAACTTTCACATCCCAATGCGAAATGACCACTTCGCGGACACCTGCGCTAAACATGCCCGAGTATTATCGGCCAATACTCGATCGAGTATTATGAATCGCCGATCTTAATATTCGATTAGAATTTCAGATTTCGGCATTTTGAGTGAAAAATATTTAGAAAATAGGTATTGGTGTACTCAGGGTCTATATCGACTCGAAATGAAATTACGAAGCCAACAGCGCAATCAGAGTTCGATTCCGAGTTACGGAACTCAAAAACCACCTTTTGAGCCATACCGGGTGAGATTCGGCCCCGACAGCGGTTCGGAACCCACTGTCTCCGAAAATCATGAAAAATTTCCACCAAATTGGAAATAGAATTAAAAGACTAAAACTCAACTAGGGTTTTGTCTAATTCTTTACCGAAAACTCCCAGAAAATCATTTTCAAAAATTTAATTAATAGCAATATTAATAAAATCTTATAATTCCAAAATCATAAAATTCACGGTGTTACACTCACCATGCAAGAATGTTGTTTTGACATCTAGTTGCTCAAGTTCCATATCAAATTGAGCTACAATGGCAAGTAGGATGCGATTAGAGCTATGTGTTACCACAAGGGAGAAAACTTCATTGAAATCAATTCCTTTTCTTTGTGTAAAACCTTTGGCCACTAATTGCGCTTTGAATCTTGCATCTTCAACTTCAGGAATTCCTTCCTTCTTCTTGAAGACTCATTTGCATCCAACAACCTTTTGAGACTTTGGTCGTTTCACAAGAACCCAAGTATGATTCTTATGAAGAGACTCGATTTCCTCTCTCATGGCAGAAATCCATTTGGAAGCTTCTTTATTGTTGATAGCTTCTTCATATGATTGTGGCTCACAATTGTTGATATCATCAGCAATATTTAGAGCATAAGACATCAGATCAACATAACCATATTTCTCAAGAGGTTTTATATGTCTCATTTGCCTATCCGTAGCCAACTGATAATGTTACAATTGGGATACATCACTACTAGTAGATAGGGGTGGCAATATGGGTCGGCCCGGCCTGGCCCGCCTTTGGCCCGTCAGAATATGGGCTGGCCCGGCCTGACCCTTATTGTTAAAAGGGCTCAAAATGCCAGCCCGCCCCATATTTGGCAGGGCTG
>NC_032013.1:10596050-10598834 GCF_001865875.1 Lupinus angustifolius
AGACTTAGTTCACAATAGAGCTTATAACTCCTAAGTTTTAAAAAGTGTATAAGAATCAAAACTATTATATTATAAATCAATCACAATAAAGTATATATATTACTCAATTTAATTTGAATTCGACTACATTAAAAATATAAATTGAAACTCAGTCGAATTCAATTAATTTTCCAAAAGGAATCAAAATCAGTAGTTCTATTTGAGTTTCCAATTTTCCATTTCAATTAATTAAATGTTTAAATTTGATTCAAACACCCCTAATTGTCAGTGAAACTTCACTTTTATCTCATAACAAGTCCAATAACTGGATAAGAGTGAAGATAATAGATAACTACATAATGAGATATTAAATATTCATTTTACAAAGAGAAAGAAGAATTATATGCTTAAGCATCCAAACATAAGTTAAAATTGTAAAAGTTTAATCTTAATTGCAATGAGCAACATGATATATAAATGAACTTTAATCTTAATGTTGGCCCGCTGGGCTAGCCCGGCCCGGCCCTCCAGGGCCCGTCTAAAAAACGGGATTTCAAAACGGGTTGAATACGGGCTTTTGGGCTAAAACCCTCAGCCCGACTCGCTAAAAACACCTATCTGAACGGTCTGGCCCGTTGGGCCAAGTCCATTTTTCCATCCCTACTAGTAGATGCATCATGGACTTCTTCTTCTTCTTGATCAAATGTCTTTTCCTATGTTGGCTCCACCTCAAACTCCACTTTCTCTGAGATACTAGGGTCTTTGTTTTCACTTGAAGACTCTTTATGAGGCTTTAGCATTTCAGCTTCATTAAAAGTAACATCCCTACTGATAATACATTTTCTTTTCTCTGGCCACCACAACTTATATCCTTTTACACCATCAGGATATCCAAGAAAAATGCATTTCAATGCTCTTGCATCAAGTTTTCCTTCTTTGTTATGAGCATATGCAGGGCAACCAAATATCCTCAAATTATCATAATTTGCAGGAACACCCGACCACATCTCTTCTGGAGTTTTAAAGTCAATAGCCGTTGATGGACATCTGTTGATCAAGTAACAAGCTGTATTGACAGCTTCCGCCCAGAATTGTTTTGGCAATCTAGCTTTTGACAACATACACCTTGTCCTTTCAAGTAAGGTTCTGTTCATCCGTTCTGCAAGTCCATTTTGTTGAGGAGTGTGCCTCACAGTATAATGTCTGACAATACCATGATCCGTGCAAAAGTTTCTGAATTCTCTGTTACAAAACTCTAGGCCATTGTCAGTTCTCAGTCGCTTGATCTTCCTCCCAGTTTGCTTTTCGATCAAGGTTTTCCACTGCTTGAACTTCACAAATGCTTCACTTTTGTGTTTCAAAATGAAGATCCAAACCTTCCTTGAATAATCATCAATGAAAGTTAGCATATATCTCCTACCACCATGAGAAGGTACTTGGGAAGGACCCCACAAGTCAGAATGTACATAATCCAACGTGCCTTTTGTTCGATGAACTGCATTGTTGAATTTTATTCGACATTGCTTCCCAAAAATGCAATGTTCACAGAAGTCTACCTTCCCGACTTGTTGACCACATAGCAATCCTTGCTTGGCCAACTCGGCTAGACCTCTTTCACTGACATGACCCATTCTTAGATGCCATAATTTGGTGACATCAGAAATAGATGTTGAGGATACATCAACAACACCCTTCCTTGTAGCATGTAGAGACTATTCTCTTTCTTTCCTTTCATTACAACCATAGCGCCTTTAGATATTCTTATAGCTCCACCTTCACCTTTGTAGCTATAACCTTTTGAATCTAGTGTTCCCAAGGAAATCAGATTTTTCTTCAATTCTGGAACATGCCTTACATCTGTCAACGTCCTTACGATTCCATCGAACATCTTGATTCTAATTGAGCCGATGCCAATGACCTTGCAGGGAGCATTATTTCCCAAAAGGACCTTGCCCCCATCTAAGGGTTGGTAAGTTGAAAACCAATCCTTAATGGGACACATGTGATATGAGCATCCAGAATCAAGTACCCATTCATCTTTTGAATCGTGCTTTGAGACTATTAGTGCATCTGCACTATCATAGTCATTTGCTATAGCTGTATCTCCATATTCATAAATCTTTTCCTTGCCTTTGCGCTCTTCACTCTTCTCATACCCATGTAACAATGGAACTCCTTGGTGGTTGGAGGCTCCCCGGTCGTAGTCTAGTCCAACAAGTGGTATCAGAACCGATGGTTCAGCTGTGTCATGGTAGACTTCAGGGGGAGCGGACCGGAAAGTGTGTGGTACTCACACTTGAGGGGGAGATTGTTGGGTTTATTCAAGTGTGAAGTCCCACATTGGATAAGCAAGGAAGAGTGAAAGAGTTTATAAGTAAGAAAGACCCATGGAACCAAAGCCTTAAGGTTTTGGTTCAAGACGTGGTGTCTCACTTGTGTCTTCACTCTTCCCATACCCATGTAACAATGGAACTCCCCGGTGGTTGGAGGCTCCCCGGTCGTAGTCTGGTCCAACAAGTGGTATCAGAGCCGATGGTTCGGCTGTGACATGGTAGACTTCAGGGAGAGCGGACCGGAAAGTGTGTGGTACTTGTGAAGAAGATCTTGCTCCTGACCTTGACACGGTTTTGATGAAGACACCAACATCACCAAAAAGAAGAAAAGGAAGATGACTTATGAAGACAAATGAAGATAAATCTTCAAGACATTAGATTAAGTCTTTGTAAGTACTTCTATCCTAAACTCTTAAGTATATACAAGTATAATTGCTCAAACTATTTTTTAGAAAATGTGAGACACTTTTAA
>NC_032013.1:10598934-10600598 GCF_001865875.1 Lupinus angustifolius
CAAATTAGATTAGGCTTGTTAGGATTATGTTAGTTAGGATTTTATCTTCAAATTTCAATGTGTGAAATTAGATCTGATCTTTATCTTTTCAGCAAGGCAAATCTGTCTATTTATAATTTTGTTTATTCATTAATAAAGTCAAGTTTGTTTTTGAGAAAAATTGGATTGAATTCCTAAAGCTGAGCCAAAGCTCCTTAATTTGAACTTATCAAGATTCTTATTCTTGTGGTGTTCTAAGACTCATCACCCTCTCGGTGTGGCGTCTAAATTCTTATCAAGGATCCTTCCTTTTGGCGAATATCATTGACTTATCAAGCTCTTAAGCTTGTGGCGTCTCCATCTTCATATCTTTTCCATCTCTCCCAAAACCGAAACCATAAATCTCATAATCCATACACAAACCCTAGCCTACTTAAACCTCTAACCTAACCTAAGACCTACCCAAAATCCCAAATTTAATACCAAACCGAATTCACACATTCACAAAGCCTAATTTCAAGCTAAACGATCCTATAATTCTAAGGCAGCCCCTTGAGGTTGTCATCAAGTGGTCATCAGAGCTACTTTAGCTTGAGCAATGTCAAGTCCAGAAAGGAGTCCTACGGTTTCACCAAGATCAGCCTCACTAACCGTGAGACTTCAAAACATGATGGATGCCCAATTCCAAACTCTTCAACAACAATTGGAGGAGTTGAGGATCCATTATGATAGAAGGCTGGATGAACAAAATCATGGTAATCATAACCATGAAAGAAGAAGAAGGAGGCCTAGGAGAGAGGAGAGGCCGAGACATGAGGATAGGTACAATTATTCAAGTGCCTATAATAGTGAAAGGAGACATGGCAGCCGTGGCCATGATGGAACAAACCGTGGCCATGGAAGGAGACATGGAGAGCACCATGGCAGCCCTGGCCATGGTCATGTTAGTCCAATTCGTGGACATAGAAGGAAAAGAGAGGGTGCAAATACAAGCCCAAACCGTGAGCATAGAGGAGATCTGTTAAGATCAAAGTCCCTACTTTCTTGGGGATGAGTGATCCAGAGGCATATTTAGCATGGTAATTGAAGATGGAACAAGTCTTCAATTGTCACAGCTATTCAGAGGCAAAGAAAGTCAAGGTGGCAGCCCTTGAATTTCAAGAGTATGCAATGGTTTGGTGGGATCAGCACCAAAAAGATAGAGTGAGATGTGGAGATGTAGCCATTGAAACATGGGCTGAAATGAAGAGAGCAATGAGAAGGAGGTTTGTACCTCATTCTTACAATAGAGATGTGCATAACAAGCTACAAAGGCTCACTCAAGGGTCCCAAACAGTAGATGAATATTTCAAAGCCATGGAATTAGCCTTGCTTAGGTCCAACCTCAATGAGGACCGTGAAGCAACAATGGCTAGGTTTCTTCATGGGTTGAATCCAGAAATCCAAGATGTGGTGGAATTGCAGCCATATGTGGAGTTAGATGACTTGGTTCAGAAAGCCATCAAAGTGGAGCAACAAATTAAGAGGAAGAAGTCTAAGTACTCCTCTAGTACGTCAAAATCCCACTCTTGGAGAGATGAGCAAAAAAGGGAGAGCCCTAAGGCCAAGGAGGCCGTGGGCAGCCACAAAACCACCCAACCAGCCATGGAGACCAATGGGAAGACTAGAAACGTGAAGTGTTTCAA
>NC_032013.1:10600698-10601854 GCF_001865875.1 Lupinus angustifolius
TTGGGGAGACCATGGCAATATGAAAAGAACACTAGCCATAATGGTTTCACCAACAAAGTCTCATTTATGCACCATGGCCACATGGTAGTATTAGCCCCTCTGAGCCCTAAACAAGTCCATGAGGACCAAAAAAGGCTAAGGGCTAAGATTGAAGAAGAAAATAAGGAAAGTGAGGCAAAAGCCAAGTTCATGGCTGAACCTGCACTTAACATTGTTCATACTCCCAAGACTGAAATTTTATCTGCATTTAGCCATTCTTTGAAAGATCATGGCAAGGATAGAAAGAAGGATAAGAATGAAGGTAATTTGAGGACGAATTCATTTGAAGGGGGATGGGATGATGTAAACCCTCCTAGGGTAGCCTTTGATCCCAAGGGCAAGAAAAGTCATGATGGTCCTACAACTAGGGCCAAGGCCAAGGCAGAGATCCTTAAGGTCTCAAAGGACACAATTGACCTAGGAGATGGTATGTGAGAAGGACATTTATGTCCTTAGGATATGTTCCAACTTAGGTTTATTTTATTTGCATTGATTCAAATAAATAAGAATGCATTCTCATATAGTTTTAGGTTTATTTTTATTCAAGTATTTTAGTATTTAATTCATGTAATATGGGTTGAGATTTATTTGTAACATGGTCCATATTTCGTGACCAAGTAGTTCACCTAGGTTCAAGGGAAGCTTGTCACGTGGCATTTGAAGCTAGAGTCATAAAAATTCAAATGGCATAATCAAATCTTCTCCAACCAACATTGAGGATTCGGTTAGCATGAAAATAGGAGAAGATAGATTATTTATGGCCTTAGGGATGACACAACTATAATCAAGGAAATTAGATTGTAAAGTTGTTATTCAACTTGCTTGAAGATAAATTCGGTTGCTTGAAGATAGATATAATTTGGCAAAGGACTTGGTTCACTATCTTATCTTCTCCAAATTGTGGGGATTTTGAAATCAAAAGAGGCTTGTGAATCTTCAAATAGATCAAGATTTGGTCAAGGCATCAACAACTCAGCCAACAAATATCTCAATAAAATTACATTATTTAAAATCTTATCTACTTGATTTAATTAGGAATTACATTATTATTTTATATTTATTTTAGCCTAAGTTTAATTAGGATTCTATCTTAGTCTTATCTTTATTCAGCAAGGCA
>NC_032013.1:10601954-10605622 GCF_001865875.1 Lupinus angustifolius
CAGCAAGGCAGATTGCCTATTTATATTTTATTTGATCATTAATAAAAGTCAAGTTTGTTTTTGAGAAAAATTGGATTGAATTCCTAAAGTTGAGCCAAAGCTCCTTAATTTGAACTTATCAAGATTCTTATTCTTGTGGTGTTCTAAGACTCATCACCCTCTCGGTGTGGCATCTAAATTCTTATCAAGGATCCTTCTTTGTGGCGAATATCATTGACTTATCAAGCTCTTAAGCTTATGGCGTCTCCATCTTCATATCTTTTCCATTTTTCCCCACAAATTTATCCTAAAATTGTCCTAAAAATCTCTATCAATACCAACACCGAATTCTTATTTATAAAGCTCAAGACTTCAAGCTAAAACAATCCTTAATTCAAAGGCAGCCCTCTAGAGGTTGCATGCTCTAGTTATAGTAGATGATTTCTCTAGATACACTTGGACTCTATTTTTAAGTTCATAAGAATGAGGCATTCAAAGCCTTTAGCATTTATGCTAAAAGAGTCCAAAATGAAAAATCTTTAAAAATCGCTGCTATAAGAAGTGATCATGGGGGAGAATTTCAAAACTCTTCTTTCGAAGAATTTTGTGATGATCTAGGGATCAATCACAACTTTTCTGCCACAACAAAATGGTGTTGTAGAGAGAAAGAATAGGTCCTTAAAAGAACTAGCTTGAACAATGTTGAATGAAACTAACCTCCCAAAATATTTTTAGGCTAATGCAGTTAGCACTGCTTGTTACGTTTCGAATCGAGTTCTTATAAGGCCAATTCTTAAGAAAACCCCCTATGAACTCTTTAAAGGAAGAAAACCAAACATCTCTCATCTACATGTATTTGGCTGTAAGTGTTTTGTTTTAAACAATGGTAAGGACAACTTGGGTAAGTTTGATGCAAAAGCAGATGAAGGAATCTTCCTTGGCTATTCTCTCACGAGTAAAGCCTATAGAGTTTTCAATAAAAGGACTCTAGCCATGGAAGAATCAGTTCATGTATCTTTTGATGAAACTAATCCTGTTGTAAAGGATGTAGTATCTTGTGATGATGATGACTTACCAAGTTCTCCTACCAAAGAAACTTCTATTGTTGACATTACAACCAATACTGAAGAATTGAGAATGAATGATGATCTATCCTCTCAAGAAGAGCATAACCACTCAGACTTGCCTAAAGAATGGAGGACCCATCGAAACCATCCTATTGATAACATCATCAGCGATATGAGTAAAGGTATAACTACACGCAGAATGCTTGATGCATGTTTAAACATGGCTTTTGTCTCTCAAATTGAACCATCTAAGATTGATGATGCAATTGAAGATGAGCACTGGATTCTTGCTATGCAAGAAGAATTAAACCAGTTTGAAAGAAATGAGGTATGAGAACTTGTTCCTAGACCTAAGAATAGGCATGTTATAGGAACCTGTTGGGTTTTTAGAAACAAATTTGATGAAAATGGTATTATTGTTAGAAACAAAGCTAGACTAGTAGCCCAAGGATACAATCAGGAAGAAGGTATTGATTTTGATGAAACATTTGCTCCTGTTGCTAAACTTGAAGCTATTAGGCTATTGCTTGCATATGCTTGTTCTCTTAATTTTCAGCTTTATCAAATGGACGTCAAGAGCGCATTTCTCAATGGCTATATTCAAGAAGAGGTATTTGTAGAGCAACCTCCTGGTTTTGAAGACTACAAACATCCCTCTCATGTTTTCAAATTAAAGAAAGCCCTCTATGGCCTAAAGCAAGCTCCTCACGCATGGTATGTTTGTCTAACGAACTTTCTAACAGAAAAAGGTTTCACAAAAGGGAAGGTCGACACTACTCTATTTATTAAGAAAATTAATCATCATACTTTATTAGTTCAAATTTATGTTGATGATATTATTTTCGGTTCTACTAATGAAAATTTGTGTAGTGATTTTAGCAAAATGATGCAAGGGGAATTTGAAATGTCCATGATGGGTAAGTTGAACTATTTTCTTGGACTTCAAATAAAACAGCTTGATAATGGCATCTTTGTGAGTCAATCCAAATATTGCAAAGACTTGTTAAAAAGATTCGATATGGATGACTGCAAGCCGATAGCTACTCCCATGGGATCAGGAACATACATCGATGCAGATGAACCCGGTAAATGTATTGAAATATCTAAATATCGAGGTATGATCGGATCTCTCTTGTACTTAACTGCTAGTAGACCTGATATAATGTTTAGTGTATGTTTGTGTTCTCGCTATCAATCTAAACCTAAAGAATCACACCTAGTTGCTGTTAAGAGAATCTTGAAATATCTAAAAGGTACAACTGACGTTGGATTGTGGTACCCTAAAGAAAGTGTATGTGAACTGGTTGGATACTCGGATTCAGATTTTGCTGGATGCAAATCTGAGAGAAAAAGTACAAGTGGTACTTGTCATATTTTAGGCAATGCTTTAGTTTCTTGGTCTTGCAAGAAACAAGCATGTGTAGCTCTAAGCACTGCTGAGGCTGAATACATAGCAGCAGGTAGTTGTTGTGCCCAAGTGTTGTGGCTTAAGCAACAATTACGAGATTATGGCTTAGATTTAGGCTGCACTCCGCTGAAATGTGATAATACTAGTGCTATTAATCTCACAAAGAATCCGACTATGCATTCTAGAACCAAACATATAGATATAAGACATCACTCTCTAAGGGACCATGCTCAAAAGAAGGATGTATCTGTAGAATTTGTTGAAACTCATAATCAACTAGCAGACATTTTCACTAAACCTTTGGCAAAAGAACCTTTTTATAAAATTAGACTTGAACTAGGCATTCTTGATGAAGCTTACTTGTCCTAAAAATGCTTTTATATGATTATGTGTATGCTTCACCATGTTATCTCATGCCTACTTGAACTTAATTATGTGCATTTATGTTTATATGCTTCTATTATTTTGGGTTAAAATCTTTTTCATAACGCTAAAATTGCATAAAAATTGATTTTTCTAGAGTCAGTAACCGATTACCCACTTTGAGTAACCGGTTACTCAAACCTGTTGTTTGTCATTTTTAAAAATTTTAAGTTAGAGTAATCGATTACTTAAAAGTGAGTAACTGATTACTCTAAGTAGGTATTTAAGGGAAAATTGCATTTTTCAGAACTTCATCTTCTTCCCTCTATTCTCTAACTCGTGGTCAACCCTTTTTCCCTCTAGAATCTTCATTTCTTAACCATTTTGGGTGATTTTTGTGTCCATTCATATCACATTGTTCATTCTAAACACTTCTATACCATTATTTTCGTGATTAGATGCCCGAATAAAAAACCCCCCAAAATCCCAAAACCCAAAAACCTAATACTTCAAACTCACATCCATGGCTTCCTCTTCCAAGAAACAGAAAACCAATGCTTCACAAAGGAGTCAAGGAACATCTATGGAGTCTAACCCGCTTGATTTAGAAAAGCTTCTTGCTAATGATGATCAACGCAAAGTTTTTAAGGAACACTTTCACTGTAGACCCATTTTCACTCCGAAATTTGGTACCTCTAAATCTTCGCAAAAGCAAGATTGATGTGGAAGTTGTCCACAAAATGCGTTTCTCTGCTGATCCTCGCGATAGAAGTGGTCGCACCTACAAGCACAAAACCGATAGAGAACCTGCCTCTTCTGTCCAAACAGAACCTAGCCCTCGCACACCACAA
>NC_032013.1:10605722-10657636 GCF_001865875.1 Lupinus angustifolius
AGTTGCACTCTGATACTTACAGTACTCACACTTGAGGGGGAGATTGTTGGGTTTATTCAAGTGTGAAGTCCTACATTGGATATGCAAGGAAGAGTGAAAGAGTTTATAAGTGGGAAAGACTCATGGAACCAAAGCCTTAAGGTTTTGGTTCAAGACGTGGTGTCTCACTTGTGACTCTTCACTCTTCCCATACCCATGCAACAATGGAACTCCCCGGTGGTTGGAGGCTCCCCGGTCGCAGTCTGGTCCAACAGTGGTATCAGAGCCGATGGTTCGGCTGGGACATGGTGGACTCGAAAACGTGTGGTACCCACACTTGAGGGGGAGATTGTTGGGTTTATTCAAGTATGAAGTCCCACATTGGATATGCAGGAAGGAGTGAAAGAGTTTATAAGAAGGAAAGACCCATGGAACTAATGCCTTAAGGTTTTGGTTTAAGACGTGGTGTCTCACTTGTGACTCTTCACTCTTCCCATACTCATGTAACAATGGAACTCCCTGGTGGTTGGAGGCTCCCTGGTCGCAGTCTGGTCCAACATTGAATAAACCCAACAATCTCCCCCTCAAGTGTGAGTACCACATATTTTCCAGTCTGCTCCCCCTTAAGTCTACCATGTCCCAGCCGAACCATCGGCTCTGATACCAGTTTTTTGCAGCGAAAGACCCGTGGAGAAAATATAATAGAGAAAATGACACCGAGAATTTAACGTGGTTCTGCAATTTGCCTACGTCCATGGTTGAAGAGCAACAATTTACTATGATAAAAGAGAATTACAAGTTCACTCAAGTGTTTCACTCACTTCCCAAAACCCAAGTACACCCAATATCACTCTCACTCAAGTATATCTTAAACACTAAAATATTCCTCACAATATTAGAACAAGAGAAGAAGAGAGAATATGCACTAAGGCTAGAATATTGGTGTGTCTTACAATGGCTTGGAGCATTCCTATTTATAGCCAAAGCCTTGAGGATTGTATGGCCAAAAACAAAGATGTTTCACCACAACCTCTTCTTCTCATTGGCTACAAAAAAGGTTCCACTATAGCCACTCATTTTACTTGGCCACAAGAAGGTTTCACCATAGCCACTTCTTTTGCCACATTATTCTCTTTTTCTTTTAAGCCAATATTTAATAATATGTGTTATATTTAATTATTTTCTTCAAAAATATTTCTAAAAACTAAAAAAGTAATAGAAATTTCATAATTTTAGTAGCTGAATAAAATAATTTATTTCCTGCTATATGAATATACTTTACTCTCATTTAGAAAATATGGATAATGTTTAAGATTTGGAAAATAAAGGGAGTTGGATAATCTCTTATTGATATGTAGAAATATATTTGATTAAAACTTTGTTTTTTTTATATCCGAAAAAATAAAGAATTAAGTTACAATATTTCTTATTGCTATCGAGAAAAAATAGAATAATGTTTAATATTTGGAAAAGATTTGAGTTTTGTTACCTTATCATGAAAATAATTTGTTTAAGATTTAATATTTGAATAAGTTTTCACTTTTCAAAAAATTTGAGGTATGGTACAGGAATTTATTTATAGGATTTAAGATTTTTGTTATAATATTTCTTATTATCGTCTAAAAGGTGTTGGAATACTAAAAAGACGTTAGTCTAATTGGTCTAATAGTGTAAAGTTCGAGATTTCAATTCATAGAAGCAACACTTGTTGGAATGAACAATTATGAATCCTGAAATAAATTAGTTCCTTACCACAAAAATGTGAAGATACTCTTAATAGTATAAAAAAGAAGTATTTGAATAATAATTAAGATTTCAAAAAACATTTCAGTTATAATATCCGTAAACTTTGAATAAGATTTAAGATTTGGTTAATCGGATCCAAAAAAATGTAAATCAAATTTAACGTTGGAGTTATGGTATCTCTTATGTTATGCATAAATGATTTAAATAATATTTGAAATTTGAAAAAAAAAAATGAATTATGATATTTGAGATTTAAGATTTGAAAAATAATTCTGTTGTGATATATTGATATCTTGAAAAATACTTGAATAAAATTTAAGATTTAAACAATATTTGAGTTATGATATCAACAAAGAAAAATTGAATAAAATTTAAGATTTAAACAATATTTGAGTTCCCTCAACTTTTTTATAAAATAATATACTTTTAAAAGGGTGTCTAGCAAAAGTTCACTATGCTTTATGTGTATTCTTAAATGCAATTAGGAAATCAAGATTGTGTATTTTTGAATTAAAAATTAATTGATTTGATTTTTATTAATTGAGGTTGAAAGATAAAAACTTGAAAAGCATGGACCCTATCAAATTTACAAGATTGTAGAGATACTAATGAACAATGTCACTTAACCATAACAGATAGAAAATAGGTGATAATAATTACAATTCTTCTTCAAATTCCCAATTTAATTAAAAAAACATTTAATAATATAAAATTTCTATTAAAATAAATATTTTATTAATTGAAAAGGAACTACTAGCAAAGATGCATATTACGTATTTTTATTGAGAGATGATAAAGACAATACTAATAACGATATTCACTTCTTCACTTAAAGAAGAAAGTAAAATATAATATTAGTCACCACCTTACTATTAAATTCCGATTAATTTTATTAATTATACAATTAGAATCATTTATATTAATATTTATTTTGTTAAACAAATCATTTTAATTTAATTGAAAGAAAACTAACAATAAAGTGACTTATTTGGTCGTGAAGCTTCAACAAGAAATGACACAGATAGTAATGCCACCATTTCTTAACTCTAAGTAAAAAGTAAGATATAAAACAAGCACTAATCTTACTATTAAAATACAAAAATTAAATTTATTAATTACACAATTAAAAACATTTATAATAACGGGGTTAAGGTAAAAAAACAACAACACTTGTCTAAAGAGATGATAGAAACAGTACTAATGATCATAAGAGTTATTCAACCTAAGTCCGGAAAAAAAATATGACACAAACCATGACCTTTATCTAAAGCATTATTAATTTTCATATTTAATTACTATTATTTGATTAATTATTTAATTAAAAATAATTAGTACTAATGTTAATTATTATTGTATAAATAATTATTAAAATGGATTAAATAAAACAACGAAATAATTAAAACAAAATTAGTAAAAAATGAAAACGACATAGTACATGTATATCGACATAAAAGATTTGGACAAGAAACGAAAGAATGAGAGTGCATATGTGCTTTTTGAATGATATCCAAATATTTTAATGGACCAATATTATTGTTGATGTTGCCAGTCATATTATCATCTTTAGAAAATACATATATCATATATTTCCAATAGTGTTCTACTCCTTATCCTGAATTAATCAGATATTATTACATAAATAAATAAAAACTTTTAAAAATAATATTTTTATATTATTTGTTAATATCTGATGGTCCGACAGAGAATGACACATCATCGGGAGATTGGTGATCTCTATCCTTGTAGTAACCAGTGTGGCTTATTGCTAACCGGTAATTTGGAATATAAAAACTATCAACAGTGTCACAAACAAGTCAATGATAAAAGAGTTTGTCATATCCATAGAAACTTGCTAAATCTAGACATTCAAGAATTAAATCACTATTCTAAGATAGTTTTCAAATGGTTTTTGATAATGTTTGTCGTTACAAGATAGAAAATTAGAAGAACGAAAGATGTTGGAATTTAGATGTGGAAATAACTATATATACATTTTCTTCAATCTTAGAAACAATCAAGCAACAAACCAAATGATAGAAAATTACATATATCATATCCCATCTCTAGTTATGTTACTAATTATATATAACCAATTTTTTAAGGTATAAATCCATGCTATAGGAAATTTAACTTAAAAATTGAAGATAATAACAAGTTAGTGTATTAAATTATATTTGAGCAAATTAGCTAGTCAACTTTTTTATTTTTACTATAATATTATAAATGATTTCATTATTATTAATAAGGCTAAGATTTCATTCAACTAGAAATAGAATCAAATCAAACTCAATCAGCTTCATCTAATTAGATTTGAATAAAAGCCTCCATGTCACTATGTTATATTAACTAATAAATGATATCTATAGAAAGTTAGAAATAAATCTTCTATTTAGTATAGCTTTTAAGAAAATTGAGATACAGTTTTTAATAAAAATATAAAACATTACTTATATTCATGAATGGAAAGGTATAAAATATACAATTTAATTAAAAGTTGATTATGAAAAGTCAACAAAAATTTATGTCAAATTTCTTTTCTTTTTTAATTTCACTAGTATGTATTCTCACGACTCGGATGCAGAGAGTGCTTCCTCTTCGGTGGAGTGATTTTAGGATAGTTTTTAATTGTGAAATTATTATTTTTGAATTACTTAAAATATATAAAAATGTCATTATTTTTTACTCTCACACTACAAATTAGATAAACTAATTTATAATTCATCTTATTTTAAAAAAGTATTAATCTTACATGATATGTAACTCACAAGAAAATAAATCTTATACAGTATAATTCATAAAAAAGGAAAAGAAGAATATATATATATATATATATAACTTTTTAAATCATATAGTATAAAATAAAGAAATGTACAATAAAAATACTACTTACTTATATAAGAATTATTTATTTATATAGATTCCTTTTCATATTTTTGGTAATACAAAGAGTAACCCCACCCTATAAATAAAGAACTAATTATTTTTCAGGTGCATAATTTCCATTTTCAACAAATGTTACTCCTATAAATTGAGTCATTCACATTTTGCTATTTATGGGAATCTAGCAAGTCTTAAACTACAATAGCAATGTCTTGTTGGTAATATGTATACATATAATATGACTAATCTACAATGTTTATACTTTACATATGACCAAATAATCAAAAGTTTAATTTCAATAAGTAACCACACTTATTGAGAGAGACAACCACATACACAAAAAATTACTTCTTTACCCATAAGGAGGAGATATCCTAGATAATTAAAAAAACAATACTAAAAGTCTAAAACCTAACAAAACATGTTTTGAGAAGAAAAAAAACATTATATTATTTATATGAAAATTATCAATTTCAAATGCACAAGTATTTTGTAATTTACTTGGTAAAAACGTTGAACATTAAATAGGAGCGTCTAAAGTCAAATCCCAACAATTGGGTTAAATAAATTTCCCATAAATGAATTTAAATATTTCAAAAACATATCGAACTCTTATATCGTTGGTAAATAAACGGTTTCGATAATTCTTCGCATGAAATCAAGGGAAGGTGAAAAATCAATCCTAGATATTTTTTCTTGTTTTCATATTTATCTCTATACGTAAAAAATTAACGTTAAAGATTGAACTAGATTAGGAAAAAAGTTATATATATATATATATACAAATATATATATATGCTTATATGAGAAATGGCACATGAGTGAATAAGCAATAAGAGATTTTGTTGAAGTGTTTAACTTGTTAAACACACTTCTCACAATCACTTTTTTCTTCATCAACAATGGATACCATGTTAGAGTTAAAGAAAGAGAACATTGATCTTGTTAGTTTTCTTTTCTTTTTACCCTTTTTTCATTCATCATTATTATTCATACTATGGAATCATATGATTGATTTTTTTAACTCATTGATTATATTTTTGTTTGATTTCTCATTCTATTCGCAATATCAATCACTTATAACATATATAATATTGTGGTTTTAGGAATCTTCGTAATAATAATCAGTAGTAGCAGCTGTTCGAATCAAAACATGTTGTACAACTTTTAATTTCACTGTCACTATATACTATAATTCATATTATTAGTTATAATTTGTGATTATTTTCTCAATCTTTTAGTTGTATCATTGGTTTATTTTTTTTAAAGATGGAATTGAGTCTTATATGGTGCTACAAAGCAGAATTACATCAGTAGAAATGTTAATTTATATTTTTATAACTTTTTTCTTCAATTAAATGATATATTTTGATTGCCTGTGGACATAAATTTTGACAAGAGATATGAAATCTTTATTCTATTTTGACATGCATGTCATCAATAAATTGCACTGTAGGCATGCACAATGTATAACATTTTCTGTTCAATAGGAGTTACATCAACTTTCTCGACATTTGATTATTATGTCTTTATTTATGTATATATTTATCTACCAAACCAATAACATTATAGGTCTTATTAATTTTCATTTTATGTCTCAGTATGGATCCTATTTGTTACATCCCTTATATTATAATTTTGATACTAATGTATGATATATATGTTGCAGGAGAAAATACCTCTGGACCAAGTTTTTGCACAACTGAAATGCACAAAGGAGGGTCTTACAAATGAGGAAGGCGGAAAGAGGATTGAAATTTTTGGGCCCAACAAGTTGGAAGAAAAGAAGGCAATCACTCTATCCCTGTCTAGCTATATATAGTCAGAGGGTGAGCCTCGGGACAACGGTAAGGTTATCTGCCGTATGACTTGTGGTCATGGGTTCAAACCCGGTTCACAAGATCATGCTGGGTGGAAGCCTCGTGTATTGAGCTGCCCTCTGACTGTATATATAGTTATACCTTCAGTTTGTTATAGTTTAAAGAGTATGATACTAAGAAGTTAATAAATGATTACTAACCATAGATACATAATTTTGCAACCAGGAAAGTAAGTTTCTGAAATTCTTGGGCTTTATGTGGAATCCTCTATCATGGGTTATGGAAGCAGCTGCTATCATGGCCATTGCATTGGCAAATGGAGGGGTAACAACTCTTAACTCTATGCATGCATTCATGCATTTTATCACAAGAAAGAAAATTTGAAAAAGATGGGGAAAAAAGAGAACTTTTGCGAGTTGAATTTTCGAGGAAAAAAAAGGAAAAGTAAAGGTTTGAGAGTCATTAAATCCACTTTTGAGATGGAGGAAATATTCAAAGACCTATTTGGTGACACTTATATCTTTTGAGGGTTTATACTGAAAAAGCCTCATGCAATATAACACTACTTGCATGATTTTATGAGCTTTTGGATTCAATTTTTATGCTCATTTGCTTCCATTTTGAAACCTACAGGGCCAACCACCAGATTGGCAAGACTTTGTTGGAATAATAGCATTGCTTGTTATTAACTCCACCATTAGTTTCATAGAAGAGAACAATGCAGGAAATGCTGCTGCAGCACTTATGGCAGGTCTTGCTCCCAAAACCAAGGTATAATAATTGCTACAAAATCCAATGCCTTGCTCCTTCCGGAATCGGAATATAAGCAGACTTGACTTATTTTACATTGGTTCTCTCTAAATGCATGATGACAGGTTCTAAGAGATGCAAGGTGGACTGAGGAAGATGCTGCTATATTGGTACCAGGAGATATCATCAGCATCAAGTTAGGAGACATCGTCCCAGCCGATGCTCGTCTTTTAGAAGGAGATCCGCTCAAGATTGATCAGTCTGCACTTACTGGTGAATCATTGCCTGTTTCCAAGAATCCGGGTGATGAAGTCTTCTCTGGTTCCACTGTAAAGCAAGGAGAGATTGAGGCTGTTGTGATTGCTACCGGTGTACATACCTTCTTCGGTAAGGCTGCTCATTTGGTTGATAGCACTAACCAAGTAGGACACTTTCAAAAGGTACTATCACTTGTTCTATGTATCTCCAAATATTTCAAAATGGTTGCCTTATCGATTTCTGATGCGTGTCTTATTCGATACCTAGATTATTTTATGAAATCTTTCCATGCCGCATATCCGTGTCTCGTATTAGTATTTATGCACCATGTTCTAGTCTTGTATATTGTCATGATGTGAAAGTATTTGCACAGGTACTTCAAAATAGTTGTCATATTGGTATGTGATGTGTTTTATCCGATACTTCAATACTTTTCCTATACATTTTTGTTTATATATCTCCGAATTAATATCACTAACTGTCGAAGACTCCAAGCAAGTATAATAATCCTGTTTGATGTGCAAATTATGGTTTGTTTCTTGCTCAGGTGCTAACAGCAATTGGTAACTTCTGCATTGTCTCAATTGCTGTCGGAATAGTCGTAGAGATCATTGTAATGTATGCCGTTCAGCACAGACCGTATAGGCGTGGAATCGACAATCTCTTAGTCCTTCTCATCGGTGGGATTCCAATTGCTATGCCAACAGTGTTGTCAGTAACAATGGCTATTGGTTCTCATAGGTTGTCACAGCAAGGTGCTATCACTAAGAGGAT
The DNA here is from genome assembly GCF_001865875.1 of Lupinus angustifolius. Classification (NCBI taxonomy): domain Eukaryota; kingdom Viridiplantae; phylum Streptophyta; class Magnoliopsida; order Fabales; family Fabaceae; genus Lupinus; species Lupinus angustifolius. The sequence continues at coordinate 10,613,930 of NC_032013.1, forward strand.
GACAGCCATTGAGGAAATGGCTGGGATGGATGTTTTATGTAGTGACAAGACCGGTACGCTAACACTTAACAAGCTCACTGTGGATAAGAGTTTGGTTGAGGTAAGTTTATGACAAGCAAATGATTTTTAACCATAATGTTTCATGGTCATCAAAACTCGGACATCGATCGATTTTTATGTACTAACGATGGAAGTGATTTGTGCAAACTGCAGGTTTTTACAAAGGATACTGATAAGGACACCGTAATTTTGCTTGGAGCTAGGGCTTCTAGGGTAGAGAACCAAGATGCTATTGATGCTTGCATTGTTGGAATGTTGGGTGACCCAAAGGAGGTTTGTAATTTCTTTCTGCTGTTGTATATGTTTTCTTGCATATATATACCTTCAGATCAACATGATCAGAAGCAAAAAATTGTAAAATTTTTGGAATATAATTTTCTTAAGTAGGTTCAGTTCAAAGTTTTCACCCTTAGATTCATTTTGGTATCTCCTTTATCCTTGAGAGTTAAAATTGATCATAACATGCAGTAGGATAAATCTCTAACTTCTAAGTTTTGGTGTATGAACATGTTGATCAACACCTGCATAATAATACAAGAAAAAAGTTAGATTTTACATGAACAAATATCTCTTATTATCTTGATGAATGGCTTTGATTTTTCCCTTGTGTAAAATCTACTAGGGTGGCTCTATTAATGAGCATATCAAACTTTATAAAATCTCATAGTCTATTATGATCTTTGGTGTTTGATAGATTAATACTTCATTGATAACTTTGTCATGAATGTTACAGGCCAGAGAAGGCATTAGAGAGGTGCATTTCCTTCCCTTTAATCCAGTGGACAAGCGTACAGCCATAACATACATAGACGAACGCGGCAATTGGCACCGAGTTAGCAAAGGAGCACCAGAGCAGGTAAAAATATTGTTTTGTGTGACTTTGGGTAAACAACTTAAAGGCCTTATTATTCGATAAGCTCTTTTAAAATACGGCAAGAATAGCTTATTTTCATAAGCTTCTCAGAAAAGCTGAAGTAGTAAGCTAAAAAGAACTTATATGGGAAGAAAAGAGAACTTTTGCGAGTTAAATATTCGGGGAAAAAAAAGGAAAAGTAAAGGTTTGAGAGTCATTAAATCCACTTTTGAGATGGAGGAAATATTCAAAGACCTATTTGGTGACACTTATATCTTTTGAGGGTTTATACTGAAAAAGCCTCATGCAATATAACACTACTTGCATGATTTTATGAGCTTTTGGATTCAATTTTTATGCTCATTTGCTTCCATTTTGAAACCTACAGGGCCAACCACCAGATTGGCAAGACTTTGTTGGAATAATAGCATTGCTTGTTATTAACTCCACCATTAGTTTCATAGAAGAGAACAATGCAGGAAATGCTGCTGCAGCACTTATGGCAGGTCTTGCTCCCAAAACCAAGGTATAATAATTGCTACAAAATCCAATGCCTTGCTCCTTCCGGAATCGGAATATAAGCAGACTTGACTTATTTTACATTGGTTCTCTCTAAATGCATGATGACAGGTTCTAAGAGATGCAAGGTGGACTGAGGAAGATGCTGCTATATTGGTACCAGGAGATATCATCAGCATCAAGTTAGGAGACATCGTCCCAGCCGATGCTCGTCTTTTAGAAGGAGATCCGCTCAAGATTGATCAGTCTGCACTTACTGGTGAATCATTGCCTGTTTCCAAGAATCCGGGTGATGAAGTCTTCTCTGGTTCCACTGTAAAGCAAGGAGAGATTGAGGCTGTTGTGATTGCTACCGGTGTACATACCTTCTTCGGTAAGGCTGCTCATTTGGTTGATAGCACTAACCAAGTAGGACACTTTCAAAAGGTACTATCACTTGTTCTATGTATCTCCAAATATTTCAAAATGGTTGCCTTATCGATTTCTGATGCGTGTCTTATTCGATACCTAGATTATTTTATGAAATCTTTCCATGCCGCATATCCGTGTCTCGTATTAGTATTTATGCACCATGTTCTAGTCTTGTATATTGTCATGATGTGAAAGTATTTGCACAGGTACTTCAAAATAGTTGTCATATTGGTATGTGATGTGTTTTATCCGATACTTCAATACTTTTCCTATACATTTTTGTTTATATATCTCCGAATTAATATCACTAACTGTCGAAGACTCCAAGCAAGTATAATAATCCTGTTTGATGTGCAAATTATGGTTTGTTTCTTGCTCAGGTGCTAACAGCAATTGGTAACTTCTGCATTGTCTCAATTGCTGTCGGAATAGTCGTAGAGATCATTGTAATGTATGCCGTTCAGCACAGACCGTATAGGCGTGGAATCGACAATCTCTTAGTCCTTCTCATCGGTGGGATTCCAATTGCTATGCCAACAGTGTTGTCAGTAACAATGGCTATTGGTTCTCATAGGTTGTCACAGCAAGGTGCTATCACTAAGAGGATGACAGCCATTGAGGAAATGGCTGGGATGGATGTTTTATGTAGTGACAAGACCGGTACGCTAACACTTAACAAGCTCACTGTGGATAAGAGTTTGGTTGAGGTAAGTTTATGACAAGCAAATGATTTTTAACCATAATGTTTCATGGTCATCAAAACTCGGACATCGATCGATTTTTATGTACTAACGATGGAAGTGATTTGTGCAAACTGCAGGTTTTTACAAAGGATACTGATAAGGACACCGTAATTTTGCTTGGAGCTAGGGCTTCTAGGGTAGAGAACCAAGATGCTATTGATGCTTGCATTGTTGGAATGTTGGGTGACCCAAAGGAGGTTTGTAATTTCTTTCTGCTGTTGTATATGTTTTCTTGCATATATATACCTTCAGATCAACATGATCAGAAGCAAAAAATTGTAAAATTTTTGGAATATAATTTTCTTAAGTAGGTTCAGTTCAAAGTTTTCACCCTTAGATTCATTTTGGTATCTCCTTTATCCTTGAGAGTTAAAATTGATCATAACATGCAGTAGGATAAATCTCTAACTTCTAAGTTTTGGTGTATGAACATGTTGATCAACACCTGCATAATAATACAAGAAAAAAGTTAGATTTTACATGAACAAATATCTCTTATTATCTTGATGAATGGCTTTGATTTTTCCCTTGTGTAAAATCTACTAGGGTGGCTCTATTAATGAGCATATCAAACTTTATAAAATCTCATAGTCTATTATGATCTTTGGTGTTTGATAGATTAATACTTCATTGATAACTTTGTCATGAATGTTACAGGCCAGAGAAGGCATTAGAGAGGTGCATTTCCTTCCCTTTAATCCAGTGGACAAGCGTACAGCCATAACATACATAGACGAACGCGGCAATTGGCACCGAGTTAGCAAAGGAGCACCAGAGCAGGTAAAAATATTGTTTTGTGTGACTTTGGGTAAACAACTTAAAGGCCTTATTATTCGATAAGCTCTTTTAAAATACGGCAAGAATAGCTTATTTTCATAAGCTTCTCAGAAAAGCTGAAGTAGTAAGCTAAAAAGAACTTATAAAAATGTCAAACTATTTTGGTAAGTTGTTTTCATAAGCCCAAATAAGCTTTAAACTCTTCCAAACCCCCCTTAGTGCTTGTAAATTTTCATCACTACTTGTGTATCTCATATTGAGTTCTTTGCCACAGATTATAGAACTATGCAATGTTAGGCCAGATGTGAAGAAGAAAGCTCATTCCATTATCGACAAATTTGCAGAAAGAGGTCTCCGATCCCTTGCTGTTGCAAAACAAGTAAGTTGTGTTTCTTTGTAGCTGCAAGCATATGTAGCATCGATACTACAAAATGGTTGTCATACCAACGTTCGATATATCTTTCGACTATTTTATGAATTCTTTCTACATTCTTTTAAATTGTATCACATTTGTGTCCTGTATATGTAACCGTGCTTCGTAGCTGCAAATGCTCACATATTTCAAGATTCCAACAATGATGAGAGAAAAACTAAATTTGATTTTGCGATTAATTACGTTCTAATAGGAAGTTCCAGAGAAGACGAAGGAGAGTCCAGGATCAACATGGCAGTTTGTAGGTCTCTTGCCTCTCTTCGATCCACCAAGGCATGACAGTGCAGAGACTATTCGCCGAGCTCTTCAGCTCGGAGTGAATGTTAAGATGATCACAGGTGATCAGCTAGCTATTGGTAAAGAGACCGGTCGTAGGCTTGGCATGGGAAGTAACATGTACCCGTCTTCCTCTCTCCTTGGTGAGGACAAGGATTCGACTATTTCTGGTCTTCCAATTGATGAGCTTATTGAGAAGGCTGATGGATTTGCTGGAGTCTTCCCCGGTAAATAAGTATAATAGTTTGTCGATCAAATACTAACAATTCGATACTTTATAATCGTTTATCATATTTTTCTTGGTCATCGTGTTACGCTACCCTTTATCGGATGTACCCTAGTCATGTTAACAACTCAATACTCCACAATAACTTGTTTGCAATTCTTTCTAGTGGCAAGCTAAAACATATTCCTTTAACTTTAGAGAAGGGTTTTATTTCATGAATTGATGCATAATTTTGTTATGAATAACTTCAACTAATGGTTTTCAAATTCTGATGCAGAACACAAATATGAGATTGTGAAGAGGCTCCAAGATAGAAAACACATATGCGGTATGACAGGTGATGGTGTCAATGATGCTCCAGCCCTGAAAAGGGCAGATATCGGAATTGCAGTCGCCGATGCAACTGATGCAGCTCGTGGTGCATCTGACATAGTCCTGACTGAACCTGGTTTGAGTGTGATTATAAGTGCAGTCTTGACTAGCAGAACAATTTTCCAAAGAATGAAAAACTACACCATTTACGCTGTCTCCATAACAATCCGTATTGTGCTAGGCTTTTTGCTGCTAGCTCTTATCTGGAAATTCGACTTCTCACCATTTATGATTTTGATCATTGCCATACTAAATGATGGAACAATTATGACCATTTCCAAGGATAGGGTAAAGCCATCTCCATTGCCAGATTCATGGAAACTGAACGAGATTTTCGCCACTGGCATAGTGCTAGGCACCTACCTTGCTATCATGACCGTTGTCTTCTTCTGGGCTGCTCATGCAACGGATTTCTTCACAGTAAGAACAAATCTCTTTTTTTGACAACTTCGACCCTTTATAACGCAAACTTTTACTTCAACACCCAATATTACTCGAAAAAAATGTCATAAAATTACTTCAGGATTAACCAAAATGACAAAACTTTGGCAGGAAAAATTTGGCGTTCATTCTATTAGAGAAAACGAATACGAGCTCACAGCAGCTATCTACCTTCAAGTGAGTATTGTAAGCCAGGCTCTCATCTTTGTTACTCGATCAAGAAGCTGGTCTTTCCTCGAACGCCCCGGTCTCCTACTTGTTATAGCCTTTATCATAGCACAACTAGTGAGTTGAAACAAACATGCTTCATTCAATGATATTGTTTCTCTTTTCTATACAACAAAATACTAAACTCTTGCATTTGTTTTTGTCAAAAATTGTTCTATCTTAGGTTGCAACATTAATAGCTGTCTATGCAGATTGGGGCTTTGCAAAGATGAAAGGAATTGGTTGGGGTTGGTCTGGTGTTATTTGGCTCTATAGCATCATTTTCTACTTTCCCTTAGATATTCTTAAATTCATCATAAGATATGTGTTGAGTGGCAAAGCATGGAATAGTATTACTGAGAATAAGGTAACATTTCAATGTTGTGTAAGTTACTTGTATCATAAGTTACAAAAAAGATAAGTATAGTTGTCTGGTTCGGTGAGAATGATTGTTCACGAAACGTTTTCGATCGACCAATGTGTATTTATCTGACTATATGTTGTCTTGTGTTGTATGATTCAGACTGCTTTTACATCGAAGAAGGATTACGGAAAGGAAGAGCGGGAAGCGCAATGGGCTACAGCGCAACGAACTTTACATGGACTAAATCCTCCCACAATGCAACAAATATTGGATGAACACACTAGCTATAGTGAATTGTCAGAAATCGCAGAACAAGCCAAAAAGCACGCTGAAATTGCAAGGTAATAATACCAAGTGAATGCTTATATGCAATTTTTCTTATCGACAAAACATATATATTATCGTTCTTTACGTGGTTCTGACGTTCTTTTCTAATAAAAACATAACATCTGTTACATACATGTTATATTTTTATTGACGATATCTTATCTCTATCGGAAAACAGCATGAACTAAAATCGAAATTGTCTTATTTGTTTCAAAGGTTGAGGGAGCTTCACACACTAAAGGGTCATGTTGAATCTGTAGTGAAACTCAAGGGACTTGACATTGACACAATTCAGCAACATTACACAGTTTGAGTAAAAAATCAAGTTCTATTTCAATGTAGTGTAATAATAAGAACATGAAAATATGAGGGTTGTGTTATTTTTTAGTATCTTAAATTAAACTTAAATTTATATTAGGAAATGCATTTGGCTTGAAAATGATCTTGTACATTGTGATTGTGCATAGACAATCCAAGTTTGATTGAACATACCAAATTATTATGCTTATGAAATATTATTGTACTTTATAATAAAGTAAAGTGAAATCAATGAACATTTATATGTAAAATCAATAATGATATTTATCATGGTCTATATGTTCTTCTTTAGAAAGGTACTTTTACCTTGAATGGGATTTACTTTTCTATTTTTTAATCAATATAATAATTGATAAGATATAAGATATCGTTTATGTTAGGAAAATAAGTTCATCTTTATTAAGGTTTTATCTTAAAACTAATTTACAATGAAAATAATTCACTAATAAGTATTTTAAGCATTTTTCAGACAATTCGATAGTGATATGACATATGAAACTTATTCCCCAATAATTTTTTTGGAAATTATATAGTATTTATGTAAAATCAATTTTGTTTCTCACCGATTTTTAAATAACAATTAATCTTATTTTCATTTATGATTTGAGTAATGTCTCATTACCATTTTGAGGACTAAAGTGAAAATTTAAAAATAGTAGTTAATATATGAATGATGAATGATTTATTGATAGTATAAAAAATATGCACAATGTCCATCTTTCCTTATAAAATGTGTAAAAAATGTGATAACATAAATTAAAAACATGAGAATGTAATAGTTTTTATATCTGAGTGGTAATATTCTCCAACTAATCTTGTCAACACCAATTTTTATATCTATTTTATTATTATGACATAATTGATTTTTTTAACCAAAAAAAGAAAGCATTTCATATTTATAAGATTTTAAAAAGATTTTTAGAAGTCTTGTGTCCAAATTCAATCATTAATTTCATTTTTTTATAATCGTGAATTATCTTTTATATTTTTTCATTATTAGCTTAAAATTTAAAAAAGATGAATAAAAAAACATGGAATATAAATTATTGCATGCTTTATTTTATTTAAATTAATTTGTTAAAAGTTCTTAACGCTTTCGAACTATTAGTCGGTAATAATAGTTGGGGTTGAAATAAAATTTTGTAATATTTAATAAATGATTGATGACTTCATCAAGTCACATTTTTTTCAAATAAAAATAACAATTTTAAGGTACCATTTTAATTTAAACTATGATAATTCATTTAGTATCATATCCTTGACATTTAAGTTTTGATAATTACATTCAATTATTTTTACCATAATCATTATTATCTCGATACTATGACAATGGGATTTTTTTCATAATTGCAAGGTTTAACAATTTATTTTTTCTACCATAATTTCAAATTATTGCAATCTTAACGTATTACTTTTTTATTTTCTTATAAATTAAATTTGAAAAATGAGAATCAATTTTGAGGTTGCATGTTCGAATTTTAAATAAACTTAGTTTGAGATCAAGCCACTCATGTTTTGACTCATAAGGTTATATGCATGCAAATACTTTGCATAAAAATGTGACACGCATAGGGTACTAAATTTATATCATGGGCTAGAATTCTTACAAGTTACACTTACATTATTTAAGGCATGAGTTACAAATTACAAATACAATGACATTGAAAATAATGAATTTTGTTAACTTTGGCACATACAACTAGGTAACCCTTCCTTTCATTAATTCATTTCATTCCATAAAAATATCCAACAAGTTTTCTATACTTTATACAGAATGAAAATGAAATGAAGTAATGCACACGGTTGATTTTATTATATATGTGTCAATGAAATAGAACCCATTGTAATGGCATAGCAGATCTAATAAAAATGCTCTTTATTGTTATTTACTTATTGTCTGAATGTAGATGCTGCATTTGAGCTTTCTTCTCAGATTCATACACATAGTAAACTAAATTAATCACTAACAAAAACCTATGAAAAAATAAATTCATAGTGTTATGATTATTTTAAATTGGGGTATCTGCTTGGTAGCGATTATGATCATTTTAGTCATTGTAGTGTGAATTGTGGATGTGATATTACGAAATTTTTTGTGATTAAAGAATTGAATTAAATTTGATTTGATGCGATTCGATGCAACTCAAATGTTATCTCTTATGTTTATAATGAGTTTGCGTCCAAGTGCAACCTAATCTTTGTGATTCGATGTCCATCATAATTGGGTCTTGATGTGATTGTTAAAGTCACCTCAACCAAAATATTATAAGTGCATCACTTGATGCTTGTTTATGTAAAAAAGAAATAGTAAATACATACTTTAGTCATTCAAAATTTTCACGTGTATCAATTCCACCTCTCAAAATTGAAAAACCCAAAATATTCTCCAAAATATTAAATGAGTCAAATTAGTCTTTTTTATGGTCAAATTAGTCCCTATCATATGTTGCAACATATGCTAAAATAACTAATTTGACCCATATTTTGTAAACAAATTTTGAAGGATTAAGATGATCCACATGAAAAAATTGATGTTTTCTTACAAAGAAAATTAGAGTATTGTCCAATTATACATTGCAATATCATTAAAAAAACAGTTGGCTCTTGTAACAAGTACCTCAAAAGTGTCACAAAGGAACATGTCTATATATACATTCAACAAACACTAACTAAGCATACCCCAAAAGTTTTCTGATAATGACATAGACATAAGAAACATAGGCCAGAAATGAAATCAAACATAGTGATTGCATTTCTACTAGCACTTGTTTTGCTCACACACTCTTATGCTGAAATTAAGACCCATTTTCACCATCACATAGATGGACAAGAATTGAGTGGTACTAGAAGACCTAGAAATAAAGGGCCTAACACCAAAAGAAGTAGAAGTAGAATTGGTACAAGAGGATCAAAGTGTGACCAATTTTACCTATATCTATTTGGAACTTGTGGCCAATGGCCTTTCCCTATTACTTATGCTCCTTCCCCAAATAACAACCCTTTTGATCAAACACCATCACTATCAACTCCTTGCCAAATTCCACCACCAATAACTTACACACCAAGAAACCCACCTCCACCACCAATAACTTACACACCAAGAAACCCACCTCCACCACCAACATTACCATGTCCACCACCACCTCCACCTGCTCTACCATGCCCATCACCACCACCACCACCACCACCACCTCCACCTCCACCACCGCCACCACCACCCTCACCACCACCACCATCGCCTCCACCACCATCGCCCCCACCATCCTGTCCACCGCCACCTGTTGCACCGTGCTGCCCATTACCACCAATCCAACCATGCTGCCCATTACCAACACCAGCTGCTTCTCCACCACCTTCACCATTAGTTCTATCACCACCACCACCACCACCATCACTACTACCAACCATACCACCATTAATAATTCCACCACCACTTGTCCCCACCTTCGACATACCACCAACATTTTCATCACTATCTCCTCCATTACCAGATATCCTTCTTCCACCACCACTTGTCCCCACATTTTCAACACCACCACAACTTCCATTACTACCACCACTAGATGATCCATTCCCATTCTCAACACCACCATTCTTATCAACACCAACTATACCAGATCCCGAACCAAACATTCTCCTTCCACCACCATTACTCCCAGACATTCCACAAGACCCAACACCATTTCTTTCTACACCACCATCTTTTACAATGCCAGAAACACCCATAATTCCGGATTTTCCACAAGACCCAACACCATTTCTATCTACACCACCATCTTTTACAATGCCAGACACACCTGATGTATTCTTGGCTCCACCAGTGGATCCTGAGTTTCCCTTTTTCTCCACACCACCAGCACCAGAGAGCTTTGTTCCTGATCAGCCATGGGAAGACCCACCATCACCACTAGTATTGTTGCCACCACCATTATCTGATGATTATGATTCTCCTCCATTTAGAAACTGATCACTCCTTCTTCACTTTCGTTTATATGCTTTCACATATATATATATGTTTGTATGCGCACTCCTGCTATCAAATAATATTGAAAAAATTTATACTTATCATTCTGTCATTAGTTAAAAAATGGTTTCAAATTGGCACAAACACAACTTTGAGGTTTAGTAATCTCCACACTCACATTGTGATAGGAACCTATTTCAAAGTTCTAGTATAATATATCATAGTTCATGTAACAGGTGTAGGTCTCTCATACACAACCTAATCTATTTTCATTCTTACTTATACTAACATTAGTACCAGTATTTTAAATTGCGGTTATGATCGCAATTACGACCATAGTTATAGTTAATGCGATTGTGGTCATTGCAATGCAGATTGCAGTCTTTGTGTGTGAACTTTTTGTGATTAAAAAATGCTTTTCAATTCGATATGGTCCAATGTGATTATATTGTGGCCAGATGTAGCTGCATTATTGTAATCCGATTTCATAACGCAATTGCAGTGTGATACAATTGCAACGAATTTCATAGCGCAATTGCAGTGTGATACAATTGCAACGAATTTCATAGCGCAATTGCAGTGTGATACAATTGCAACGAATTTCATAGCGCAATTGCAGTGTGATACAATTGCAACGAATTTCATAGCGCAATTGCAGTGTGATACAATTGCAACGAATTTCATAGCGCAATTGCAGTGTGATACAATTGCAACGAATTTCATAGCGCAATTGCAGTGTGATACAATTGCAACGAATTTCATAGCGCAATTGCAGTGTGATACAATTGCAACGAATTTCATAGCGCAATTGCAGTGTGATACAATTGCAACGAATTTCATAGCGCAATTGCAGTGTGATACAATTGCAACGAATTTCATAGCGCAATTGCAGTGTGATACAATTGCAACGAATTTCATAGCGCAATTGCAGTGTGATACAATTGCAACGAATTTCATAGCGCAATTGCAGTGTGATACAATTGCAACGAATTTCATAGCGCAATTGCAGTGTGATACAATTGCAACGAATTTCATAGCGCAATTGCAGTGTGATACAATTGCAACGAATTTCATAGCGCAATTGCAGTGTGATACAATTGCAACGAATTTCATAGCGCAATTGCAGTGTGATACAATTGCAACGAATTTCATAGCGCAATTGCAGTGTGATACAATTGCAACGAATTTCATAGCGCAATTGCAGTGTGATACAATTGCAACGAATTTCATAGCGCAATTGCAGTGTGATACAATTGCAACGAATTTCATAGCGCAATTGCAGTGTGATACAATTGCAACGAATTTCATAGCGCAATTGCAGTGTGATACAATTGCAACGAATTTCATAGCGCAATTGCAGTGTGATACAATTGCAACGAATTTCATAGCGCAATTGCAGTGTGATACAATTGCAACGAATTTCATAGCGCAATTGCAGTGTGATACAATTGCAACGAATTTCATAGCGCAATTGCAGTGTGATACAATTGCAACGAATTTCATAGCGCAATTGCAGTGTGATACAATTGCAACGAATTTCATAGCGCAATTGCAGTGTGATACAATTGCAACGAATTTCATAGCGCAATTGCAGTGTGATACAATTGCAACGAATTTCATAGCGCAATTGCAGTGTGATACAATTGCAACGAATTTCATAGCGCAATTGCAGTGTGATACAATTGCAACGAATTTCATAGCGCAATTGCAGTGTGATACAATTGCAACGAATTTCATAGCGCAATTGCAGTGTGATACAATTGCAACGAATTTCATAGCGCAATTGCAGTGTGATACAATTGCAACGAATTTCATAGCGCAATTGCAGTGTGATACAATTGCAACGAATTTCATAGCGCAATTGCAGTGTGATACAATTGCAACGAATTTCATAGCGCAATTGCAGTGTGATACAATTGCAACGAATTTCATAGCGCAATTGCAGTGTGATACAATTGCAACGAATTTCATAGCGCAATTGCAGTGTGATACAATTGCAACGAATTTCATAGCGCAATTGCAGTGTGATACAATTGCAACGAATTTCATAGCGCAATTGCAGTGTGATACAATTGCAACGAATTTCATAGCGCAATTGCAGTGTGATACAATTGCAACGAATTTCATAGCGCAATTGCAGTGTGATACAATTGCAACGAATTTCATAGCGCAATTGCAGTGTGATACAATTGCAACGAATTTCATAGCGCAATTGCAGTGTGATACAATTGCAACGAATTTCATAGCGCAATTGCAGTGTGATACAATTGCAACGAATTTCATAGCGCAATTGCAGTGTGATACAATTGCAACGAATTTCATAGCGCAATTGCAGTGTGATACAATTGCAACGAATTTCATAGCGCAATTGCAGTGTGATACAATTGCAACGAATTTCATAGCGCAATTGCAGTGTGATACAATTGCAACGAATTTCATAGCGCAATTGCAGTGTGATACAATTGCAACGAATTTCATAGCGCAATTGCAGTGTGATACAATTGCAACGAATTTCATAGCGCAATTGCAGTGTGATACAATTGCAACGAATTTCATAGCGCAATTGCAGTGTGATACAATTGCAACGAATTTCATAGCGCAATTGCAGTGTGATACAATTGCAACGAATTTCATAGCGCAATTGCAGTGTGATACAATTGCAACGAATTTCATAGCGCAATTGCAGTGTGATACAATTGCAACGAATTTCATAGCGCAATTGCAGTGTGATACAATTGCAACGAATTTCATAGCGCAATTGCAGTGTGATACAATTGCAACGAATTTCATAGCGCAATTGCAGTGTGATACAATTGCAACGAATTTCATAGCGCAATTGCAGTGTGATACAATTGCAACGAATTTCATAGCGCAATTGCAGTGTGATACAATTGCAACGAATTTCATAGCGCAATTGCAGTGTGATACAATTGCAACGAATTTCATAGCGCAATTGCAGTGTGATACAATTGCAACGAATTTCATAGCGCAATTGCAGTGTGATACAATTGCAACGAATTTCATAGCGCAATTGCAGTGTGATACAATTGCAACGAATTTCATAGCGCAATTGCAGTGTGATACAATTGCAACGAATTTCATAGCGCAATTGCAGTGTGATACAATTGCAACGAATTTCATAGCGCAATTGCAGTGTGATACAATTGCAACGAATTTCATAGCGCAATTGCAGTGTGATACAATTGCAACGAATTTCATAGCGCAATTGCAGTGTGATACAATTGCAACGAATTTCATAGCGCAATTGCAGTGTGATACAATTGCAACGAATTTCATAGCGCAATTGCAGTGTGATACAATTGCAACGAATTTCATAGCGCAATTGCAGTGTGATACAATTGCAACGAATTTCATAGCGCAATTGCAGTGTGATACAATTGCAACGAATTTCATAGCGCAATTGCAGTGTGATACAATTGCAACGAATTTCATAGCGCAATTGCAGTGTGATACAATTGCAACGAATTTCATAGCGCAATTGCAGTGTGATACAATTGCAACGAATTTCATAGCGCAATTGCAGTGTGATACAATTGCAACGAATTTCATAGCGCAATTGCAGTGTGATACAATTGCAACGAATTTCATAGCGCAATTGCAGTGTGATACAATTGCAACGAATTTCATAGCGCAATTGCAGTGTGATACAATTGCAACGAATTTCATAGCGCAATTGCAGTGTGATACAATTGCAACGAATTTCATAGCGCAATTGCAGTGTGATACAATTGCAACGAATTTCATAGCGCAATTGCAGTGTGATACAATTGCAACGAATTTCATAGCGCAATTGCAGTGTGATACAATTGCAACGAATTTCATAGCGCAATTGCAGTGTGATACAATTGCAACGAATTTCATAGCGCAATTGCAGTGTGATACAATTGCAACGAATTTCATAGCGCAATTGCAGTGTGATACAATTGCAACGAATTTCATAGCGCAATTGCAGTGTGATACAATTGCAACGAATTTCATAGCGCAATTGCAGTGTGATACAATTGCAACGAATTTCATAGCGCAATTGCAGTGTGATACAATTGCAACGAATTTCATAGCGCAATTGCAGTGTGATACAATTGCAACGAATTTCATAGCGCAATTGCAGTGTGATACAATTGCAACGAATTTCATAGCGCAATTGCAGTGTGATACAATTGCAACGAATTTCATAGCGCAATTGCAGTGTGATACAATTGCAACGAATTTCATAGCGCAATTGCAGTGTGATACAATTGCAACGAATTTCATAGCGCAATTGCAGTGTGATACAATTGCAACGAATTTCATAGCGCAATTGCAGTGTGATACAATTGCAACGAATTTCATAGCGCAATTGCAGTGTGATACAATTGCAACGAATTTCATAGCGCAATTGCAGTGTGATACAATTGCAACGAATTTCATAGCGCAATTGCAGTGTGATACAATTGCAACGAATTTCATAGCGCAATTGCAGTGTGATACAATTGCAACGAATTTCATAGCGCAATTGCAGTGTGATACAATTGCAACGAATTTCATAGCGCAATTGCAGTGTGATACAATTGCAACGAATTTCATAGCGCAATTGCAGTGTGATACAATTGCAACGAATTTCATAGCGCAATTGCAGTGTGATACAATTGCAACGAATTTCATAGCGCAATTGCAGTGTGATACAATTGCAACGAATTTCATAGCGCAATTGCAGTGTGATACAATTGCAACGAATTTCATAGCGCAATTGCAGTGTGATACAATTGCAACGAATTTCATAGCGCAATTGCAGTGTGATACAATTGCAACGAATTTCATAGCGCAATTGCAGTGTGATACAATTGCAACGAATTTCATAGCGCAATTGCAGTGTGATACAATTGCAACGAATTTCATAGCGCAATTGCAGTGTGATACAATTGCAACGAATTTCATAGCGCAATTGCAGTGTGATACAATTGCAACGAATTTCATAGCGCAATTGCAGTGTGATACAATTGCAACGAATTTCATAGCGCAATTGCAGTGTGATACAATTGCAACGAATTTCATAGCGCAATTGCAGTGTGATACAATTGCAACGAATTTCATAGCGCAATTGCAGTGTGATACAATTGCAACGAATTTCATAGCGCAATTGCAGTGTGATACAATTGCAACGAATTTCATAGCGCAATTGCAGTGTGATACAATTGCAACGAATTTCATAGCGCAATTGCAGTGTGATACAATTGCAACGAATTTCATAGCGCAATTGCAGTGTGATACAATTGCAACGAATTTCATAGCGCAATTGCAGTGTGATACAATTGCAACGAATTTCATAGCGCAATTGCAGTGTGATACAATTGCAACGAATTTCATAGCGCAATTGCAGTGTGATACAATTGCAACGAATTTCATAGCGCAATTGCAGTGTGATACAATTGCAACGAATTTCATAGCGCAATTGCAGTGTGATACAATTGCAACGAATTTCATAGCGCAATTGCAGTGTGATACAATTGCAACGAATTTCATAGCGCAATTGCAGTGTGATACAATTGCAACGAATTTCATAGCGCAATTGCAGTGTGATACAATTGCAACGAATTTCATAGCGCAATTGCAGTGTGATACAATTGCAACGAATTTCATAGCGCAATTGCAGTGTGATACAATTGCAACGAATTTCATAGCGCAATTGCAGTGTGATACAATTGCAACGAATTTCATAGCGCAATTGCAGTGTGATACAATTGCAACGAATTTCATAGCGCAATTGCAGTGTGATACAATTGCAACGAATTTCATAGCGCAATTGCAGTGTGATACAATTGCAACGAATTTCATAGCGCAATTGCAGTGTGATACAATTGCAACGAATTTCATAGCGCAATTGCAGTGTGATACAATTGCAACGAATTTCATAGCGCAATTGCAGTGTGATACAATTGCAACGAATTTCATAGCGCAATTGCAGTGTGATACAATTGCAACGAATTTCATAGCGCAATTGCAGTGTGATACAATTGCAACGAATTTCATAGCGCAATTGCAGTGTGATACAATTGCAACGAATTTCATAGCGCAATTGCAGTGTGATACAATTGCAACGAATTTCATAGCGCAATTGCAGTGTGATACAATTGCAACGAATTTCATAGCGCAATTGCAGTGTGATACAATTGCAACGAATTTCATAGCGCAATTGCAGTGTGATACAATTGCAACGAATTTCATAGCGCAATTGCAGTGTGATACAATTGCAACGAATTTCATAGCGCAATTGCAGTGTGATACAATTGCAACGAATTTCATAGCGCAATTGCAGTGTGATACAATTGCAACGAATTTCATAGCGCAATTGCAGTGTGATACAATTGCAACGAATTTCATAGCGCAATTGCAGTGTGATACAATTGCAACGAATTTCATAGCGCAATTGCAGTGTGATACAATTGCAACGAATTTCATAGCGCAATTGCAGTGTGATACAATTGCAACGAATTTCATAGCGCAATTGCAGTGTGATACAATTGCAACGAATTTCATAGCGCAATTGCAGTGTGATACAATTGCAACGAATTTCATAGCGCAATTGCAGTGTGATACAATTGCAACGAATTTCATAGCGCAATTGCAGTGTGATACAATTGCAACGAATTTCATAGCGCAATTGCAGTGTGATACAATTGCAACGAATTTCATAGCGCAATTGCAGTGTGATACAATTGCAACGAATTTCATAGCGCAATTGCAGTGTGATACAATTGCAACGAATTTCATAGCGCAATTGCAGTGTGATACAATTGCAACGAATTTCATAGCGCAATTGCAGTGTGATACAATTGCAACGAATTTCATAGCGCAATTGCAGTGTGATACAATTGCAACGAATTTCATAGCGCAATTGCAGTGTGATACAATTGCAACGAATTTCATAGCGCAATTGCAGTGTGATACAATTGCAACGAATTTCATAGCGCAATTGCAGTGTGATACAATTGCAACGAATTTCATAGCGCAATTGCAGTGTGATACAATTGCAACGAATTTCATAGCGCAATTGCAGTGTGATACAATTGCAACGAATTTCATAGCGCAATTGCAGTGTGATACAATTGCAACGAATTTCATAGCGCAATTGCAGTGTGATACAATTGCAACGAATTTCATAGCGCAATTGCAGTGTGATACAATTGCAACGAATTTCATAGCGCAATTGCAGTGTGATACAATTGCAACGAATTTCATAGCGCAATTGCAGTGTGATACAATTGCAACGAATTTCATAGCGCAATTGCAGTGTGATACAATTGCAACGAATTTCATAGCGCAATTGCAGTGTGATACAATTGCAACGAATTTCATAGCGCAATTGCAGTGTGATACAATTGCAACGAATTTCATAGCGCAATTGCAGTGTGATACAATTGCAACGAATTTCATAGCGCAATTGCAGTGTGATACAATTGCAACGAATTTCATAGCGCAATTGCAGTGTGATACAATTGCAACGAATTTCATAGCGCAATTGCAGTGTGATACAATTGCAACGAATTTCATAGCGCAATTGCAGTGTGATACAATTGCAACGAATTTCATAGCGCAATTGCAGTGTGATACAATTGCAACGAATTTCATAGCGCAATTGCAGTGTGATACAATTGCAACGAATTTCATAGCGCAATTGCAGTGTGATACAATTGCAACGAATTTCATAGCGCAATTGCAGTGTGATACAATTGCAACGAATTTCATAGCGCAATTGCAGTGTGATACAATTGCAACGAATTTCATAGCGCAATTGCAGTGTGATACAATTGCAACGAATTTCATAGCGCAATTGCAGTGTGATACAATTGCAACGAATTTCATAGCGCAATTGCAGTGTGATACAATTGCAACGAATTTCATAGCGCAATTGCAGTGTGATACAATTGCAACGAATTTCATAGCGCAATTGCAGTGTGATACAATTGCAACGAATTTCATAGCGCAATTGCAGTGTG
Organism: Lupinus angustifolius; assembly: GCF_001865875.1. Classification (NCBI taxonomy): domain Eukaryota; kingdom Viridiplantae; phylum Streptophyta; class Magnoliopsida; order Fabales; family Fabaceae; genus Lupinus; species Lupinus angustifolius. Next base: position 10,632,215 of record NC_032013.1, read on the forward strand.
ATACAATTGCAACGAATTTCATAGCGCAATTGCAGTGTGATACAATTGCAACGAATTTCATAGCGCAATTGCAGTGTGATACAATTGCAACGAATTTCATAGCGCAATTGCAGTGTGATACAATTGCAACGAATTTCATAGCGCAATTGCAGTGTGATACAATTGCAACGAATTTCATAGCGCAATTGCAGTGTGATACAATTGCAACGAATTTCATAGCGCAATTGCAGTGTGATACAATTGCAACGAATTTCATAGCGCAATTGCAGTGTGATACAATTGCAACGAATTTCATAGCGCAATTGCAGTGTGATACAATTGCAACGAATTTCATAGCGCAATTGCAGTGTGATACAATTGCAACGAATTTCATAGCGCAATTGCAGTGTGATACAATTGCAACGAATTTCATAGCGCAATTGCAGTGTGATACAATTGCAACGAATTTCATAGCGCAATTGCAGTGTGATACAATTGCAACGAATTTCATAGCGCAATTGCAGTGTGATACAATTGCAACGAATTTCATAGCGCAATTGCAGTGTGATACAATTGCAACGAATTTCATAGCGCAATTGCAGTGTGATACAATTGCAACGAATTTCATAGCGCAATTGCAGTGTGATACAATTGCAACGAATTTCATAGCGCAATTGCAGTGTGATACAATTGCAACGAATTTCATAGCGCAATTGCAGTGTGATACAATTGCAACGAATTTCATAGCGCAATTGCAGTGTGATACAATTGCAACGAATTTCATAGCGCAATTGCAGTGTGATACAATTGCAACGAATTTCATAGCGCAATTGCAGTGTGATACAATTGCAACGAATTTCATAGCGCAATTGCAGTGTGATACAATTGCAACGAATTTCATAGCGCAATTGCAGTGTGATACAATTGCAACGAATTTCATAGCGCAATTGCAGTGTGATACAATTGCAACGAATTTCATAGCGCAATTGCAGTGTGATACAATTGCAACGAATTTCATAGCGCAATTGCAGTGTGATACAATTGCAACGAATTTCATAGCGCAATTGCAGTGTGATACAATTGCAACGAATTTCATAGCGCAATTGCAGTGTGATACAATTGCAACGAATTTCATAGCGCAATTGCAGTGTGATACAATTGCAACGAATTTCATAGCGCAATTGCAGTGTGATACAATTGCAACGAATTTCATAGCGCAATTGCAGTGTGATACAATTGCAACGAATTTCATAGCGCAATTGCAGTGTGATACAATTGCAACGAATTTCATAGCGCAATTGCAGTGTGATACAATTGCAACGAATTTCATAGCGCAATTGCAGTGTGATACAATTGCAACGAATTTCATAGCGCAATTGCAGTGTGATACAATTGCAACGAATTTCATAGCGCAATTGCAGTGTGATACAATTGCAACGAATTTCATAGCGCAATTGCAGTGTGATACAATTGCAACGAATTTCATAGCGCAATTGCAGTGTGATACAATTGCAACGAATTTCATAGCGCAATTGCAGTGTGATACAATTGCAACGAATTTCATAGCGCAATTGCAGTGTGATACAATTGCAACGAATTTCATAGCGCAATTGCAGTGTGATACAATTGCAACGAATTTCATAGCGCAATTGCAGTGTGATACAATTGCAACGAATTTCATAGCGCAATTGCAGTGTGATACAATTGCAACGAATTTCATAGCGCAATTGCAGTGTGATACAATTGCAACGAATTTCATAGCGCAATTGCAGTGTGATACAATTGCAACGAATTTCATAGCGCAATTGCAGTGTGATACAATTGCAACGAATTTCATAGCGCAATTGCAGTGTGATACAATTGCAACGAATTTCATAGCGCAATTGCAGTGTGATACAATTGCAACGAATTTCATAGCGCAATTGCAGTGTGATACAATTGCAACGAATTTCATAGCGCAATTGCAGTGTGATACAATTGCAACGAATTTCATAGCGCAATTGCAGTGTGATACAATTGCAACGAATTTCATAGCGCAATTGCAGTGTGATACAATTGCAACGAATTTCATAGCGCAATTGCAGTGTGATACAATTGCAACGAATTTCATAGCGCAATTGCAGTGTGATACAATTGCAACGAATTTCATAGCGCAATTGCAGTGTGATACAATTGCAACGAATTTCATAGCGCAATTGCAGTGTGATACAATTGCAACGAATTTCATAGCGCAATTGCAGTGTGATACAATTGCAACGAATTTCATAGCGCAATTGCAGTGTGATACAATTGCAACGAATTTCATAGCGCAATTGCAGTGTGATACAATTGCAACGAATTTCATAGCGCAATTGCAGTGTGATACAATTGCAACGAATTTCATAGCGCAATTGCAGTGTGATACAATTGCAACGAATTTCATAGCGCAATTGCAGTGTGATACAATTGCAACGAATTTCATAGCGCAATTGCAGTGTGATACAATTGCAACGAATTTCATAGCGCAATTGCAGTGTGATACAATTGCAACGAATTTCATAGCGCAATTGCAGTGTGATACAATTGCAACGAATTTCATAGCGCAATTGCAGTGTGATACAATTGCAACGAATTTCATAGCGCAATTGCAGTGTGATACAATTGCAACGAATTTCATAGCGCAATTGCAGTGTGATACAATTGCAACGAATTTCATAGCGCAATTGCAGTGTGATACAATTGCAACGAATTTCATAGCGCAATTGCAGTGTGATACAATTGCAACGAATTTCATAGCGCAATTGCAGTGTGATACAATTGCAACGAATTTCATAGCGCAATTGCAGTGTGATACAATTGCAACGAATTTCATAGCGCAATTGCAGTGTGATACAATTGCAACGAATTTCATAGCGCAATTGCAGTGTGATACAATTGCAACGAATTTCATAGCGCAATTGCAGTGTGATACAATTGCAACGAATTTCATAGCGCAATTGCAGTGTGATACAATTGCAACGAATTTCATAGCGCAATTGCAGTGTGATACAATTGCAACGAATTTCATAGCGCAATTGCAGTGTGATACAATTGCAACGAATTTCATAGCGCAATTGCAGTGTGATACAATTGCAACGAATTTCATAGCGCAATTGCAGTGTGATACAATTGCAACGAATTTCATAGCGCAATTGCAGTGTGATACAATTGCAACGAATTTCATAGCGCAATTGCAGTGTGATACAATTGCAACGAATTTCATAGCGCAATTGCAGTGTGATACAATTGCAACGAATTTCATAGCGCAATTGCAGTGTGATACAATTGCAACGAATTTCATAGCGCAATTGCAGTGTGATACAATTGCAACGAATTTCATAGCGCAATTGCAGTGTGATACAATTGCAACGAATTTCATAGCGCAATTGCAGTGTGATACAATTGCAACGAATTTCATAGCGCAATTGCAGTGTGATACAATTGCAACGAATTTCATAGCGCAATTGCAGTGTGATACAATTGCAACGAATTTCATAGCGCAATTGCAGTGTGATACAATTGCAACGAATTTCATAGCGCAATTGCAGTGTGATACAATTGCAACGAATTTCATAGCGCAATTGCAGTGTGATACAATTGCAACGAATTTCATAGCGCAATTGCAGTGTGATACAATTGCAACGAATTTCATAGCGCAATTGCAGTGTGATACAATTGCAACGAATTTCATAGCGCAATTGCAGTGTGATACAATTGCAACGAATTTCATAGCGCAATTGCAGTGTGATACAATTGCAACGAATTTCATAGCGCAATTGCAGTGTGATACAATTGCAACGAATTTCATAGCGCAATTGCAGTGTGATACAATTGCAACGAATTTCATAGCGCAATTGCAGTGTGATACAATTGCAACGAATTTCATAGCGCAATTGCAGTGTGATACAATTGCAACGAATTTCATAGCGCAATTGCAGTGTGATACAATTGCAACGAATTTCATAGCGCAATTGCAGTGTGATACAATTGCAACGAATTTCATAGCGCAATTGCAGTGTGATACAATTGCAACGAATTTCATAGCGCAATTGCAGTGTGATACAATTGCAACGAATTTCATAGCGCAATTGCAGTGTGATACAATTGCAACGAATTTCATAGCGCAATTGCAGTGTGATACAATTGCAACGAATTTCATAGCGCAATTGCAGTGTGATACAATTGCAACGAATTTCATAGCGCAATTGCAGTGTGATACAATTGCAACGAATTTCATAGCGCAATTGCAGTGTGATACAATTGCAACGAATTTCATAGCGCAATTGCAGTGTGATACAATTGCAACGAATTTCATAGCGCAATTGCAGTGTGATACAATTGCAACGAATTTCATAGCGCAATTGCAGTGTGATACAATTGCAACGAATTTCATAGCGCAATTGCAGTGTGATACAATTGCAACGAATTTCATAGCGCAATTGCAGTGTGATACAATTGCAACGAATTTCATAGCGCAATTGCAGTGTGATACAATTGCAACGAATTTCATAGCGCAATTGCAGTGTGATACAATTGCAACGAATTTCATAGCGCAATTGCAGTGTGATACAATTGCAACGAATTTCATAGCGCAATTGCAGTGTGATACAATTGCAACGAATTTCATAGCGCAATTGCAGTGTGATACAATTGCAACGAATTTCATAGCGCAATTGCAGTGTGATACAATTGCAACGAATTTCATAGCGCAATTGCAGTGTGATACAATTGCAACGAATTTCATAGCGCAATTGCAGTGTGATACAATTGCAACGAATTTCATAGCGCAATTGCAGTGTGATACAATTGCAACGAATTTCATAGCGCAATTGCAGTGTGATACAATTGCAACGAATTTCATAGCGCAATTGCAGTGTGATACAATTGCAACGAATTTCATAGCGCAATTGCAGTGTGATACAATTGCAACGAATTTCATAGCGCAATTGCAGTGTGATACAATTGCAACGAATTTCATAGCGCAATTGCAGTGTGATACAATTGCAACGAATTTCATAGCGCAATTGCAGTGTGATACAATTGCAACGAATTTCATAGCGCAATTGCAGTGTGATACAATTGCAACGAATTTCATAGCGCAATTGCAGTGTGATACAATTGCAACGAATTTCATAGCGCAATTGCAGTGTGATACAATTGCAACGAATTTCATAGCGCAATTGCAGTGTGATACAATTGCAACGAATTTCATAGCGCAATTGCAGTGTGATACAATTGCAACGAATTTCATAGCGCAATTGCAGTGTGATACAATTGCAACGAATTTCATAGCGCAATTGCAGTGTGATACAATTGCAACGAATTTCATAGCGCAATTGCAGTGTGATACAATTGCAACGAATTTCATAGCGCAATTGCAGTGTGATACAATTGCAACGAATTTCATAGCGCAATTGCAGTGTGATACAATTGCAACGAATTTCATAGCGCAATTGCAGTGTGATACAATTGCAACGAATTTCATAGCGCAATTGCAGTGTGATACAATTGCAACGAATTTCATAGCGCAATTGCAGTGTGATACAATTGCAACGAATTTCATAGCGCAATTGCAGTGTGATACAATTGCAACGAATTTCATAGCGCAATTGCAGTGTGATACAATTGCAACGAATTTCATAGCGCAATTGCAGTGTGATACAATTGCAACGAATTTCATAGCGCAATTGCAGTGTGATACAATTGCAACGAATTTCATAGCGCAATTGCAGTGTGATACAATTGCAACGAATTTCATAGCGCAATTGCAGTGTGATACAATTGCAACGAATTTCATAGCGCAATTGCAGTGTGATACAATTGCAACGAATTTCATAGCGCAATTGCAGTGTGATACAATTGCAACGAATTTCATAGCGCAATTGCAGTGTGATACAATTGCAACGAATTTCATAGCGCAATTGCAGTGTGATACAATTGCAACGAATTTCATAGCGCAATTGCAGTGTGATACAATTGCAACGAATTTCATAGCGCAATTGCAGTGTGATACAATTGCAACGAATTTCATAGCGCAATTGCAGTGTGATACAATTGCAACGAATTTCATAGCGCAATTGCAGTGTGATACAATTGCAACGAATTTCATAGCGCAATTGCAGTGTGATACAATTGCAACGAATTTCATAGCGCAATTGCAGTGTGATACAATTGCAACGAATTTCATAGCGCAATTGCAGTGTGATACAATTGCAACGAATTTCATAGCGCAATTGCAGTGTGATACAATTGCAACGAATTTCATAGCGCAATTGCAGTGTGATACAATTGCAACGAATTTCATAGCGCAATTGCAGTGTGATACAATTGCAACGAATTTCATAGCGCAATTGCAGTGTGATACAATTGCAACGATCACTGCCACCGTAATATTGCAACCGCATATGTGATCCACAATTTGAAAAAATGCAGCATCTCAAGTGCATTTTCCCTTAATAGTTCAACACACAAGTTGTAGTCGACACTCGGAATTGAAAGTTTGGTTTGAAAGATTGAACTCAATTTTACTTGTGAAAGAAAGAGTTAGTGTGACAAGCAGGTCAAAAACTTCTAGCAATACCTCATGGTCTGGGTTAAGAAAAATGTATTGCATAATTTGAAAACCTATACTAAGACATCTAATAATATAAAATAAAATCTAGTGATAAAAACAATATTGTAAATAAACTTTAGCTCCATTGGAAAGGATTCAACCTGAGAAATCAACACATCAAAATGAATTTGTTTTCCAAGCTAATCAGGTTGATTTGGGTATTGAGTGACTACTTCTCCACCAAGTTCTGGTTCAAAATTGTTGGAACTTGGAAGCTCAATGCAACTTGCACTAGATCAAAAAACACTACAACATAAGGAACTTATGATAGCAAGATAATGTTAATGTAACAAATCATACCCTCCTGAATATGTTCTCTAATTTTAGTTTCCTAAGAGATATAACAAAAGTATACTAAAATATGTAATGTTTCTGACATTTACATACCATCTTACATTAAGACATACTAGGAAATAAAATCAGCACAAAAAAACAAGAGCACATTTGTTGTCCCAAAAATGTATCGTCCCATATGTCATTTACTCGGATTGGTAGAAAAATGTATTTAAGTTAAAAGTTAAATAATTAAGTATTTTTTAACCAATCACAACCGATGGCACATTGAGTAACACACTTTGTAGGCCAGAAGATGTGCTCCCAAAAGAACACATTCAAACTTATTTATGAGTTGTTTGCAATTTTCTACCACCTTCATCACTACTCCCTTGTTCATCTTTGACCAATTTATCATGCTCATAGTAACCAGGATAATATTCTATGAAATTATATCAAGAAGCTTAGATTATTCAGCATATTTATTTCAACAATTAAGCTTTATAAATAACATCAGCTTAATAATATTACTTTGAGTAGAAAAAATAACCAAGTCTTTATCTTATAGACATTAACCAGCAAAATATTCCAGAATGCCAATGATGTTCTATAAATTCTATCACAACAAGAATACCAGATATTCTTCCAAACATAATCAATGGCTAACATCTAACTTAAACCCAACTTTTCTTTGGATCTTTCAACCATACTTGTCCATTTAAAGAGAAAAAGTTGAAATGGCATTCAATTTATAACTTAGAGCAACTTTTGCCAATAGCAAAATAGAACTCACAGTACAGTGTCATATAAAGCCTATTCCCTTAAACAAAAGAAAAATATGAAACCTCTGAGAAAGCTAATTTATGGATCCAGTTACTCCTTGACGACTTGCACATTCTAAGTGCTACTCCAGTTATCTTCTGTGATAACTTCAGTACAGTGGCATTGACAAAGAGGGGTTCTTCACTCTTGATTCAAACACAGAATTGGACATGTTTTTGTTAGAGAAAGGGTCAGAAACAAGTCTCCTACAGTGTGCCACATACACGGGAGTGACCAAGTAGCTGATCTTAGGACAAAGCCTTTATCTCAACTTTGTTTTGAAGAAATCAAAGATAAGCCAAGATTTTTTTACTGTTTCTCAGCCAGCCTTAGTTTCGGAGGGGTGTATTAGAGTAAGCATCACACAATAAGACACTCCGGCTTTTCTCTACAAATTTGTTAGACGCTTGTTATAGGCAGTTACTGCCAACTATCATAGAGATCTATATATGTAATGTGACTAAGCAGTAATTCATGTCCAATTATAGAATGCAGTTTCAGTTCCCTCTTGACTATAGAAAAGTTTAGCTTCTTCACATAACTGAACTCTACTCTCTATTTCTCATCACTACTTATGATGTTTCTTTGATTCATCATCTCAGCTACAATGCTTCTCGATAGGTAAAACCACTTCATAAAATATACAGTGAAACATTTCCAAATTCCAATATCATAGTAAAATGAAAGTAACATAACTCAAGGTGCAGTGAAGAAAAACATTTCAATTCCGAACTATATAACATCACCTACTTACAGTGTATATATTGTTTCCATATTCATAAATGAAAAGGTCACAAGTCTTACTGCATAATTACCAATGCAATTATAATGTACAAAAAGCAACAGTTAAGCAAGCAAAAGCAAATGAAAACATCTAACATTTAAGACTCTGGAAAGCCTTTCTGGAACCTTATAGATGACTTACTTTCACAAGGCATTCATGACACAACATGAGCAAGGTTTCAAGTAACAGTTTTGATCGCGTTTTTTGAAAACCTTGACAGTTTGGAAAATTGGGGCACTTGCAGTCAATGCGGACATAATTGTGGTCACAATACGGTTTTGCTGACTTCCAAAACCTTCGAGATATCGGTGTCTGTAGCAATCGAGGACCCAAATTTAAAACCTTGAACAAGAATTCACTTTGAATCTTAATAAGACCAAAAATGAGGGAAGCAATATCCTTCTCTCAACAATGACCTTAAAAATAGCACCTGAGAAAATCTCAGTTGTTCGAAGCTTTTAACATGTTTCACACCCTTCGCCGTGATCTCAGAACAATTTAGCATGTCAAATTTAAAGCGTACTATTGTAGCAGACCACGACAATTCTGATATTATAGAGAGTGATTCATCATCCATACAATCTTTAACACCTCCAATTTGGGAAAATGAAAGTTTATCATCACAACTCTTTAAAACATCGAACAACACTTTTAGGCATACCCCTAAAACAAGAATTCAAGTCAAGAAGCTCTAATTTGATAATTTCATATTATAATTCTTATATTGTCAGACAAAAAGAATAGACTTTACTCCATGGATGTTTGCCATCATAAGAAGTAACAGTTAAATCAATCTCCCTTTGTTGGAATATCTAAGTCTAAAGGAACCAATCTCCAATTCTTCAAGAAAAGGGAGACATTCAGATATGAGAAGAAGATCAGCAACTGTGGGAGAAGCAACACTGCTACAAGTAAGAGACTTCAAAGTTTTCATCTTTTTCCCTAAAACTCGAAACCCATCAGCAGAGATTCTCGTGCTGCTTCGGATATGGAGAGAATTGATTGATAAAGAGAATTGTGAGATTTGGTGGAGAAGCATGTGTAAGTCACCTGTGAAGTGTGTGAGAGTAAGAGATCTTAACATGGGGAACCTTGAAAAGAGAAGAGGGAGGTGAGGGAGTGTTTGATCTGAGATAGTGAGAGAGGATTTAAGGTTGTTAGTGATGAAAAGGAATTGCTTTGAAACAAGTGAGAGAGGTTTAAGGTCATGGTCTTGGTTTTGGTGTTTGAGGAATGTGAACACTAATTCCCAGCATTCATTTGGTAATTGGAAATTTGTTCCTGACATTATCTTGTTTTTCAGAGAAGAGTTTGGGTTGGAGAAAGAGGGAAAGTGAGAGTCACAAGTCTTGTCTTTCTACAATAAAATCAACAGAGAAAACAACCAACTTTTTATTGGACCTATTCTTAATATGTAAAGTATGATTGTTGTGTTCCTTAATATTAAAAGATTAATAAAAATGAAATAGAGAAAAGGTAGTGTGAGATATCTTTTGAATTCATTTAACCTTCATTTAGTTGTTTAGAGAAAGAGAGGAAAAAGAAGAAGGCAGAGAAATTGTATAGAAATTGGACTTTTCCCTCCTTTGGGGGAGAAGAAAGAGTTGAGAGAATAAAATTATGTAAGACCCATACAAAATCTTTTCTCACCAAATATGGAGAGAAAGTAAATGGAAAGAGATTAATGGCCTAAAATGACAAGTATGAACTTAGAAACTATCATTTATTAATACTTCTCCATTCTTTTTGTTTTAAGGATATATTTGTCTTTTCAAATATAGCATTTTTTCTCTCATCCTACTTTTTATTCAACCAAAGAGAGATAGAGAATAAAGTAGATATTTGTTTTCTCTTTCTTTTTCAATTCACTCACCAAACAATATAAAAATCTACTCAATTTCCCATCTCTTTCCTTCTCTTTACTATCTCTCTCATATCTTTCTCTCTTCTCACTTTCTTCTCTCAATCAAATAAATCATTAATAAACTCGCAAGATGGTTAGGATAGAGTGGTTAGGGATTTGATATTTGATTCACCTGAATCGAACCTAAGCATAAGTAATATTTCAAGAAAGTGATTTTCAGCTTATAATTTTAGGGAAAGATCAACCAAAGAATGATACATGTAAGAGGTGATTATTTATAATAAAAAAAGTCACTTTTTTGTGAGAAAAGCTTGAACACAAGGGCCCATATGTTACATTTAGCATAGAAATGTTTAGGATGATGTTATAGTTCCTTTGTTTTTATTTCTACTCTTTTCAAAAGGAAAAGCTATGATTCTTTTGTTGTGTGTGTGATTAAGCAGGTAAATCAGAAATATGACCACTTGTGTGTATGTAGTCTGTGACCCTAACACAACCATATACTTTCACATGGTCATGGTTACTTTTTCTTGTCTACTGTCTAAAGTAATGTTCATTCACATTGGGCCCTAACTCAAATATGCTAGAAAAGACACCATAATAAATGTGCTTCACAATTTGAATTCACATCAGTATCATGATAAAAAATAAAAGGTAACCCACACATACCAAGTCTCCTTTATAATGTAAATGAAGAAAATAATAGTATATGCATACTTGAGGGTCTTATCCCAGCTTCCTGTTGCTAAAAGATTCATCACCGGTATCCATGCGAGATCTTTGATGGGAGCATCATGCATAGCAACAGTCATTGGTTGTCCACCAGATGTAACTGGCCACAACTTGGCTTGCTTGTCACAGCCTCCAGAAATGAGCCACATCTTTCTGTCCCAAAGTTTGTACCACTTGTTTCTCATTGACCAGAAAAGTAAAACAAGAACTAAAAATATATTAACTTTATATTTTCTGACCGATAATAATGCAAGGGTACATGGAGTGGTACACATCTTGGGATAGAAGATGTGCTCCCCTCCGGAAAACATTGTTGCTCCATCATCCTTCCAAGCAGAGCACAAAACCTAAAAACAATACAGAAAACATTAAGTTAAAAAGTAAGGCATTCATTACAGGTTGGTCATGAGAAATTGAAGCCTTTGGTGTACTGCTCAAAACAGTCCTGTTCTTCATTATCTCCCAACATTGAACCTGCCAAAAAGACTTGAGATAGAATCACTAGGTGGTTGAGTTAGCTGCAAATTTCAAATCTTGGAAGGGGGAAATAGTTGCTGACAGTTAGAGGAGTTGGTTGGTTAGTTCCTAGTTAGAGAGATCGGATATATTTAATAGAGGAATAAGGAAGGAAAGGCTCTAAGATTTAGCAAAGAAGAAAATATTCCAAATGTAGGTTTATAAGAACAACGAATTGAGAGTAACTAAAACATAAAATTTTCATGTTGTTAATGTAACAGATGCATGCCTCAGGATTAGGTTTTGCAGGGCTCTGACAAACAAATGTCTGGTTTTGTATATCTGAGTAATTAATAAAGTAATTGCCAATCTTCTCAAGTTACCAAAATTTAGTCTTTGTCACCAGTAATCACCACATGAGCAAATTCCATCTTTAAAATGATGGAAACGATTTGAATCTCTCACAACGATGTCCCTCTCAGTAATTCTGGATATGTACTTAGTTGCATTGTGGCAATCACCACAAACACGAAGGTTTTTAAATATCCTAATGGGACTTCCGGGTGGGGTGCTGATAATTCCAAATGCAATTGCCAATCTCTCACTGTGACTTGTCAAAATTTGCTCTTTCTCATCCTCTTCCACATCTTGTAAGACAAAACTATAATCTGGAACATAACCAATGCTCTTCATTTTCGCAGTCAAAACTCTTAATTCATCGTATATCTCTATACATTTTGGATGGGTTTGGTTCCCGGTATAAAAGACTTCAACTATACTGCCAACTACTACAGAGCTCCATCCCGGAGTTTTGGACAATCCTCGGTCTCTGGCTAATGATCTTACTTTAGTAACTCCTTCCCATTTTCCAACATTAGCATACATATTTGACAACAACACATAATAGCCAACATTGTCTGAATCGACTTCTAACAACCGATTTGAAGCTAACGTACCCATCTCGACATTTCCATGTATTCTACAAGCACCAAGAAGAGCACCCCAAATGGATGCATCAGGCTGTAAAGGCATGCTGCTCACTAAATTATACGCCTTTTCCAAAAAACCAGCTCTACCAAGCAAATCTACCATGCAGCCATAATGCTTCAAACTAGGCTTAACCCCGAACTCTTTCTGCATCATATCAAAGCACCATTGTCCCTCATCAACTAAACCTGAGTGGCTACAGGCCGACAACAAGGATATAAAGGTAATATGATCTGCATTTACACCTTCAGCTAGCATATCCTTAAAAAGTTGCAGAGCTTGTTCTCCATGCCCATGAATCCCGAGCGAAGATATTATGGCATTCCAAGGAACTGAAGTTTCGCGGGGAATTTCATAGAATAAGGACATCGCATCGTCTAACCACCCACATTTTCCATACATGTCAATCAGGCAGGTAGCCACAAAGACATCCAAGTAGAGGCTGTTCTTGATTAGCCTCCCATGAATTTTCGTTCCTTGTTGCAAAGCTCCAAGGTGGGAATATGCTGGGAGAATACTCACCCAAGTCCCTTGGTTTGGGATTATGTTTTCACACTGTTCCATCTTATTAAAAGCATCAATTGCTTCACTTGCAAGACCATTCTGAGCATAACCGGTGATCAAAGTGTTCCACGAAATTATATCTCTCAAAGGAAGATGTTCAAAAACTGTACTTGCACAATCCATAGCACCCAATTTTGCATACATATTCACAAGTGCATTTCCAATCACAACATCCTTTTCAAGCCATTCATGTCTCATAACAAATCCATGAACTGACCTGCTAACCGTTTCATCACTTAATTGACCCAAAATCGAGGCCAGGCTCACAACTGTCAACAAGTCGGGTCGAATTCCAACGAATTGCATCTCTTTAAACAGCCCAAGTGCAGTAGTTGGAACATCATTCTGCTCATATGCAGCAATTATGGAATTCCAAGATACGAGATCCTTCACTTTCATGTAATAAAAAACCCTTTGTGAGTCCTGAAGCCTACCTAACTTTGAATACATATTGATCAAAGCATTGGAAACAAACACATCTTCTTCCAGCCCATGCTTTATCACATACAAATGAATCAACAACCCACTGACGACATCATTTGATTGTGCACAAACCGGAAGTATGCTCGACACAGTAACCTTATCCATCTTCAACCCCTCACCTTTCATCTTATTCAACACATCCAACGCCTCAGCCGCATTCCCATTCTGACAAAACCCCGAAATCATTGCGTTCCAAGAACCCACATCCCGCACAGGCATTTCAACAAACACCTTGTAAGCAGAATCCAAACCACGGAAGCGTGAATACAAATTGATCAATGAAGCACCCACAAAGACATCATTCTCAAAACCCATCTTCAGAATACAGCAATGCATCTTCCTTCCATCAATAAGACATTGGCAAGCTTTCAAAGTAGGTGGAAAAGTGTAAAAATCAGGCCTTTGAGAAGAAAGTGAGAACAAATCAGTAACAAAATTCAAAGCTTGGGTATATCTAGCAGAGTGAACATAAGCAGCAATGATTGAATTCCAAGAGTAAATATTCTTGTTATGAAGATGTTGAAAAGTGGAATGAGATAAAGAGAGATAACCAAAAGAAGCATAGAGATTAAGAAGCTTAGTAGAAAGAACAACATTTTGAGATTTGCCTAAAACAAAGAGAAGTGCATGAAGGGATTTAGTGAGATGAATGCTTTTGCAACAATGGAACAGAGAATCCAAAATGGAAGTAGAAAATGATGAAAAACATGATTGGTGAAAACATAGTTTAGAAGGTTTGAAGGTTGATACAAAATTATTAAGAGAAAGCATAGAATAGAATAGAAACAAAACAGTGGAAATTGTTTGGTTGTTTATGTTCTCTTCTTCTATAATATCACTCTATTTATATATGTGTGTTTCAACAGCTATTCAAATATCAAATTTGAGAAGACATTAATTTACTAATCTAAAGGCCTTATTGAATCCTAAGTTGAAGGTTCGATCTTAAGAATGATACTTATTGAGGGGCAGCCACGAAACCCCAAAAAAGATCAGTTTCTTACTAAAAATATAAAAAATATCTTTAATAGTACAAAAAATATCAAATTTGGGACATGCCATGATCCATATGGATAGAGATCATCTGTGCCTGATTCATACTGACTTAAATATCGTGGCTACTAGTGTAATTGAGAGTATTATTAAGAATTTGAAAAACAACACTTACTAAGGAATAAGCAAAGTAAAGGAATTCAAAGTAACATACTTGTCAAAAAATACAAGCTCTTCAAAATGGAAGAAGGAGAAAACATCCATTTGGAGGTTTTGTAATTTCAATCATAATTTTGTTTTTAAAAACATGCTTATAACTTAGCCTTATAAAGTTATATAAAAATTAAATTTGGAGCTTTGTTAATTTGTTTATAGTACTAAGCACTTTGTTCATAGAGCCAAGTCAAATTTGTGAGATTTCCTTCAGTTATAGTACTAAGCACTTTGATACAAGGCAATTTGTAATGCAAAGATGTTTTGATTCCATGAAGTACTTAATCTAAGTCTTCAGTTACTGTAGATATACTTAGGTAAGTGTTAAGGTTGATTTTAACTTATTTCACGAATCGTCCCATCCACAAAAGTTTATTGGATTAGGTGATAAGTACCTTTGATCCAATACGAAATGATATTTTTTGATCATGACAATCGGAGAAAAGTTGATCTTTGACGCTGATATTATATTAAAGTTTTATCTTAAAACTAATTGACTATGAGAGAATAAGCTAGAAAATTTATCAAAACGAACCAAGTCAGGTTTCTCTTACAACAAGAAGCCTTTCTCATAATAGATAGATTGAAAATTTCAGAGAAATGATTATTGTAATTTGTAAGTAATAATCAGTAAAAAAAAAAGATCAAGCCACTTAAATGATTGAATTCATTGTCATGCTCAAAGTTTGAGAAATTGTCATTCAAATATTCATGTTTTTACAAGTTGAGAATATACTAATTGTACAAAATGTATATACTTATATACTAATCTATTTCAATAATCTAAAGTGTGTGATTTATATCCCATTCAAGCTAGAAGTTAGATGTTGAAAAATATCTTCTAATTGTGAGAACGCCCATTAGATGATCATATCTAAACTCTGTTAGAACTTCTGACAATTTATGGGTCAAAAATATAATTATTGTGTTATGGCCATTATGTAATTAGCCAAAATATAAAATGATCTTAAGTAATTAATTTGGTGGCTAAGGGCATATGTGTCATGAAATAATATAAGTGTAGATACCTTCAGGCAATTTCTGATTTGATGAAGGGACTGAATCAGAATTATTGCAACTAAAGTAGTAACCACTACGAGGTTACTTTTATGGGTTATGGTCCCCATTTGTAGAGCAACAGGTTTTCAGGGTGTAAGGTTGAGGAGAATAAGGTAGGATGGGGATAGTGTTATCCATATGGATTTAACACTATCAACTCATCTATTTGGCATATAAGATAAGTCTCCTCACACAACACAACACACTCTCTCAAGTTAAGATATATTCTCTCATTCCCCTCTAGAGAGAAACTAAGGAAAACTATTCGGTGCTCTATCATCTAGAAGATCATCGCACCTCATACCTTCGAGATTCCGAAATGGCTCAACAAGGTATGTTCTTCATCTTCACCATGAACTCATTTGGGGTTTCTTCGGTCTGGACCATGGATGTTCCATTCGGGTGTATGTATGGGCATACACATTAGGTTGTGGGAACAAAGCCATGGTCNAACAAGGTATGTTCTTCATCTTCACCATGAACTCATTTGGGGTTTTTTCGGTCTGGACCATGGTTGTTCCATTTGGGTTTATGTATGGGCATAAACATTAGGTTATGGGAACAAAACCATGGTCATAAGGACTTCCACGTTCAATCTAAGGATTACGGATGGAGAAATTTCTCCAACAAGTGGTATCAGAGCCACCCCAATATGATTCATGTGTGAAATTAGGTTTTCATGTTCTTCCCCAAATCTGGTTTGATTTAGGGTTTTAATGTGTTCATTTTTTCCATGAATCGATTAAGAAAGACATTCATGATTTTCATATGAACATAAAAGGATTTGAAATGAATAAATGTTGTTTTCTGCTGTTTTTTATTTATTTTTTGGGATGATATTTTGAAGAACAGCGATGCAGAAATCGCACTGTTCATCTTCTGTCGCAGTGCAAGTGAGAGCTAAACAAAAGTGTTGGCTTCAATTGCGCTCAAGCGAGGAGATCCTCGCCTAAGCGACAGCTCGCCCAAGCGAGTGTATGGGCGACATAAGGCTCGCTCAAGCGAGAAGGTCTCGCTCAAGTGAGAAGGTCTAGCTCAAGCGAGAAGGTCTCGCTCAAGCAAGAACCAAACAGAAACATTGGTTTCAATTGCGTTCAAACGAGAGTGCCTCGCTCAAGCGAGGGTATCTCGCCCAAGCGAGAGAGTACCTCACCCAAGCGAGAGTACGATAAAGTTTATGGGGCTTTGGTATCTTTGTGCATTGGTTTTAATTGTTATTTGGTTTTCCATTAAGGTTGTCTGTTATTTTAAGTGAGCCAATTGAAATGAGATGTTGCCAAAGTGACCTCTCTCATGAATATAACTCATGAGGAATATCAGATGTAAGTGTGTATGATTATTCATGCGGGCATTAGCTGACCCAAAGGAAAGTTAATGTTTGGCCAAAGATCATACACACCTGTGATGATAAACATGTCATAATTCTAAAGTTTTATACATGTGACTGATGAATCAATCCAAAGAAGGATTCATCAGTTGACCTGCCTTATTATGAATATTTGATCATTACAACAAGAGTACCACTTGTAGTTAATATCATTGTCCAAAGACTTGATGTTAATGGTGCACTAGGTATCTTGAATTGGACATACCATTGTTTAAGCACATTGATAATTTTAAGTTGTGAGCATATTTTAATATTTTGTCTTTTGTTTGAACAAGCTACATCGATTGCTTCAATATTTGCAAATTTGAATTCGATTCCGGTCCTTAATGGTGAAAATTTTAAGGACTGGAAAGAGAACATGGAAATTGTTCTTGACTGCATGGATCTGGACTATGCATTAAGGGTAGAGCAACCCCTTTCTCCTTTGGAATCTAGTGCTCTGAAGAGAGGAAGGATTATGAGAAGTGGGATCGCTCTAATCGCATGAGTCTAATGATCATTAAGCGCGACATCCTAGAGGTCTTTAGGGGTACTATCTCATATGAGATAAATAGTGCCAAAGATTTCCTTGCTGAGATTGAAAAACGCTTTGCAAAGAGCGATAAGGCGGAAACAAGTACTCTGTTACAGAACTTGATTTCCATGAGGTACCAAGGCAAGGGAAACATAAGGGAATACATTAGGGGAATGTCCAACATTGCTTCAAAACTTAAGGCCCTTAAAGCAAAAGGAAAATCACTTCAGAGCCCAAGAATGAAGCTGCTAAGGGTTCAGTGCAAAAGAAACAGAAGCAGGATGATGTCTGTTTCTTTTGCAAAGCAACTGGACATCAAAAGAAGAAATGTGTAAAGTATCACGCCTGGCGTGCTAAGAAAGGTACATTTCTTGCTTTGGTTTGTTCTGAGGTCAATTTAACTTCAGTACCTGGAAACACCTGGTGGTTAGACTCCGGTTCAACTTCTAACATCAGTGTTTCAATGCAGGATTGCCTGAGCTACCGAAAGCCTAATCATGTTGAAAGATACATATATGTTGGCGATGGGAAATCGGTATAAGTGGAAGCTATAGGGCATTTTAGGTTGTTGTTGTGTACTGGTTTCTATTTGGATTTGAAAAACACTTTTTTTGTACCGTCTTTTAGACGGAATTTAATTTATGTTTCTTATTTGGACAAATTTGGTTATTGTTGTTCATTTGGAAACAATTCGGTTCAATTGTCTTTAAATTCAAATGTTATTAGAACTGGTTCACTTATGTTAAATGACAACCTTTATATGTTGAATATCATAACTGATTATAGCGAAACCCTGAATGTGGAATCACATGGTACTAAGCGTAAAAATGAAAATAACAATTCAGGTGCATTATGGCACAAGCGTTGTCGCTATGCCACTTTTGCGGGCGCGACAAAAAATGCGCAAATAAATTCAATGGAGTCGCCATCGATGTTTTTAGAGGGAAAACATGAAAAACCAATTTTCGAAAATATGGTGGATTCACTCAAAGATAGAAATTGAGTTCGAGAGTCGGTTACGGATGAGGAAGGTGTTAGGCACCTCATACCGCCCGTTATAAAAACGGTACCTAGGTCAATCATGTGGATATTTATTCAAAACATTAATTTTACCCTCACCTTATTAAACAAAATAAAGAGAGAGAAATATATTTTTTTTTGTCTGACAGAGAAATAATTGCTCCTACGTATCTCTAGCTGCAATAGAGAAATCAAGGCTATGTAGTTCTTTCTAAAATAAGTTTGATTTGATTAAATTATATTTTTTTTAAAGCGCCAATTCGAGATAACGCGACAGGGCACGAGTCCCATAGTGCCCTACCTCTCCTTGAATTTATTAAAAAAATGTCAATTCAAGATAATGCGACAGGGAACTAGCCCCATAGTGCACTAACTCTCATTGATTTTATTAAAAATGTCAATTCAAGATAATGCGACAAAGAACTAGTCCCATAGTGCACTATCCCTTATTGATTTAATTTAGAAAACATCAATTCAAGATAATACGACATGGAACTAGTCCCATGGTGCACTAACTCTCCTTGAGTTTATTAAAAATGTCAATTCAAGATAATGCGACAAAGAACTAGTCCCATAGTGCACTATCCCTTATTGATTTAATTTAGAAAACATCAATTCAAGATAATACGACATGGAACTAGTCCCATGGTGCACTAACTCTCCTTGAGTTTATTAAAAATGTCAATTCAAGATAATGCGACAGAGAACTAGTCCCATAGTGCACCACCCCTTATTGATTTAATCTAGAAAATGTCAATTCAAGATAATGCGACAGGGAACTAGTCCCATAGTGCACTATCTCTTATTGATTTAATTTAGAAAATGTCAATTCAAGATAATGCGACAGGGAACTAGCCCCATAGTGCACTAACTCTCATTGATTTTATTAAAAATGTCAATTCAAGATAATGCGACAGAGAACTAGTCCCATGGTGCACTAACTCTCCTTGAGTTTATTAAAAATGTCAATTCAAGATAATGCGACAGAGAACTAGTCCCATGGTGCACTAACTCTCCTTGGTTTTATTAAAAATGTCAATTCAAGATAATGCGACAAAGAACTAGTCCCATAGTGCACTATCCCTTATTGATTTAATTTAGAAAACATCAATTCAAGATAATACGACATGGAACTAGTCCCATGGTGCACTAACTCTCCTTGAGTTTATTAAAAATGTCAATTCAAGATAATGCGACAGAGAACTAGTCCCATGGTGCACTAACTCTCCTTGGTTTTATTAAAAATGTCAATTCAAGATAATGCGACAAAGAACTAGTCCCATAGTGCACTATCCCTTATTGATTTAATTTAGAAAATGTCAATTCAAGATAATGCGACAGGGAACTAGTCCCATAGTGCACTATCTCTTATTGATTTAATTTAGAAAATGTCAATTCAAGATAATGCGACAGGGAACTAGTCCCATAGTGCACTATCTCTTATTGATTTAATTTAGAAAATGTCAATTCAAGATAATGCGACAGGGAACTAGTCCCATAGTGCACTATCTCTTATTGATTTAATTTAGAAAATGTCAATTCAAGATAATGAGACAAGGAATTAGTCCCATAGTGCACTATCTCTTATTGATTTAATTTAGAAAATGTCAATTCAAGATAATGAGACAAGGAATTAGTCCCATAGTGCACTATCTCTTATTGATTTAATTTAGAAAATGTCAATTCAAGATAATGCGATAGGGAACTAGTCCCATAATGCACTATCTCTTATTGATTTATATAAATTTCCTTTGTATTTTATCTATATGTATATGCATTTACTATTGAATTAACAAATAGTTATAAATCAAATAATTAATAAAATAGCAAAACATACATATAAAGAATCACGTATAGTAGTGACGGAAGAAGAAATGAGAATAAATAAAAAAAGTTAAAAAAAAGACAAACTAAGCACTAAACAGGAACAAGGTAAAAGAATTAAATTAGGGGTTTAGGGTAAAAATCAATTTAGGGTTTAGGTTAAAATCAATTTGGGGGTTTAGATTAAAATCAATTTGGGGGTTTAGGTTAAAATCAATTTGAGGGTTTAGGTTAAAATCAATTTGGGGTTTAGGTTAAAATCAATTTGGGGGTTTAGATTAAAAATCAATTTGGGGGTTTAGATTAAATCAATTTGGGGGTTTAGATTAAAATCAATTTGGGGGTTTAGGGTTTAGGGGTGACCACCATGGCAACCCCTTTCATGGCTGGAACTGCGCCGCCACCGGCGGTGGCGGCGTCGACAAAACGCCGTGGCGAAGCCACTATCCCCTCTGGACATGGCTGAGCACATAGAGGCTCCATAAGGGGGCATCCACCAATACTATAAGGATATGGGCACAAAAGTGAGGAGGTGTGGGTGGCTCCCATGGCCAAACAGCCACCGTGGGTGGCGGCACACCACTACCACCCTTTTCAAACCACAAAGAACAAGCTCTTACACTTTAATGATATAAATGGCAGCAAAAACAAACAAATAAAAGTAGAGCACAAATCTTTTTTATCAACTTTATGTGTGGGTGAAGAAGATGATGGTTCAAGTTACTTCTCCTTGCTTTTCCTTCTTCTTCTACTTGGCCTCTTTTGTGTATGTCTTTTTGCCTCTTCTCTTTTTTTTTTCTGGTTCTCTTTTTTTGTGTGTCCCCTCTTTTTAACTATTTTTTTTGCTTATAAGGGTAGTGAAGATCAAGGTTAAGTTACCCTAACTTGTTTGGGCTAGGGAAAAAAAACCCATTTACCACAACCCCTCAAAATCTGATTTTTGCATTTTTTAAAAAATACCTTGGTCAAAATGAGGTATTTACAGTTGCCCATCTTTACTTGCTTTTCGTTTGATAATAAGAGTAACGAATGTTACTAAAGTTATCATGGTGATAAGAAAGTAAAGATAAAAAAAGACCAAATTTTGACTGGGGAATAACATACGGTGGGAAAAAGTCTCAAGCTCAAGCACACAGCATGAGCTCGAGGTTATTGGGTAAATAGTTCACGAATCCAAAGATTGTCCAAAAGAGACCACTGGGGGGTCAAAGCACGATCACGCGACTGCTGAGGGGTTGGGGTGCAAAAGGAACGAAAGACCACTAAGGGGTCAGCACAATCACGCGACCGCTGAGGGGTCGGGGTGCAAAAGGAAAAACACGGGAAAACACAGACAACAAGGGCCCTTGGATGAAAACTTAGATGGATATCTCGAGATGAGACTTCGACTGAATGCATATGATGGTGCGAATGCAAATGATGCATGCGTAATTTGAAGATGTTTGTGATGATGCATGAAAAATTAACTACGTGACTTAATTAGCATTATGAAGTTGGCTGATCACGAAACCATTGTACTTTCTTGGCAGACAACAACCAATCCAACTCTCATCGGTCACATTTTTATTCCTTCACCCTTTTTTTTTGAACCACAAGATACATTTGAGGTATCCCCTTTCTTCATCAGTAGAAGACATAACATTTGCTTCCTTGTCGATATTCACATCGGGTTTAGTATTTGATGAATTTCATTGGCCTGAATCACTAGTGAGGTATATTGTCATAAAAGTTGTTTGATCACGAAGTTTAAACATTATATCTATATAACTTGAGATTTATCTAAGTAAACATGCATGCACATAGGTATTGTGGATAGATGAATGAACTTTCTTCTATTGATGTTCAAAGAGTTATACATGGAAGATTTGAGGGTATATATGTTATACATGACAATACAAGTTACAAAACTTTTGCAAAAAAATTTGCCCCATTATAAACTAATTGCTAATCCATCCATCAATCTTCCGCTACATCCGAGTAACTAGCCCGTAACACAAAGCTGGCATGACTCTACATGGAACTCCCATTTCCGCTCCATATTGCTTGCAACCTTTTCAACCTCTACTAGGTGCACAAACACATGAAGGATTTTGATTTGACCCTAATGTGGTAAACTTGTGAGAGAAATGCCTTTTTTTATTTTTTATTTTTTTATTTACTTGCCTTAATTTTTGCTTAGGCCGCCCTTTCGGGTTTTCAACCTAACATGCTTTTATTCTTACCCTAATTTTTTCTTAGGCCGCCCTTTCAGGTTTTCAACCTAACGGGCTTTTATTCTTACCCTAATTTTTGCTTAGGTCGCCCTTTCGGGTTTTCAACCTAACGGGCCTCTTTTTTTATATATTTTTTTAGGCATAATATCTCTTTACCGCATCTGTGTTCACAGGTCTGGGCAGGACGTTACCATCCATGTCTTGCAAAATCAAAGCCCCTCCTGAGAATGCATTCTTGACAATATAAGGACCTTCATAGTTTGGAGCCCACTTTCCGCGAGCATCTTCCTGATTTGGGAGGATCTTCTTAAGTACCAAGTCTCCCACCTCGAACTCTCAAGGCCTCACCTTCTTGTCGAAAGCTCTTGCCACCCTTCCCTAGTACAATTGGCCATGGCAGATGGCTGCTAACCTTTCTCTTCGATCATATTCAACTGCTCATACCTTGCTTTGACCCATTCAGACTCTTCTAGCTCTGCTTCCATCAAGACTCTCAGTGAAGGAATTTTTACTTCGATAGGTGAGACAGCTTCCATCCCATACACCAGTGAGAACGGGGTTGCCCTAGTACTTGACCGAACGTTGGTGCGATATGCGTGCAAAGCATAGGGTAACTTTTCATGCCAATCTTTGTAGTTTTCTACCATTTTTGCAACTATCTTTTTGACATTCTTATTGGCCGCTTCAACTGCGCCGTTCATTTTTGGTCTGTACGGAGTCGAATTATGATGTTTGATCTTGAATTTCTCGCACAATCCTTTCACTTCACCACCGTTGAGATTGGTACCATTATCTGTGATTATCCTTTCAGGGATCCCGTATCTGCAAATGATCTCTTTTCGGAGGAACCTGACGAATACCTTGCGAGTGATACTACTAAATGATACAGCTTCTACCCATTTGATGAAGTAGTCAATTGCCACTAGAATGAAACGATGACTGTTGGAAGCCTTTGGATTTATAGGTCCAATCACATCAATTCCCCACATGGAGAAGGGCTATGGAGCGACCATGCTCTGCAAAGGGAACGGTGGTGCATTGATTCTATCTGCGTACACTTGACACTTCTGGCACTTTCTAACATAACCCATACAATCCGCTTCCATAGTAGTCCAGTAGTAGCCACACCTCATAATTTTCCTTACCATCATGTGACCATTTCCATGAGTTCTGCAGATCCCTTCATGTATTTCAGTCATGATCAACTGAATTTCCCTTGTATCGACGCATCTGAGGAGTGTACCATCATGACTCCTTTTGTACAACACTTCACCATTCAAGAAAAACGTCATCGCCAAACGACGAATTGTCTTTTTGTTCACATCACTTGCACCCTCTGGATACTCTCTGTGTTGGATATACATTTTTATATGGTGATACCAAGGTTCACCATCAGCCTCTAGGTTAGCGCAACAATAAGAGGGTTCATCTCGAGCGGTTACTTGAATCGGGCGGACGCTAGCCTGTACTTCTAGTTTAGTCATCACAGCTAAAGTTGCTAGAGCATCCGCAAATTGGTTCTTGTCTCGAGTCACATGGGAGAAGCAAATTTCTTCAAACTTCTCGGCTAATGAAGATAAGTATTTCTGATACGGAATAAGCTTCGTATCCTTGGTTTGCCATTCACCATTGACCTGGTAGATGATAAGCGCGGAGTCCCCGAATACCCTCAACTTTTTTACGTCCAGCTCGTATGCAAAGAAAAGTCAATTGATGCACGCTTCATATTCGGCTATGTTGTTTGTGCATTCGAAGTCTAGCTTGACTGCTACCGGGTACTGCTTACCGATTGGCGAGGTGATTACTGCCCCAATTCCGCTCCTATGCATATTAACTGGTCCATCAAAGTACATCTCCCAAACATCCTCCTCTGGTTCATCTATCCCATATATTCCACCGTCAGGGAACTCATTGAGTACCTCGTCCCCTCCATCTATGGGGATTTCTGGCAATTGATCTGCGATTACTCCACCTTTGACATATTTCTGAGTAACATATTTAACATCGAACTCAGATAACATCATCTGCCATTTCGCCATTCTTAAAGAAACATGAGGACTCTCGAAAATGTATCTCAAAGGATCCATCCGGGATACGATACAAGTAGTGTAATACAACATGTATTGTCGGAGCCTTTTGGATGCCCATACTAAAGCACAACAAGTCCTTTCTATCATCGAGTACCGAGATTCACATTCATTAAACTTCTTACTCAAGTAGTAGATTGCTTGCTCCTTCTTACCCGTTTGTCCATACTGTCCCAACATTGTGCCCATCGAAGTTTGCAACACCATCACGTATAAGATTAAAGGTCGTCCTGGTGTTGGTGGTGCCAAGACAGGCGAATTTACCAAGTAAGCCTTTATTTTATCGAAAGCCTCCTGGCAATCCGTGTCCCACTCGCTTGGCTGATGCTTCTTTAACAACTTAAACATGGGCTCACAAGTGCTAGTCAGGTTGGCAATAAACCTTGCAATGTAATTCAACCTGCCCAGAAAACCTCTCACTTCTTTCTCAGTCTTTGGAGTCGGCATCTCTTGTATTGCTTCCACCTTTTTGGGGTCCACCCTTATGCCTTCCCTACTGACGACAAATCCCAACATATTCCCTGAAGACGCTCCAAA
>NC_032013.1:10657736-10665204 GCF_001865875.1 Lupinus angustifolius
ACGGAAGCAAAACAAGCAAATTCATATAGAAGAAAGGGAGAAATCGGGAATGGTAATGGTGAGAGGCAAATTAATGATGCGAAACAATCAATAACCATACTACAAATTAACAAAGATAGTATCCCAAGTCACATAAACATAAGTTCAATCAAATCCGAAAACAAAAATTACTACCCAATCGAAAATAATTACTTTAATGATACTATTTCATCCAATAGTTCAGAATGCCAATTCTTCAATGGTGTCCTGTCCTCATCGATGCAGATACAACTGGTCTCAAGTGTGTCATCTTCCTCTAGAAAGTTGACGGAAAGATGGATGTTTTGCTCCTTAAAGTCACTTGATGCAGGACTTGGAAATGTTTCGTTGATATGAGGAATGGGCTTCTCCAACATTCCTCCATGCTCCTTTCTCCAACTCATGCTCCTGCCCTCATCCTTCTGTGAAGCTTCATATCCCAGCCCAAACTTATCAAATTTCTTGGAGACTGAGATGAACGATGGAAGGCCCTGCAGATGCGTACCCAAACATTTCCCTATTTCGTACCCTTTTGTAGTCATGATTCGGGTCACCACCTCATTCACATCATGTACATGGTCCTTCCCTTCATGCTGCTAGTCCTCGATCACCTCAAAACAATGCAAGGAATCATCACCATCGTTAGTACTCTCTACATAGGGCACTGATACCAGCTTTGAAACCAATACTTCTTCTTCTCCATGCACAGTGATTACTATACCATCCCTGACAAATTTTACCGCCTGATGCAAAGTGGACGGTACAGCTCCTGCCTCATAGATCCAAGGCCTCCCTAACAACATTGTATATGAGGAGTCGATATCCATGACCACAAACAACACCTGAAAGATGCTAGGCCCAATCTCCATTGGTAATATGATCTCACCCACTATGCTCCTCTGATTCCCGTCAAAGGCGTGTACAATCATCTGCCTCGGAACAATTTGATCCTTCTCAACTCCCATAGACACCAAGGTAGACAATGGTAGGACATTCAAAGCTGACCCTCCATCAATTAGTATTTTGCCAACAATATGACCTCGAAACTTTGCACTAATGAGTAGTGCACGGGGTATTTTCTCCGACCTCCTCACCATTTCTTCATTGAAGAATGTTATTATGTTAACATGTTTCACAGGATCCACCATGTTAATCATCTTGCTAGGCGTGACATCAGGGTTAACGTAAGCCTCGTTAAGCACCCTTAATAATGCCTTTCTATGTAAATCTGAGGATAATACCAAACCCAACAGAGATATCTTTGAAGGAGTTTTCCCCAACTGCTCCACCATATCGTATTCGCTCTGCCTCATGATCTTAAGAAATTCTTTGTCATCCTTTTCAGTGATTTCATCAACTAAACCAATCTTTTCTTCTGCACGTTTTCCCACCTTCCGGGTATCACCCTCTAGAGGACCATAACACCTCCCGCTCCTTGTGATTTCACCGGTCATGACTGCCTTTGACACTGGAACTTTAGAGGCCTCCCCCGCTGCATCAACTTTAACCTCATAACTCCATGGGACATTATGCGTGCTCTCATAAGCGAAGGGCTGAGGTTTTCTGATCTTGAGAGTCACATTTTCGGGGTTTGAATCTCTAAGGAGCGGGACCCTGAGTGTGACTTTTTCAACCATATCAATTTCTTCACCATCACATTTAGCCTTTTTTGCCTGAATGACTCCAAGGTTTAGCAAGACTTGCACTCTCACCTTATACCCCCAACAGTCCTCTATGGAGTGTCCTGCCTAACCATGATCATAAGATGTTTGTTGGGACCTCCATTGTTGTCGATGCACTTGATTCACCTTATTCTCCTTTTTCTTTTGTGGTACGCTCTTTTTAGTACCGTTTCCATCCACCTCGCCTACTGACAACTTTCCCGCCTTTGTCAATATTTCAATTCTATCATCGGCATCCATCAGCTCCCGAAAATCTTTTTATGCAACCCCTGCCATTATTCCAATATAAGGGGTCCCTAGGGTCCCCATAAAGTAGGAGCACATCTCCGGCATAGTCATCTTGGGCTGAACCTGGACTGCCAACCCCCTCCACCTTATCGCGTACTCCCTCAATGACTCGGTCTTCTTCTTTTGCATTGCCCTAAGCTGCTCACGAGTCGGGGCATATTCAACATTGAACTTGTATTGATCCATAAATAGATCAGCAAGTTGGGTCCATTTTGAAATGCGACCCAAATCCAATTCAAGGTACCACTCCAGTGCTGGTCCTATGAGACTCTCATGGAAAAAGCATATGAGAAACCCGTCTTCCTTGGACCATATGGACATCTTCGTGGCATAGCTCACTAGGTGGAAACGTGGATTACCACTCCCGTCATACTTTGAAAAATCTGGTACCTTAAAGTCCTTAGGAATCACGACATTGGTGGCATGACATAACTCCTCAATTTTGAGGGACCCATGAGCATCAGCTCCCCGCATGGTCTTCAGTTGTTCTTCTATCTTTTCCATCCATTCTTCATACGTCTTGTTCTTTCCCCTATCTGTCTGACCGAATACAGGCCTCTGAGGCTGTTCAAAACGAGGTCCATTGGAGCCTTCTCCTTCATAATCAGC
Organism: Lupinus angustifolius; assembly: GCF_001865875.1. Classification (NCBI taxonomy): domain Eukaryota; kingdom Viridiplantae; phylum Streptophyta; class Magnoliopsida; order Fabales; family Fabaceae; genus Lupinus; species Lupinus angustifolius. Next base: position 10,660,334 of record NC_032013.1, read on the forward strand.
ATTTCCAATGGGGCGGTATCCACCCCCAATTGGGGGTACATCCTCTTGTTGGCCTCCACCGTCCTCCTGCTACCCTCCGTGGTTAGCAGCTAAAAGGGCGAGGACATTCTTGATGTCCTCCAATGAGGCTTTCATCATATTCTGAGCTTGTACCATTTCATCCATCTTTCCCTTCACCTCATCAATCTCCTCCCCAAAATTCCTTTCAGCATCCATCCTAGCACGTGACCTTATGTTGTAAGAATGGCTCAGATTGGAGTTGAACATCCGAGATTGCGCAATGGTTTCTGACTAAAGTCCTTTTTTTATTTATTAAAACATTCATTAAATAATCATTCTTCAAGGTTTACTTAATAAGAGTTTAATCCAATTTTTTACCCAACGATGAATTATCTGGACAACGCTTGATGACCATCCCGCAACCGTTTCCTAAGGTTATAAACCCATTAGTTCGTATTGCGGTTAATGACAACCATAGAAAGAGCACAATGGCTCCATGGTATGGTTGCATTTTCTCAGCGTTGTGCTAGTAATGCTATCTTGAGCTTCGTGTTCTGCCTACTCGGGTGCCAGAGTTTTGCATTTAAGAAAATTGGACATGATGAAGAAGTCTATAGAATACTGAAGATGCAAAAAAAAGTACTGAAGATGCAAAATAAAGAAGAACTTTTAATACTTTTCTTTCTTTCTTTCATCATTTTTTGAAGAGGGAGGAATTACAACAACTTTTTTTCTTTTCCTTCTCCCTTGTTTACAAAAAATCGATAGTTCACCCTAATCATCATCTATTATAATAACATCTTCTTCCGGATCATCTCACTTTGATCCTCCATGAATTCTGGCTCATTCTTTGGCTCGGGGTTCATCCATCCCATAGATTCCCTCTAGTTCCTGACCCCCTGAGTTGTGTTGTTATAGTCATTGAAGTACATTCTGGTCTTTGTCAGAAGACTAGCCCCAGCGCTCATGCTCTCTTGGTACACAGACTCAAAATCTTCGAGCCAATCATAGCTAAGTGTCTCCCAATGCCCCAACAAAGATACAGACTTGTGCTTCCACATCTCCTTGCATCCTTCAACTTCATATGTGATTCTCCTGGCAGCTTCCAGCTCTTTCTGTTTATCCTCCTCTTTCCAGTCGAGCTTAAGTCTCATGTTGTTGCATACAGACTGCAATTCATGTGCTCTCCGTTTGTACCATTTTGTCTTTCCTTTCGCCTTGGCCAAAGCTCCTCGGTACTCGTCCATTCTTTGTTACACTACCTGCAAATGTGAGACTTGCTCTGTTAAATGAGAAACTTGATCTTGTCCCATGATGACTTGTTTTCGACTTAATCCAATATCTTTTTCTAGCTCTGCAATCCTCACATCTCTAAGGTGGACGGCTTTCTTGAAACTCTTCAACTCTTCTTTCAACTTAGCCCTTTTTTGTGCATCTATTTCATGGCCTCTCTCTGGGCTTCCAATTGATCTTTTAGCCTACGGATCTCAACAGATGCTTCAGTTTTGGCTCTTTTGAGAGTAGCTGGGACATAAGCTTCCTTTTCTATTTTGAGTTCCTTCTTCAGCTTCTCGATCTCATGGTCATTTTGTATTATTTGGATCTGAGCATCTTGTTTTTTTTCATCAATGATACGCATTTGTTCACGAAGAGTTTCAATCATGCCTTGAAGATCTTTCTCCCTCGAAGATAAATTTTCCTCTTTTGGCAAGGGTGGTGAGATGACCACTTCTCCGACCCTTGATGCTCTCCAATTGTTATATTCAGGTGTACTGCGAACTCTCGCTGCTCCTCGATGTTGATCCTCTCTGATGACCAGGTTATCCCAAGCTTCTTTAACCTTTTTTACCAACTCATCATCATCTTCATAGAGGCAGATGATACTCTTGGGTTCAGCACTTGGCTTAATCTGCATTCGTCCAAGTTGTCGCAGTACAAGCTCCGGTGTGTAAAAGAAACATCCATTGGTGCCCAGTAGAGGAACATTACCGTATGAACCACATCTAATTATCATGCTCTTTTGTGGACACCAATAACACATCCACCTATACTCTCTCGAAGTAAAACTCTCGAGAGTGGACTTCCATTGAATCACAGTCTTTTCTTCCAGTGTGATACTATTGAAATTCATCATGACACAGTGAGTAAGGGCTTGGTACTTAATGGCATGCACATGTGTGGCCATCCATACATAGAATAAGTGAGCACAACAACGGATCTTATGGAATCCTTTTCTGTGACAGTTGGAGAGGGCTATGAAAGTATCTCTGAGGATCGGAGGTATGGGGTCAACCTTCCACTTGTGTACTTTATAGAAAACCCCCATAGCTTTGAGTCCAACTGTATCAGGAGTCGATGGGAATATGAGCAACCCATATATAAGCAAGGCCAATGTAGGTTTGACTACTGCCCAATTTCCTTGATCCATCATTTTCTATAGGTGTCACTCTAAGGCATTTTGCACCCAACCTTTATTATCTTTCCTCTCTATACGGTCCATGGGAGTTAGCCCAATGATCTTCCTCATCACGTTGACGAGAGCTTCACCTCCCGGAATATAAATCCCTTAACCTCTACGGACCACAAGCAATTGTTGGTATTCTTCTATTATCGGGACTGTGTCTAATTGAGGCAGCTCGAAAATACCAAGGTCACTGTTCTAAAACTGTGTCAACGCATTCAAGGCCGTGGTGTTGACATCAACAAACAACAAGTCATACAACCTTCCATACTCTTCTAAAAGCTCAATCTGAACCTCGGAGGGAATCTTCTCAGCAATTACTCTAAGGCTACCCAGTCTGACAATCTTGAAATCTGCCTTCACACCCTTCTTGACATTAGCATTACTAGCGTTCGACTGAGAATCCATGGCCTCTGGTTGTACGGAACAAGACATCATTGGTAATAAATCCTAAAAAAAGTACATGACAATGTTAGTTTTTTTTTCATACGTGTAATCAATGCATGCATGGCTTGATGAATGTATTTCAAATGAATGATACAATGTTATGGTATGCATGTTAATGTTATTTACATATGCATATATGTATATATATATTCTTTTTTTTTTGAGTGCATGATATGCATGTAAATGTTATAACGACATGATTTTTTTGTTGACCAAATGCATGATTGCATGATATGCATGCGCATGTTTGTTATGAAATGATTTTTTTTAAGCCTTCCATCGTGGCACAAGAATACCGAAGTGCAATGGTACCTTAATTCACTTAGGCTCATGTGATGGTGAGTCACTTTATGAGTGCGGGATAGAGGTTTTCCCGACTTTATGCCGAATAATAAAATAACAAATAAAAATTTGCATACTCCCGTGTCTTACATAAAGGTGTTTGATCCTACAAGGTTTATTCGGTCTAAAAGGTCAAACCCTAGGGTGAAGTTCTAATGTTTGTACATGCAAAATTTCGGTGGTACTAGACTTCATCTAGGTTCCCGGACTGCCGTCACTAGTGAAAGCTGACGACCCGGATATCACAAATATGACACGAAGATGTACGAGACACCATGGGGGCCATATCCGTAATACCCAGTAACAATCCGAGTGGTACATCAGCGCAATATCGAAATGTGCACGAAGGCCCAATGACGACAAGCCAATGTACCTCTAACAATAGGTAAATAGGCCTGGTAGACAGCCGAAAGTAACCATGCATGATAGTGAAGTGTGTGAGGGAGTGTACAAACCTTGATAACTCGAATGCACCAAAACAAATAATAACCCCCAGAACCTGTACAACAGCAGCAAACCACAAATTCTATGTACAAGAATTATTTACAAATAATAATAAATAAATTAATAAATAACAACAAGAAAATGGAATGATAAAATTAAAATAATAATCTAAATATCCACATAATTAATCTTATAAGGCCTGACTCTCAGCATCTCCCTAGTGGAGTCGACATGCTGTCGCTATGCCACTCTTGCGGGCGCGACGGGAAATGCGCAAATAAATGCAATGGAGTCGCCATCGATGTTTTTTAGAGGGAAAACATGAAAAACTAATTTTCGAAAATATGGTGGATCCACTCAAAGATAGAAATTGAGTTCGGGAGTCGGTTACGGATGAGGAAGGTGTTAGGCACCTCATATCGTCCGTTATAAAAATGGTATCTAGGTCAATCATGTGGATATTTATTCAAAATATTAATTTTACCCTCACCTTATTAAACAAAATAAAGAGAGAAAAATATGTTTTAATTTTTTTTTTGTGCCTGACACAGAAATAATTGCTCCTACGTATCTCTAGCTGCAATAGAGAAATGAAGGTTACGTAGTTCTTTCTAAAATAAGTTTGATTTGATTAAATTATATTTTTTTAAAGCACCAATTCGAGATAACGCGACAGAGCACGAGTCCCATAGTGCCCTACCTCTCCTTGAATTTATTAAAAAAATGTCAATGCTCCTACGTATCTCTAGCTGCAATAGAGAAATCAAGGCTACGTAGTTCTTTCTAAAATAAGTTTGATTTGATTAAATTATATTTTATTTTAAAAATGTCAATTCAAGATAATGCGACAGGGAACTAGTCCCATGGTGCACTAACTCTCCTTGGTTTTATTAAGAAAATGTCAATTGAAGATAATGCGACAGGGAACTAGTCCCATAGTGCACTATCTCTTATTGATTTAATTTAGAAAATGTCAATTCACGATAATGCGATAGGGAACTAGTCCCATAGTGCATTATCCCTTATTGATTTAATTTAGAAAATGTCAATTCAAGATAATGCGACAGAGAACTAGTCCCATAGTGCACCACCTCTTATTGATTTAATCTAGAAAATGTCAATTCAATATAATGCGACAGGGAACTAGTCCCATAGTGCACTATCCCTGATTTATTTA
>NC_032013.1:10665304-10686304 GCF_001865875.1 Lupinus angustifolius
CTTATTGATTTAATTTAGAAAATGTCAATTCAAGATAATGCGACAGGGAACTAGTCCCATAGTGCACTATCTCTTATTGATTTAATTTAGAAAATGTCAATTCAAGATAATGCGACAGGGAACTAGTCCCATAGTGCACTATCTCTTATTGATTTAATTTAGAAAATGTCAATTCAAGATAATGCGATAGGGAACTAGTCCCATAATGCACTATCTCTTATTGATTTATATAAATTTCCTTTGTATTTTATATATATGTATATGCATTTACTATTGAATAAACAAATAGTTATAAAACAAATAATTAATAAAATAGCAAAACATACATATAAAGAATCACGTATAGTGGTGACGAAAGAAGAAATGGGAATAAATAAAAAAAGTTAAAAAAAGACAAACTAAGCACTATACGGGAACAAGGTAAAAGAATTAAATTAGGGGTTTAGGGTAAAAATAAATTTAGGGTTTAGGTTAAAATCAATTTGAGGGTTGAGGTTAAAATCAATTTGAGATTAAAATCAATTTGGGGGTTTAGATTAAAATCAATTTGGGGGTTTAGATTAAAATCAATTTGGGGGTTTAGATTAAAATCAATTTGGGGGTTTAGATTAAAATCAATTTGGGGGTTTAGATTAAAATCAATTTGGGGGTTTAGGGTTTAGGGGTGACCACCATGGCAACCCCTTTCATGGCCGGAACTGCGCCGCCACCGGCGGCGGCAGTGGCGGGGGTGGCAGAACGCGGTGGCGAAGCCACTATCCCCTCTAGACGTGGCTGAGCACAAGGAGGCTCCATAAGAGGGCAGCCACCAATACTATAAGGATATGGGTACAAAAGTGATGAGGTGTGGGTGGCTCCAATGGCCAAACAGCCACCGTGGGTGGCGGCACACCACCACCACCCTTTTCAAACCACAAAGATCAAGCTCTTACACTTTAATGACATAAATGGCAGCAAAAACAAACAAATAAAAGTAGAGCACAAACCTTTTTTATCAACTTTATGTGTGGGTGAAGAAAATGATGGTTCAAGTTGCTTCTCCTTGCTTTTCCTTCTTCTTCTACTTGGCCTCTTTTGTGTATGTCTCTTTGCCTCTTCTCTCTTCTTTTTTTCTGGTTCTCTTTTTTGTGTGTCCCCTCTTTTTTACTATTTTTTTGCTTATAAGTTAGTGAAGATTAGGGTTAAGTTACCCTAACTTGGTTGGGCTAGGGAAAAAACCCATTTACCACAACCCCTCAAAATTTGATTTTTGCATTTTAAAAAAAATACCTTGGTCAAAATGAGGTATTTCAGGTGCATTATGGCACAAGCGCCTAGGTCACATTTCTCAAAAGAGAATTGAGCGTCTTGTGTCAGATGGGATTTTGGATTCCATTGACTTCACAAACCTTAATGTTTGTGTTAAATGCATAAAAGGAAAACAAACCAAACAATCGAAATATGGTGCATATAGAGCTTCAGACATCTTAGAATTGATACATACGGATATTTGTGGGTCATTCCCTACGGCTTCCTGGAATGGTAAACGATACTTTATATCATTCATAGACAATTATTCTCGTTATGCATACATTTTGCTTATTCATGAAAAGTCCCAATCAGTGGACGTGTTCAAAACTTTTAAGGCTGGAGTTGAAAATCAACTCAGCAAAAGGATTAAGTGTGTCATATCTGATCGTGGTGGTGAATACTATGGTAAATATGACGATTCAGGTGAACAACGTCCAGGGCCTTTTGCCAAATACCTAGAGGAATGTGGTATAGTCCCACAGTACACCATGCCAGGATCGCCTAGCATGAATGGTGTGTCTGAAAGACGAAACCGGACTCTTAAGGACATGGTAAGGAGTATGATTTGTCACTCTACCTTACCAGAGTCACTCTGGGGAGAGGCACTTAAGATAGCAGCTTATATTCTTAATAGGGTACCAACTAAGGCAACTGCTAAAACACCTTATGAGCATTGGACTGGGCGAAAGCCAAGTCTAAAGCATTTTCATGTGTGGGGATGTCCAGTTGAGGCAAGGCCTTATCGGCCTTATGAAAAGAAATTGGACTCACGTACAATGAGCAGTTACTTTATTGGTTACTCTGAAAAATCAAGGGGCTATAAATTCTATGACTCAAGTATGAAATCCATATTTGAGACGGTTACAGCCACGTTCTTTGAGGATATTGAGTTTGAGGGGGAAGATAAAATTAGAAACTTTGTCTTAGAGGAAGAATCTGTATCTATTCCAGATGCGATTCATATGGTTGCTTTTGATGAAGCAAATTTGGAACCTCCTCAAGACATAGTTGATAATACTTTCCTTACATGAAACCTTCCCTGCTCAAGGTGAGTTAGTAATTCATGAAGGACAAACTCAAAACCCTCAAGAACATGGACAATAGGTGCAAGAGCCTATAGCTTTGCGTAGATCCACTAGAGAAAGGAGAAATGCAATTCCGGATGATTACATTTGCTTTCTCCTGGAACATGAGGGTGATGGCTTAATGGATAATGATCCATTAAACGTTCGTGAAGCCATCCAAAGTTCCAATTCGGAAAAGTGGATTGAAGCAATGAAAGAGGAGTATAAATCCATGCAAGACAATAAAGTTTGGGAACTTGTCCCATTACCAGAAGGTAAGAAACCCATTGGTTGCAAATGGATTTTTAAGACCAAGCGGGATTCTAATGGTAATGTGGAGAGGTATAAGGCACGTCTTGTAGCTAAGGGTTTTACTCAGAAGGAAGGGATTGACTATAAAGAGACTTTCACTCTAGTTTCATCGAAAGACTCTCTTAGGACAATCATGCCTCTTGTAGCACATTATGATTTGGAGCTTCATCAGATGGATGTCAAAACAACTTTTCTAAATGGAAACATTAATGAAAAGATTTATATGGTGCAACCAGAACACTTTGTAACGGGAGACCGAAAGAATATGGTTTGCAAATTGACAAAATCCATCTATGGGCTAAAACAGGCGTCTCGTCAATGGTACCACAAATTTCATGAGGTGATTCTCTCTTTTGGTTTTGAGATGAATTCAGTTGAAGATTGTGTGTATCACAAGTTCAGTGGGAGCAAGTACATTTTCTTGCTCTTGTATGTGGATGACATACTGCTTGCCACTAATGATGTGGGTACCTTGTTAGAAACAAAGACATTTCTATCCGGTAATTTTGAAATGAAGGATCTTGGTGAAGCTTCATTTGTATTAGGAATCCAGATACACCGAGACAGATCTCGGGGTATTCTTGGATTATCACAAAAGAGCTATATAGAAAAGGTGCTCAAAAGGTATGGCATGCAGGACTGTAAAGTAATGGATACTCCAGTTGCTAAGGGAGACAAATTTAGTCAGTGCCCTAAAGGAAATCTAGAAATTCAGGAAATGCAAAAGATCTCTTACACAACAGATGTAGGGAGTCTTATGTATGCTTAAGTATGTACACCGGATATAGCGTTCATAGTTGGGGTTTTAGGCAGATATATGAGTAATCCAGGAATGGACCATTGGAAAGCAGCCAAAAGGGTCATGAGGTACTTAAAGAGGACAAAAGACTATATGCTCACATATAGGAGATTAGACCAATTAGAGATCATTGGGTATTCTGACTCCGATTTTGCGGGATGCCAAGATAGTAGACGATCTACTTCAGGCTATGTTTTTCTATTAGCTGGTGGTGCGGTTTCTTGGCGTTCTACCAAGCAAAACCTTGTAGCTTCATCCACCATGGCAGCAGAATATATAGCATGTTATCAGGCATCACTTCAGTAATCATGGCTGAAAATTTTTGTCACTGGGCTGCGGATTGTGGAAAGGATTGAAAGACCACTAAAGTTATACTGTGACAATAAATCAACCGTGTTGTTCTCCAACAACAATAGGAGTTCGGCAAAGTCGAAACACATCGACATTAAGTTCCTAGTTGTTAAGGAGAAGGTACAAAGTGGACAGCTTTCCATAGAACACTTAGGCACTAACTCCATGATTGCGGATCCTCTCACAAAAGCTATCACACCCAAGGTCTTTCATGAGCATGCTGCTCACATGGGTGTTCTACAGTGTGAGGATATTTTGGTTTAGTGGGAGTTAGAAAGTGCACACATTTTGTTATGTTCCATGTAGTTCTATGTAGTTTCGGTATTATGTATGGATACTTTGTATTCAAATTTCAGTTGATTAATCATTCAGTTTTGTATCATGTCATTATACTTTGTACAATAAGGTTTTATGTTATTATTAAGGATCTCACTAAAGTTAAGTAGGACCAGTTGAAAATTGACATGTACAGATCATATTCATGTGATTTTCATGCTGCACATATGATGATGTATCTATGTCATTTAGTTGTGTCAATGTTGGTGATCATCGTTGAATTAGTCATGATTGATATGGCGAAGTTCACTGTGATTCGATATGGAGACAAGACTAATGGACGGGATAATTTGGGTATGCCTAAGTTATAATGGTAATATTTAAGCGTGCAATAAGGATAACACGTACGGAGAATCATATGTGTGACCAGTGGGAGATTGTTAGAACTTATGACTATTTATGGGTCACAAATATAATTCTATAATTGTGTTATGGCCATTATGTAATTAGCCAAAATATAAAATGATCTTCAGTAATTAATTTGGTGGCTAAGGGCATATGTGTCATGAAATAATATAAGTGTAGATACCTTCAGGAAATTTCTGATTTGATGAAGGGACTGAATCAGAATTATTGCAACTAAAGTAGTAACCACTACGGGGTTACTTTTATGGGTTATGGTCCCCATTTATAGAGCAACAGTTTAGATATGATCATCCAATGGGTTGTGTAAATTTCAATACTGAGGTTTCAAATGACTTGTATTGCTTGTGAGTTAAAAAGGTAAGAGGGTGTTTATTTATATATTTGATGGGTCTCTTGAAATTTAATTCCGAGAGAAATAATTGTTAAAGGATAGGGGGTATACATGTTGGATTTGTGGTATAAGACCATACTAGATTTCCAGAAAGATTAAAATATTGAATATTCGATTCTTGAAAAAAAAACTTATTAGGAGAGACATTGACACACCATGAAACAGTTACATTGTGTTGAGCCTGATTAGACATGTGTTGTTGTCTAAGTGGTTTTTAAAATCGATATAGATTGATGTGACCCAATGTGGTTGCGTTGCAATATGATGCAGCCCAAATGCAGTTGCATTGCGGTGGTATGCAATTTGAATGACTAATCTATACTAAGTAGGCATAGGCAGGTCTTGGTAAATTTAGTAGCTAGCCTTGCAACCTCTAAATGATACATTAGCCATATTGTTATTGAATTTGATTATGAAATCTGATAAGTCCATATGATATACTAACCATATTCACTTTATAATCTATATATGGTAATATTCATAAACTTATCATCAGTATGATTTCTTGTACACTTCCCAAGTAGGATAACTAACACAAATGAAAAATTTCTAATGTAATAAATTGTGTTACAAAAACTGTGTTGAACATGTCTATGTCCTATAAAAGAAAGTCTATGTCCTATAAAAAAAAGTCTATGTCCTATAAAACCTTGAAATGAAGGTTGGTTCAAATATGATATTGAGATCATAAACTCCTTCATTTTCTCTCCAACATACATTGCTACATGACCCTTTGGCACTTCCACAACTATGTCCTTCTAATACCCGGTAAACGAAAACTCATTGTCGTGTTTATTGAGAAGAGTTGCATAGTGTCATATGTACATAAAAATGTGGTTAATGGTTATAGTCACTGATTTAAATTACAGATCATATTACATGATACGACCACAATATTATGGTTATGGTGACTGCTGCAACCAAATCACACTGCAATTACGGTATGATCACAATGATATATATCAACCTAGCAGAATGTGAGATGTCTAAAGCATGTCTCCTATTAGAGTAGCTATAACACAATGAATGAAAAATGGTTTTACCTTATATATGCACATTTATTTGAATTATCTCACAAGGTGGGGTATGAGAAATTTGTCCATATAGCCCGCATTTTGTTGCAGGTAGGACATGCAAAATTTGTCCATTTACCCGTTTCGCCATGTTTGTTTTGCCCGCCAAGCCTGCGGACATTTCCATTGGACAATACAGGCGGCCCGTGGGCGGCCCACAAACAATATTTAAGGAAAAATTCATAAAATTTTAAATAAACTATTTTATAATGTGGGTTTAATCCCTAAAAAATTGTAATATAATGTGATTTGATCAACTTTACATAAAATATCAAAAAAATTGTTAATTTTTTATGTTCAACTACTTTATTTTATTTATTATATGAACTTTTTAATTATTCAACAATGTTCGCGGCCGCCCGCAAGCCCGCTAGCCCGCTTTAAAAGGGCCAGGACAATGAATTTTGTCCATTAAGTTAATACGGGCATGCCCTGCCCACTTAAATTATTGCGGGCATTTGCGGACATGGGTTAAACAGGTCGTGCGGCTTGTTTTGCCATGTCTATGGATGATAGTCACTTGAAAAATATTTAAGGTCAAAGCCTAAAGCCTTGTCTTAAAATTTTAATAGCTAACATGTACTCATGTAGTGTTTTAGACACACTTAAAGACATTATGTTTGATTCATATTGAACATGCAATATATAAAATTTAGATAATGATAAATGATACAATAACAATATATAAAGTTTATATATTATTAATGCATCCATTTTTTCTGTTTAAGATAAGGCTTCCAAATTGTTGGCATAGAATGAACTATGAGAGTGAGACTTTAATGGAAGGAGGACTTTAACGGAAGGAGGACTAAGAGAACATAGAAAACTATTAAGTCATTATTGAGTTTGAAAGAGAATGTTAGTTGAAACTAAATAGACACATATACTCAAGTTTATAGTTACATGGATTCATCATTTAGCATACTAGTCAGGTTTAACGTATCATGTACTACGTAAAAAATAATAGATTATATGAAATCAGGTGCACATGCCGAAATCGGTATCACAAACCATATATGCTCAAGTTCGTACCTTAAAAAAATAATTACCCTAATTTAATTGAGAAATAAAATATTATAATGGAATGGTTAGACTAACTCAACTTTAGAACTTTTCTGAGTATGTTGATTAGTTTCGATAAATATTAAGAGAAAAAATATTTTTCATGGTCACTACATCATGCATACCTTTATTAATATTCAAAATTTCTTAATTACCTGATTCTTCATCTAAATATGAGTGTAATAATCACTTAATATAAAAATTTATATAAAATTAATATATCATTCATAATTTATTTGAATTCATTGTATTTAAAAGGAATAATAATTTAATGTTTGGTTTGTATTTAAATATTTGATACTTTTTAAATCACATTTTTTTCTTTCTTAAATTTGAAAAATACGTTTTTTTATTCATATATTTTTCCTTTAATCTACTACATAAAATCTTGAAACATGAAATTCGGAATGGTTTTGTTTCCCTTCACCATAACTTTCATTTCATCTCCAACTTCATTGCTATTGGGTAAGTTCATTTTATTCATTGTGGTTTCAAAACCCTTCAATTTCGATTTTTTTCCTTCATTTTCATAACCCTTCAATTTCAATTTTGTTATTTTTCAACATTCTGCTGCATTGAGTTGATCTTGAATGATAGGACATGTCAATTGAACTTATAAAGTTTGTCCCTTTCATGTGCATTAGTTTAGTTAACTAACCTTACAATACCAATTTTACTTGATTTCTCATGATTTCAGAGTTGGGTATTTTTTACTTATAATGTCTAATATTTTTGTACTACCAAGGTATCCCCGAATTAACCCCTTTTGGAGTGTGTGACTGCCCCTTCCGACAAATGTCGCTCCAGAGATTGAAATCTTGACCTTTTGGTCATCCTAGGATCTAGCGGGGCCTTACGCCACTAGACCAACACCTTGTTGGTTAATGTCTAATATGATGAGGTGGGAAAGTGTTGGCATTAGGCACAGTTAGGGTTTTAGAATTGATGTTTTACTTTACATTCAGATGTAATTTTTATCTGCAAAAAAAACTTGGGTTATTCTTGAATTTTGGTTTAAACTTAGGTGCTGTTTCTGCTAGGGCTACTTAGGAGCCTAAACAGATCATATAATTATTTTGCTCATTTACTTTTATTTCTTGATGTGATGGAAATTATGATACAATTTGTAAAATGATGTTTATGTTTTGAACAAGTTATTCGGATAAGCAACATTCTGGTTTCCGGTTGGGCGTAATCGAGCAAATTTGCATTTTTAGTGTTGGAGTTGTAGAGTTATTGGTAATTTTTCTGGGTAAAGATTTACTTGTATTTACTACTAACTGTAACTTTACAAAGATAAGTCATGAAATGAGTTAAAAAACTGTGAGTGCTCCTTTGTTTGAGCCCACTCAACAGTTACCCACCTCACTCTGTTACCAACAATTTACCACATTCAAAAACATTAAAATAAAGATATTATAAAACTCCTGTACTTCTCAAGAAAGCACTATCAGTAGCAATGCATGTATTTTTTTCATTCCTTATTCTGGTTTGGATCTCCCATTTGATGGTTCTACAAATTTCATCCACATTCCTTTGCCTAAGCTGAAAAACTCTTAAATTCCTCTCTTTCCATATATGATTAATGCATGCGATAATGAAGCTGTACATAGGTTGCCTCTTGATTCTGCTAAATTGCCTCTTGATTTATCCAATGTAGCTTCTTTTGGAACACATTTAAAGTCTACGTAGCTATATATACATGTAATAAAATCTGTACAGCATATGAGGATAAAATCCACACATTTATCTGTACAGTAGATAAATTAGATGGGCTCTTAATGCTGGATCTATCTAGTTTGGTTTTACTCTTTTTATTTTGTAAGTAATTAGATGTTGGGGGATGGGTTTTATTATTATGGTCTGGTCGTCGGAGTAATAGAGAGATTTTGAGATTCTGAAATTATGGCATTTATGCTCTTTCTCATGGTGTCTCAAGGACTCGGTGAGGAAAATTCTCTGTCTTGTGTTGTCATCTTTTGGATTTATTATCATTTATCTTTTTGTGGTGGAGTATCTGTTTGTTCCGATGATGCTTGTATGGTGTAGGTGATGATATATATGTGATTGCTGTTAGTGATAAGAAAGGAGACCTATTGTGTTTGTTTTAAGCCATCAATTATTATTATTTTCTGTCAATGCCTAAATTCTTTAAACAATTAGCATTTGGTTTTAATTATTTTTATTCATAATGGTTTTTAGATGGGAAGATTATGATTTAACTGAAGTTCTGTAATCAATTTTCTGAACATATAAGTGATTTAGCCTATATACCCAAGAAATTTTGCCCCTGTTCATCAATTTAAATATTTTCTTTGGAAAATTCCCACAGGTTTCATGTTTCTTATGTCACAAGGTGGTCAGTAATATAGTGGTTTATTGACAATGGTGATTGGAGCAACAATGCAACATAGGTTCCTTCTTCATTTCCGTCCTATTTTGAGTCAATGGTCTTCTATCCAAACAATGTCATCATTGCAAAACCTTGAGCAGGCTGTTAAGGCTGAAATAGAAGCAAAAAATTATGTTAAAATTCCCGAACTTGTTGATTCCTTGGAGTCCTGCCAAAATAGTTCAAATCCTTTTTCGTTCTTTTCTTCATTTCCCCAGAACTTACAAGTCCAAATTATTGATGAAATGTTGCAATCTTTTATGCCTGTTAGACCTCGTTCTAAGCCCAAACTAGCCTATTCCTTCCTTCTTTCTTACACCCTCCAAAGTTCCCATCCCCTCCCCCTTTCACTTGCTGTCCTACAACGGACTATACGTTCAGGTTGCATTCCAGTTCCTCAAACCCATGTTCTCCTCTCGTCTGTGTGGTTGGACCGGAGGTGCCAAAGCCATTCTGTTTCTAACATTTTATGTGAGATGCATTCAATTGGGTATGATCCTGACTGTGGAACTTGTAATTATCTACTATCATCTCTTTGTGCTGTTGATCAATTGGCCGAGGCAGTTAAGGTCCTGAAGGGTATGGGTGGAGCAGGGTGCATTCCTGATTTTACGAGTTATGGCATTGTGATTGGTGCATTGTGCAGGGTCAGAAAGACCATTGAGGCTGAAGATTTGGTGAAGACTATGGTGGTTAAATATGGGTTGACCCCAGGACAGGGGACACTGGTGAAATTGTTCGCAGCATTACGGGCAAACAGAGAGATATGGAAAGCTGCTGAGATGATCGAATTCCTGGAAAAAGAGGGTCACTCTGTTGGATTTGAGAGTTACGAGTTGGTGATTGAAGGGTGCTTGGAGAAGCGTGAGTATGTTTTGGCCGGAAAGGTTGCAGTGAGAATGACAGAAAGAGGTTTTATACCATATATCAAGGTCAGGCAGAAGATAATTGAAGGTTTGGCCAGTATTGGTGAATGGGAGATAGCTTGTTCCGTGAGACAGAGTTTTGCAGCACTTAAATCTTAGCTGTGAAAGTGCTTCGAGTGCATCGAGTACTATTCTTAATGCTGAATTACTGTAGCAAAGACTTATGGCTTCTTCAGCATGCTCTGGTTTGTTCTTTTAATCTTTTTCTCAATGACACTAATGTAACATTCTCATATGCTTTGACAGAGTAATGTAGCACTAGAATCTCAGATTTGCAAAACGTTTGGAGGCATAATCTCTGAAGTTAAAGGATTGAAATAGATTATATTCAATGCTTGATTAACATATACTCACAAGTAAGTTTCAAAAAGAAAATATGTTGGAAAAGTTTAATTCCACTTTTCTATTTTACCAATTGTTACATTCAATACATGTAAATCATATAGAATTTGTTTACCTTTTCTCTAGAGTTGTATTGTATGTAACATGATTCTTATGTTTATCTCATATTTGGTGTGGCTGGAATAGGTTCATCATTCTTTTCTATTCATATTTCTCATTTACTAATCATAATCTTTTTTTTCAAATAAAAACCAAAACCATGATTAGTTGTTAAAGATATTAAAGTAATGGATCATAAAGGTGCTTTTTACATTACATATGAATCAGAAAAGCATGAAGTAATGGAGTTTACAACAAAAATAATTCCTTTTTATTAAGAAGGAAGCATTCTTGATGTTTAGCTATAATCCTATATTCAAGATCATATAATCACCTATAAGATTCAACACCTAGTAATGGAGTAAGGGACAGTTTGCAATATTTGTGAATGACAAGAACACAAACACTGAAATACCATGAACAACCCCAAGTGTCAAACATGAAGAGGATTATGATACTGCTATAAAAATGGTGTCATTGCATATCTTATATCATGGTGTTGTTAGCACTAGTAATAATCTTTTGTATAAACCCTTATTGGAAAGCTTTTCCACTTCAACAGAAAGTTTTTGACACACTGGTCAATATGTATGTTTAAAAGTAACAAATACCATTAGGTTGTTGATTTTATGGGGCACCAAATCTGACAAAATCAAGTCATAATGTCATAACAAACATTGAAACCATGTCTTTCCTCCAGGTTCATCTGTTTTCTACATTTACTTCAATCAATTATCAAGTAATGATTGTTGTTATGTATTACAAAATACTGTCACAAAAAACTCACTCATATCATTTGTTGCATTAGTTAAAGAATTCAAAACCAACAAAGGAATAAATGGAACAAAATATCAAATTTATTTATCTGATAAGTAACATAATAACATTTATGGACAAACTTATTCACTTCATTTTAGTCACTAAGACTAACCATTATCACTACAAGACATAATGGTGTTACAAGAAGTTGAGAACATGTTAAAAAATTGATTTGATGCATGAGACTTCCACTTGATGGGGTCTGAGGAGGGTAGCCGGTCTCTAAACAGACATTTGCGAAATCGTTCAAAGAGTAAGATCAGCTAAGTCATAAGATCTAACAACAGCTTTACCCCATGAGTCTACTTTCTTTGCCCTAACTTCCTTAGTCATTATAGGATGAAAAACAACAGCATCCTTCATTTTATCCTTAGAATCAAAGATATAATCTTCCTTAAATACTCCAACAGCTAATCCAGCAGCAAAGGCTGCTCCACGTGCTGTTGTCTCTATGTCTGAAGGTCTAATCACAGCATTTCCTGTCAAATCTGCCTATACAACATTATTACCAAAAACATCATCAGTTTTCTCAAAAACTATTATCTTTACACATTTGAATTATGCAATGATATAGAACAATAAGTCAAGTTCATTCCAAACTATTATATAGTGCATCAACCTACTAACATAAACAAGAGAAATTATGCAAATGTTAGTAATTCCATTAGGGACATCTTTTCATGTAAAAGACAAGGTTTACATAACTTGAATGAAAATATTAATACTAGAGAAGCCTTACAAACCAAAAATCATATAACTTGGGGGAAAAGCAACAAGGATAAGATTGTTAGTATCCCCAGATATAGAGAAATATATGAAAGATAGAATTTTAGAATAGAATAGGAAAAAAATGCAATAAGTCCAAACCTGAATCTGCATCAACAGGTTGTTAATGGTTGCGCCGCCATCTACTCTGAGCAAAAACTCGTTGGATTCGACATTCCCTGCATCTTTGTGCATTGAATCCAATACATCTTTGACTTGAAAAGCTATGCACTCAAGAACAGCTCTAGCAATGTGAGCCTTTGTTGTAAACCTTGTTATTCCGATACAAACGCCACGAGCATCCTCACGCCAATATGGTGCAAACAATCCATTAAAAGCAGGAACAAAGTAAACCCCTTTGGCAGATTCGACCTGCGATGCCAGCTCCTCTATCTCCTTAGAGCTAGAAATCATTCCAACACTGTCTCTAAGCCACTGCACTGCAGCACCAGCAATAGCAACTGATCCTTCCAATGCATAAGTAGTTTTAGCTTCCTTGCCAAGTTTGAATGCTACTGTGGTTAGAAGACCATGTGTCGATTTAACTATCTCATCTCCGGTATTCATTAGTATGAAAGCACCTGTGCCATAAGTGCTTTTAGCCTCACCTCTACTACATGCTTGTCCTAACATTGCTGCATGTTGATCCCCTAAACATCCTGCAATAGGGACACCGGTAAATGGCCATCCGGCAGCAACATTTCCTATAACTTCAGCATTGCTGACAATTTTAGGCAAAATATCGGCAGGAATTCCAAGCTCCTCTAAGGTAGAGGCATCCCAATCAAGGGTCTTGAGATTCATCAGCATCGTTCGAGAAGCATTCGAAACATCAGTCACATGCAATCCTCCCTTCAACCCACCTGTTAATTGCCATATCAACCAAGTGTCTATAGTTCCGAACAGGGCATCTTTTTTATCTATAGCTTCCTTCACTGCTTCCACATTTTCCATCAACCATAAAAGTTTCACAGCACTGAAATATGAGCTTATAGGCAAGCCACAACTCTCCACAAAATGGCCTTTGCCTCCGGATAATTGCTTTTCCAATCGACTGTTCAACAAAAACCGATATCACTTTTGACAACGCAACGACATAAAGGGGTGAAATTCAGCTTCAAACATGGACAGATATGCATAGTATAGGTCCATTGAAACAATCAGAATATCTAACAAATGAACAGGTTTGTTGTAAAAGGAGTGCTAAGATGGTTACTTTGAAATTCAATAACCTTCAAAATCTGTCAAGAGTGTTAAGATATACAAATCATGAAATATTTACATACAAATTACAAAATGATTTGTAAGTCAATTTTCAATTCTTAAACTAAGAGTAACACCATTTTTCATATGTATGAAACATTACACCGACAATATATAGATATTACATCCAAACCTGCAAATAGAAGTGGTTCTAGCATCCATCCAAACAATGGCATTGTAAAGAGGAGCACCAGTTGATTTGCTCCAAACAAGAGTGGTCTCTCTCTGATTGGTGAGACCAATAGCCTTCAAATTCTTATCAACATTGAATCCATCAGCTGTAGCTTTATCCACAGCCTTAGCAACACATACCTTCACACTTTCTAATATCTCCATTGGATCATGCTCTACCCATCTATAAACATAAATCACAACAAATAAACAACCCACTAATATTTTCCAAAAAAAGAATCAAACTTTAAAGATGGGGTTGCTGCAAATGGATCATATTTTTTATTTATTATCATATGGTTATATAAAACCAACACAGCTTTAGTCGAATGGTGTAAGACCCCGCTAGATCACCAGGAAGACCAAAAGGCCAAATGTTCGATTCTTGGGAGCGATATTTATTACCATGAGCAGCAATGCACCGCGGAAAGAATTAATTCCTTACTAGTGATTTAAATTGCGGCCGCAATATTGTGGGGACTGCTGCAACCGCATCACACCACAATTGCGGTGTGATTCTAAATCACAATGATGTGGCCACATCGGGCCACAACGCAACCGCATCAGACCACATTTGGACCGCATCAGGCCGCATCGAATTCAAATTTTATTTTAATCACAAAATAATTCACGTTGCAACGGCCGCAATCCGCATCGCAACGGCCACAATGACCGCAATCACAGTAACTGCAATTGTTACCGCAGTCGCGACCGCAACCACAGTTTAAAACACACTGTTGGTAGTATACAAAATATGGTTATATAAAGAAGATTCATAGACACAAAAGTTATAACAGATGAACATGAAATAAAAACATGACCCACAAATATTTTCCAAAAAAGAACAAAACTTTGAATTAAAAAAAAGAGATTTGAGGAGCTACCCTGCTTGTGGGTAGAATTGAGTGAACTCAACTTGATGAGATCCAATGGGTTTAGCTGAATCATCATAGATGATGAACCTGCTGCTGCTAGTTCCTTGATCAATTGCACCAATGAAGCAATCCTCTTTTGCCATGTTTCTTTGTTTCTTTGTTTTGGTTGAATGAAATGCACTTGTGTTGTGTTGGTTTGGTTTATATATGACAGTTAATACAGTTTCTTCGGACATGT
This sequence comes from Lupinus angustifolius, assembly GCF_001865875.1. Taxonomy (NCBI): domain Eukaryota; kingdom Viridiplantae; phylum Streptophyta; class Magnoliopsida; order Fabales; family Fabaceae; genus Lupinus; species Lupinus angustifolius. The sequence goes on from NC_032013.1 coordinate 10,680,239, forward strand.
TGATGGTACTCCTTCTTTTTATCCATTTCCAATTGGATGGTAATGAGGAAACAAAGTTTCTCCATTTATTTATTTATTGTATCTCAATCATATCATTTTCAATTTATAAACATTTATATTGTAGAGTACAGATACGTTAGTTCAAGTGATACATGTTTGATTTCCCTTAAGCAAGGTCTTGGGTTCGAGTCTTGTGAATGGAACAAATGTCAGCTAGGAGAGTTAGTCTTACGTACCTATGGATGTTCTCGATTAGGATAGGATTGCCTCCAGTACGAGGATACATATGAGAAACAAAAAAAACTATATTGTAGAGTAAACCAACATTAATAACTCTTAAATATAAGTTAAGTATCTTAATAGAGATTTGTTGTCTCATATCATGTTCATATGTTGTTTCGAGACAATAAAAACATGTAATATTAATGTTGTTGTTAGAGTTGAGTATATATTTGGTGAACACAACTTTGGAGGGTCTTAATATTTTTATTTTTTTTTTGCACTACTAAATATATCCATTTATCTTTTTCTTTGGGTAAAGAATTAATCTCTTTAAAGAAACAAATTAAAATAAAACGAACAAAACCTTCACTATTCATTATTCACTATTCACCATTCATGATTCTCGTGCTTCTCACGGACTCTCCATTTTTTCCTCTATTATTATTTCAGGTGAGATACACTCATGCTACACGTGATAGTTATTTGAGCTCGTAGAAAAGTATTTCATATCATCCACTAATAATGTAAGAATGTAATATGCATATATTGTCAGTATATATTACTTTTTCAAAAAATCAATTAAATATAAATGATGTATGATTTATTGACAGTATATAAATCCCATTCTCGGTCCGAGCATATCTCTTTTTGTTCACTATGTAATTATCCAATAACACCCATTGACAATAGGGCATGCATTTATATGAGTTGATTCCTTCAAAACAATAACACCTCATCTCCATTCTCACGCTAAAGCTTTGAAGAATCTAAAAAGGAACATTAACCTTTGAGGAATTCTTGAAGTGAGTGAAATGGTTCCATTTTGGTGCAGTGAAATACTATGTACATAGAAGTAGTTGTATTGTGTTGACACCGAAACAATTAAGAGAAACTTAGGTCATTTGTTTGTTGCAAAGGAAGTTAGGTTGGGTCTCACATGTATTGCATAGAGTAGCTACAAGCCTACAAAGGGTTTTTTTTACTACCGATGGTATCTCTCATCTTTTCTGGGTAAAACACTAATCCCTTTTGAAATTCGTGGTTGTTCCTCTCAATAATTGTCGCTCCCAAGAATCGGACTATCGCCTACAAAGGGTTTAGCTAATGTGATTCTTAATTGTGTATATTGCCATACCCATCAACCTATACCTACTGTCAAACCATTTGCAACCTTTCATTTAAGACTTAAACTTCTAAAATTCACTAAAAGATATTATTCATTCATCATGGCTATCCCATTTACTATGAATATCCAACTTGCACTCAAAATTTGTGAAATGTTTTTTATCAGTTTTTACTTGTTTGCAAAAGGATGAAAGGTTATATATATAAATGTTTTCCTTTGCATTAGTATTATATTTCTGTCAAAAGAGTCAATGTGACTTGAATGATGCCACAATTACAAAAAATGGGTGAGGACAGAGTTCAAAAAACACTCACTAACTCAATTAGAAAATCTAACTTGGCTTCACTTCCACTTACTAGGGACATCAAACATTCATGGAACTTCAAGTCAATATCTAAATACAGGATAGTCTAATACTTGAGACGCCTACTTAATAAGGTCTACAGCTGATAAACGTATACAATATTATTCTCGCAAGTAAAAAAATTGTTTCTAGAATTTAAACTCGTAACATTTAGATCACAAAGCAGACAACCTCGCCGTTATTCCTAGGCTATAATATATCGAAATATACCATATTTCAAAGTGAAATGTCATGGATGTTCACATAAGGAGATTGTTTTCAGTAAAACTCTAAACTCAATTAACACCAAGATAAGTGAACTTGAACTCTTGAAAATAACAAGATATGATTATTTGGTATTGATATTCTGATTCTTCCTAAATGAAAACGGAAGAAATTGATTTTCATCATTTTGGCCTTTTTCATATTTCAGTATGCACAATGAAACCCTCAAGTAGATGGAAGAATCAGAGTAACATAAAATGTTAACAACCCTCATACAGACATAATGAACAATGAAGTTTAAAGAAAAAAATAAGACTAGGATATGGCTTGTGAACAATAGGAGTTGTATAACTGTATAAGCTGAATATTCCAGGGAAAAATGCAAAACTTATACCCATATAATAAAAAAAAGTGGCTTGTACCTAATCATAAGTAGAATTTCCTAACCAGGAGTGAAAGTTTCCACAATTATTACAATCCAAGCATGCATCTAACTGCAAAGCATCAGAACCAAGTATAATGAATATTGTATTACTTTCTTCGCTTCAGCGGTCCAGTCTTGTAGCCACCCTTAGTTGGCTTGCCCCAAGGAGTACGAGATCCTTTCCCGAATTTCCCGCTACTCTTGCTCTTACCCTCTCCTCCACCATGTGGATGATCAACAGGATTCATGGCCACTCCTCTCACAACTGGTCTTCGACCAAGCCATCGGCTATGTCCGGCCTTCCTAAGCTTTCGATCTCCATGGCTTGGATTGGACACTGTACCAATGGTGGCCCTGCATCGAGAATCAATCAACTTTTTAACACCTGAGGGGAGTTGGATTAAACAGTATGGGGCTGTGGGATCCTTTAAGATCTTTGCGTTAGTTCCAGCTGCTCGGACAAGCTTGCCACCTTGCCCTGGGTTCAACTCAATGTTGTGAATGATTGTTCCAATTCGCATTGAAGAGAGTGGCATGGAACTCCCGATCTGTGAATTGATGTCAGAATACATCATCTGATTCATGATATTGTCGCGTGGATTATGAGGGTTCGTGTTTCCAACATCTGCGAAAAGCAAAACAGAGAACTGTGACCAACCAAATAATGATTAGAGAAAGATGGAGAGGAAGGAGCAACCACAGCATAAAAACTTCTACAGGCAACAGGATTCCTTCTTGTGATAGCAGAGCAAGCCACGAAAACTTTCGGTCTTATTTCAGTCAAAGTATCTTCAACAATCTCATTTCCTTTCATTTTAGCCCGATTTTCATTTCGTATCTTAAAACACTACAAAGTTCCATACCCAAATACAGGAATCCACCGAAAATTGAAAAGTGAGTAATGAAATGACAACAAAAGAGCAGAAGAAGACATAAATGAATGTGTACAATTACACAAACAACTGAAATTCCTATCGGATTATATTTGCGTTTAGATGCAATAATTAGCTATCCTTACTATCTCTGTATCTCATCCTTTATATTTGATTGGATTAAGGCTTCCTAAGCTAAGTTAAATTCCTATCACTGGCTTCAAGGATCAATGCATAAAACTTGATAAAACAATAATAGTTTTGCTATATTATCCTGGTTTTTCCTATCGCGGGTTAACGTTATCAAATATTCTGAAAATTGCACCAAAACCTTCTTTATATCAGCAATTAGTTACATTGAACTATAGTAGCTGTACCAACAAGACATTGGTCTAGTGGTGTATGTCCTCGCTAGATTCTCAGAAATACCTTTTGGTCAAGGATTTGATTCCTGGGAGCCACACTTATCGTGAGGGGAGCCACATGCTCCGAAAGGGATTAATTCTTTATCCATAGAAAACACTGATATCTCAATTTACCCCTAGTGTTCAAAAAATAAATGGATTGTATATCTAAATTAAACAAATGTGATTAATCTTAAATCAACAGCTAATAAAGTGTATACAAAGCATATGAATTCGCAGCATTTCCGTGAAGTAATGTATTGCATAAAATAAGTTGTTGAGAATAATTATACAAACAACACTTTGTGAAGATGAATGAATAGAGATATAAGGTAGTTTTTTGAAAGGAAGGTAAGTACCAGAAGAGAAGAAACGGCAGCGTATGGCATTGGTAAAATTGTTGACGTTAGAGAGTGCTGACGAAGCTGCACGAGCTCTCCAAAGTGAAACCGCCATGGATCTGTAACAATGATGAATTGAATAAGAGAAACTGAATCGATGAAGAATCAACAATGAACAATGGTGAATTGAAGAAGAGAAACTGAATCGATGAAGAATCAACAATGAACAATGATGAATTGAAGAAGAGAAATAGAATCGATGAAGAATCGACGATGAACAATGATGGATGGAACATACCAGAGGGGCGGCGTGAGAAGTTGCGACGAGGTGGAGCGGCGGCGTGAGAAGTGGCGACGAGGTGGAGCGGCGGCGTGAGAAGTCAGTGAGATTGAAAGAAAGTGTGGTTTAGGGATTTACCCATTTAACTTTCTAATACTTACATCTTTTTAAATGTTCATTTGTTACATTTTTTATGATTTAAATATTCAATTTTTGTATATCCAATTTTTTTGGTTTCCCACGAGTATCATGCACTGGAGGCAATCATATTCGAGCCGGAAACAGGTACGTGAGGCTAACTCTCCCAGCGGGTATTTTTCTATCCACAATACTCGAACCTGAGACTTTGCTTAAGGGGAATCAAACGTATATCCAATTTGAAATTAATGTATAAATGGTAGTTACTTAAAATTACATACGAATTCTTTTAGAAATTATAAAATAGGTTAAAATAAAAAAGAATAAATATAATGAGATTAAGTTGATTATTATTATACATACTAATGTGTTGAAGGACACTTACTGTCATCGACCTGTATTCTTATTTTTTGTGATATAGAAAATATCATCTTCATATTATAATATTTAAGAAAAAAATCATTTAAATATAAGAAATGAAATATATGAAGAGAGTGAAGATATAAATAAAAGAATGTATGGAAGATTGATGATATATTAATATAAAAAATGAAAGCAATAGAAGTAATATGTGGAAGTTTATAATAATTATTATTGAAAGAGGTTAGAAAATATAAAAATTATATCATAATAGTAATTATTTCTTGTTTTGGCTTTTCAATAGTATAGATTAATAGTATAGGTATAGATGTTGTGACACATTTTCAAATTCTCTTACTATTCAAAACATCCAAAAAAAAAATACAATACATGTATCATGCGAGTATAGAAAACTTACAAGTCTAATATAGTTATCTTTGTAAGAGTGTACCCCCGTTGAGTTAAGTGAAAACAAATGTTGTTTTGAGAAATGAAACAAATTAATATGGATCATTGAATTTTATTTTAGTAGTTAAAATTTAAAGATATATGTATATAATTTTTTAAGTAGTCATGTGATCGTTAAATCACTTCTAATCCTAATCTTGATTATGTAACTTGGCTAAAACCGACCAATCTGATCAGGAACCAAACATTTGATTAATCTTAGTCACTCATCCAATCGGTTATGTACCAATATCAGTATGTATCAGGTTGACTTGTTCAACTTTATAAATAAATTCGTGACTTGGCTAGCTGGACCAATTCGACTTGGTCAACTTAAGCCCCTTGACTGATTTGATTGGACAATTCTTTCTTTCTTTTTTCTTTTTTCTACGAGTAAGAAACTAATCTATTTTGGGATGTATGATTGATCCTCCCAATAAATGTTGCTCCTATGAACTAATCCATTTAATGTTTTGTTGGTTTCATTGGTCTCTTCAATCATTTTTTACACGTCAAAACAATGTTGTTTTGAAAGAAAAAAATTATTTGTTTTCAAGTAGTTATGTTTATCATTATTATAATATTTCTGACAAACTCTTATTAAATTTATTTGTACATTTTTATTACAATTAAAGTGTAAAACTTGTTTGATTATTTTTCAACTTATTTATGATGTCTTATTGTAATAAAACATTCATCATTAATTGTTTAATTAAGTATTTGTATGACGATAACTTTTTTGAATTTCTAGTATAAAGATATTAAATAATGTTAGTAATATTAGGGGGAAATTGAACATTTTAATGTAACCTTGATCAACCGATTTAGCAAAGCCTCCAAAGGCAGGAAAACATGATTAAGAATATATATATATATATATATAT
>NC_032013.1:10686404-10707475 GCF_001865875.1 Lupinus angustifolius
TATATATATATATATATAGTATATATACTATATATTTTGTATGCTCAACAAAATGATAACACTCATGAGTTATGAAGTGTCCCATTTGAAATTTATTTATGTAAACATTTTTTACACTATTAATCAACTATATCACCCTATCATTAAACTCTTACAATAATCATCCTAAAATAAAACAAGATTAGGCTGTAAATACATATTAAAGTTAGAATCATCCAATCTCACTAAATAGTTAAACCTAGTTCTTGAAATGAGTATAATATCTATACATTAGTGTAAAGATTTTTATGCAATCAATACATTATTCATCATTCATTTGTATTACTTTTTTTGAAGATCAATTATTGATTAAACCTGAATTATGAATAATGTAGTGACAATGTATAAAACTCATGTAGTGTTAGTATGTAATAATCAGCTAACAACCCAAGTATGTAAAAGAAACTTGTCTTGGCTGAGTCATCTTTGGGGTTGATCTAAAAAAGGTCCAACTGAAGTAGTTGTTATATTTGATGTTGACCCATTTTCAACTAGAGGAGGCATACCCCACTTCCCTTCTAACTCATGGGGGCTCAAACACATGAACTCAACCATCTGGAAGTCCTATAGCAAACCAATTTGGTTCTTGTGGATGGGCCGCCATAATAAGCGGCTCTAAATTGGAACTACAGTGGCATATAAAAACAGTTGTTAGTGTTCTAGTAAGTATTAGCCAATGAACATATTGACCAAGGCCAAATCAAGTTGACCGAAGCATATGCATCAGGCCAAGCAGCCAAGGCATATGCATTTGGCCAGGACAGATTGATTGAAGCAACATAGGCAGGCCAAGGCATGTGCACCTGGCTAGGCAATCCAAGACAAATTGACTAAAGTAGGCCAAACTTCAGTCTAGCTCAGTCTTGCCCATTACTGCTCAACAGTATGGGCCAAGAAGACATGATTAACTTATTGACCAAGCAAGCTTCAATTTTCTTTATTTTAACATGTGTTTTTAGTGTATTTTAATTTGTTAGTAGTTAGTTAGTTGAACTTGTTAATTGTTGTATTACCCTATAAAATTAATCCTTTCAATCATCTTTTGTATTGAATTCAATTAATAATCAATAAAATTCAGAGTTAGCTTTTTCTCTTCATCTTTGTGTTTGGAGTTCATAAACTTCATTGCTCTTCAAGGAGCTTTCAAATTCTCATAGTAAGCACTAAGCACACATACGGATACAAGATATACATATGACACAATACGAAAACATTGATAACAACAATCAAGCCTCCTGAGACATCCAAATAGAAATAACATGACACTCTAACATACTCATCAATAATAAAATAAGACAAATTCACCTTGACACTATTCCACATAATCGAAGATCAACAAAAGTTATTTATAATAATATAATGTTGTAAGGTTAGCAATGGATGACAAGTTCATTCAAATTAGACATATTAACATAATTATATCTTCCTTTAATCCAGATTCAACACTTGAATTTCATCTTCTCTACAATATTCTCCAAATTAGTTTCTTTATTGTTGAAAATTATGACATTCATGTTTATCCAATTGATCTTTTGTTACCAGATTTTAAACCAGGCCCATTTGCTGTCAATTTCCATTTTTGTAGCATTTATTCATGGTATTTGACCATTCTAAATTCTAACAAGTGTTTGTCGTAAAGATGGAAGAGTTTTTAAAACAACTAAGAAGAACGAGGATCTTCTACATTAATGGAGAGGCAAATTCATATTTTTTTTATTACTTTTAATAATAAAAATATAATTTTATTATAATAAAAAAGATAGATGTATCATTGAAAGTTACATTTCTCTTTATTTTTTGAAGCATTTATCTCTCCACTAATAAAAAAGTTTCTAACTCAACAAAGAATTAGGAGTAGTACAATGTATTAGGCAGAGAAGGGCAACTATTGAATTTTTTTTTTTGGAAAGATTTTATGAACTATGAATTTGGTATGACATTTGCTAAGGTGTATTTATTTGAACTGAATTCTTCATTTTTACTGTTAATTCAATTTCTTTTAGGTTTTGTGGGAGAATCCCATTTTTATGACTTCTTTCTACCGATATTTCCATTGTTTAATTTAACGAGTTTATTAGTATATGTGGCATGAGATTGGAGAATAAATATCTTTGCTCCATATAAAATAACCAGATTTTGTATTTTATTAAAAAGGGACTAAAAATTTTAAGTTAAAAATTGAGTATTCATAGCTTGTAGGACTGAAAAAATATATCAATATCTATTTATACTGATAGAAACTCTTGGATGTGAATATAGGCATTAATTCTATACTTACAATTTGACATTCATATATATGATCATAATAATGTAACTAAATGGTATAATTACTTAAACAAACATATGTTAATATGTACAATCTATCTATATCACTAAATCTTATAGTTATGGAGTAACAGACTTATAAGTATATGATAGCTATACTTAATAGTTTCAAATTTGTCACTAATACATATAATGAAGTTGGACAATGGTAGCTATATGAAATGTATATCTATGGTCTAATATGAATATGTAAGTATATCTTATCTATACTCATGGTCTTAGTGGTGGTTATTAAAAGCATTTGTTGATATATGACAAATTTATCGGAATCAACTAAATGATTATCTTAAACTGAATTGTATTCTTAAGCATTTTTTCTAATAAAGCTCTTTTATTAATAGCAGTTATATACATATATTGCCTGTAAATATGCATTCCTATGACATAAAATCATGACATATTAGTTTAAACTTAAATTTTAGAATAATGAGGTTTTATTTACTTTGTCTATTTTCAGATAGGCATTATATACCAACAAGATGTTAGTCTAATGGTATAAGACCTCATTAGATCCTCAAGGTTAAATATTTGATTCTTAGGTGCGATACTTGTTGGGAGAGACAACCACAACTCCTGAAAATGGTTAGTTCTTTATCCAAAAAATGAGAAATACATTGATAGTACCAAAAAAAAATATTCTTTTGAATATTGTGACGAAATAGTTGTGATTTTCATTGAAGCTAGAAAATTTAAATTCACATTGCTGTATTTTTGGTGCACTTTAAGTTTTTGCTGCACATATTATAACATGTAAAAAACTTATATTCAATGACAAAACAATAGTAATGCATCACCAAGTTAGTATATATTTATAGTATAAACTATATATAAAAGTAAAACATATTATAATTATCATTATAATTAATTTCCAATTATCTATTTTGTTTTAACATTTTTTAATTTATAAGAAAAATCCATATAATTAGAAGTAACCACATTAACAAAATAATTATTCATCTTATCTTAAATTAGACATTATAATAAATACAAGAAAATATAACATAAAGGACACCAATAAAAAATTTATTTTCTAAAATAAAATATATAAAAATTAAATACTTAATATCATAAAATAAAAATGCGGGTCAGAATGGACGAAACGAAATATATGTTGACATATAATAAGTAAATAAGGTAACTTTGTGCAGTATAGGTGTTATATTATTAATTACTATCTATTAATTATCAATTGTTACCAAATACTCATATTATTATTGTATATTATTTACTGATTCTATTACATTCATTTAGAAGATAATAATCAGTATAAAAATATTTATTATAGTCAAATATTCATTTCAGTAAATTAATTATTTCTATAAACTAAAATGTTTAAAATTTAGTTTAAACAATGAATTAAAATAAATTTTGAATATTTACTATATCATTTAATTATTTGAATTGTTATATTCTTTTCAAGATACATATTTTCCCTCTTTTGGATATAATTTCTAATAATTATTATCATGTCTTATTCAAAAATTATCATTTTTACCCTTTTCAAAATAAGTTAATTCTAACTATTACCATCATTATGGTAAGACCTCTGCTTATTAATTTTAGTTATGAGTTCAAATTCTTGGAATAATTTTTTTATTGATGAAATAAAATTGTATCTATTTATCATTCCTAAACCTCTGTTACATAATAATCTCTGAGCGTCTGAGTTGTCTATTTTGTGATCAATTGAAACTCCAATTAATACAAAATTTAAACAAATATTCACTTAAGATATTCTACAAGTTATTACTTCATTTTTATTGATTACTTTCTATTTACATCATTATCTCCCTTTTAAGATAAAAGTTTCTTTTTATTTAATTTTGTAAAGGGAAAGAGAAAATGTCCAATTAGGATAATCATTTTTAATTAGATTAAATCACATCTTATTGAAAAAATATAACCTTGTAATAATTTACCTTTTCAAAATTATTTTTATTATTATAAATTGATACTTAGATATAACATATGAATTTATTGCTATATCTTTAATGTGGTAATACTACAATATTGATATAATCGAAATTATGTTATTAAATTTACTGAAAATGTAATTACCATACGAATATATCTCAATTTAAATTTTGAAACTAATTATGTATATCTTCATTTTAAATTTGAATATTTTCTCTTTTAATCTATATTTTTAGGAGTTGATATGACCAATTTACATATATACTATTCATAATTTCAAATATATTATTTAACTATTTGTTTGTAGTTTTGTTAATTTAAAATTACTATTCCAATGTAAGAGATATTCTGCACTTAGTTTGTGTCATATATGGATTCTATCAATTCCTCTTGGTACATGACCACTAAGAGATGAAACTAACATATTAGTTTTTCAGTATAATATTTATATACTATTAGTATAATATTTATATACTATTAGTATAAATACTTATATATATTTAATATATCATTCATTTATATTATTTATATTTAAAATTTAATTATCATTAAATATGAATGACAAATAATATAAAAACTCTTACATTATTGATACATATATATTTTTATGTTGGTTTGTCTCCTAGTTTTTCTCAAACTTCAAAATTAGATATCAATCTCAAAGGTTTTTCCCCCCTCAATGTGTAGTCATTTTAATTTAAATCAATCAATAAAATTTTGAAGGCAAAAGTCAAATTTCTTTCAATTTATGTGTCATTGTTCAAAACAATTGAAAATTCAACATGCAACCTTTACTAAAATATACCCCACAAAAAAAAAGATTGTATTTGTGATAGCTTTAAATACACAAATTATATAAACCCTCTTAATATAAATCAAACAACACAACCCCATTTCTCTTTTGCCTTTACCAAATTGTTCACTTCACACTTACAATCACCACCTATTTGATCACCACCAACTCTTCCAAAAAAGATATCAACACCCAAAAATCTCACTTATCTCCATAGCCACACCTCAACATTTATTAAGACCACCACAACATGGAAGATCTAACAATATCTCACCAGGTAGTTTACATAAAATATCAATTTTCATTTCCTTAGATGTTTTATCTTTTGTACTATGACAATCTAATGCAAAAAACAATATTTGATTGTAGGGTTAAAAGAAAAATGTATAAATGGTAGCTGTAATGCAAATCATATGTTAGAACGTATGTGAACATAGATCATCTTTTTAGGTTTATTAATCTATGTATTCAATTTGTTCTTTTGTTTTTGGCTCCATATCCAATTTGATCATGATACCTAGATCCTTTTTAATTAGGTTTCCATAATTTTACATCGATGAAAAACGTATGATTCAATCTTTTGTTTATAGTTGTTAGAAATCTTTGATAAAAGCGACAATTTTCGAAATTTTTTTTGGATGTCGATATACCCAATATTTCTTGTACTGATTATTGTCTAAATCTATCTTTGGATTCATTAAAATTTTGAGGTTTTGTTTGATGTTTCATAGATTTTACTTCTTGTAGGAGATTGAATTACCAAAAAATCGAGAAAGATCTTCTGACTTTAAGGGAATTATAACAACTAAGGACGACAATAACAAAAATATCGAGAAAACTGTCTCCAAGAACTATCCATCGCCTCTCGGACTCTACTCCGAGGATGAGAAAGTTCTTGCCTTTTACCACAATCGAATTTATGAAGCTAAAGTGCAAAAGGCTGAAAGCAGAAATAATAAGTGGAAATATCATATTCACTACATTAGATGGAGTACAAAATGGGATGAATGGGTTGATGAGGATCAACTATTGAAACATACACAAGATAGTCTCATGAAACAAAAAGCCCTAGAGAAAGGTGTAAATATGAAGGCAAAAAAGCACTCATCAGATTCAAATGTTGATAAAGATGAAATCAAGATTAATGTGTCAAAAGGGAAGAAAAGAAAGAATGATGAAGAATTTGAGAAGGTTAGTGTAACTATTAAGAAGAGTATAAATATTCAAATTCCTTCAATGTTAAGTAAACAACTTATACATGATTGGAACTTTGTTACACAACAAGATAAGCTTGTTACACTTCCTCGTTCACCAACTATTGATGAAATTCTCACAAAGTACCTTCAATTCAAGTCTAAGAAGAAGAATAACAATGTGAGTGATTCATCAATAGAAGAATTTATGACATGGGTAAGGCGTAATTTTGATAGAACATTGCCAATGATGTTGTTATATACAAAGGAACATAAACAATATAGTGAAGCAATTATGGATAATGTGTCTCCATCAACTATATATGGAGCTGAACATTTACTACGCCTTTTTGCTAAGTCACATGAACTTTTGGCATATCTCAACATTGAAGAGGAAACTTTGAATCATTTGCAGCAGATATTTGTTGATTTTCTCAAGTTTTTGCAGAGACGGAAGAATACTTTTTTTCTTTCAGAATATGATGATCCAAGAGTCTTTGTAGAACAAGAAGAAGAAGAGAGGAATGAAGAATGAGGTTACCTTAAAGCAGTGATGAACCCTAGTTTTCTTTTATTATGTTGCACTTTGTTTTATGAATTTCTATCTCAACAATGTTATATTTTCTCTTTAAAATACAATGCATAAACTCAATAGTCCTTGTTAAAATGTTGGCTGATTTATTCCCGAGTTCTTTTTTTCTTTTCAGTACTATCAAGAGTATCATTTTACCTTATGGGTAATGAACTAATTTTTTTTAGGGTGCGTGATTGTCTTTCTCAACAAATGTCGCTCACAAGAATTGAATTTTTAATCTTTTCTTTTTTCTAGTAATCTAGCAGAGCCTTATACTACCTGACTAATGGATCGACAGTATTTATTACTGTGTTTAAGTTTACACTATACTTTATTTGCCAAAAAAATGTCATTATCTAAGCAAGATGTTCTTAATTTAGATTTAAGAAATAAAGTAGCTAAAACACATGATGATATGCTCTAACAATTGAGCATGGTTCCTAAAGTATATGCAACAATGTTTAGGAGATGTTGCTCATAGATTTTATATATAAATAAATAACTAACTTCAATTTAAAAGATCTATCCTTGAACAATATATGGATGAGGTTGAATTATGTGCAATTTGAAAAGCAATCTGGTGAAATCGTATTCATAATTGCACCAGAAAACTAGCTATACAAAACTACTCCATTGTATAATTTGTATTTAATATATTTCAACTAATATAAATTTATTTAGATATGCCCTATTGATCATATTTTGGGGATCATTATTATTAAATCTACACTCTTTTCTCAAGTAAATTCTAGTATTCTTTACATATTTGAAGTTGATATGACAAGAAACCAAACCCGAGAAGTATTCATGTTCATCACAAGAGTATAAATCTCATTGTAAGGTTTATAAATATCACTAAAGAAAAAGCATTTCAATTTTCTTTGATTAGTAGAAAAAATGTTTTAAGGTAATTTCATACGATTGTTTTGAATTTGTCAAATTTTGATAAGCAATATTAATATCTTTGGTAAACCACTCTAGGTCTTAATTTGGTAGTGGAAGAAATTTACTTATTTTAATCCATATATAAGTAAATATGATTACAATATTAATTACTATATATTGATAATCAATTATTACCAAATACTCATATTATTATTACTATCTATTACTATAGGAATTACTGATTTCTATTTTATTATTTTAGGGAAACAGTGAATGAATATAAAATATTTATTATAGTCAAACTTTCATTTCAATTCTTCATACTGATTTGTAAATTAATTATTTCTTAAAAATTAATTATTGAAAATTATGATTGAATAATAAATTAAAATATACTTTTTAATATTTATTATATCATTTAATTATTTGGATTATGAGCTTCTTTTTCAAGTTACCGATTTCTTTTTCCTATGTAAATTTCTAATTAGTTACCTTAACATTTCATTAAAATGGAATTTAAAGTTTTAAACTCTTGGTATTTTCATGCATATTATGATAATTTGAAATTAAAATTAATTTAAAATTTTAAATATCTATATACTTATGACATTGTACAAAATATTATGATTCTAATATAATTATAACCAATTGTATATAATGAATTTATAGTATCATTTTCTATTTGCATCATTATATTTTTATTTTTTAATTATATATTGTACAACTCAAAAGTGTATGATTCAAATATAGATATAATGAACTGAAAGGTACTGTAGCAGACAGAAAAGAGAGAAATGCAGAAAGGAAAGAAACTTTTCAGAGAGGAATAATATTTTTCTATTACTTGCCTTCCCTCTCTATTACATCAGTGTTATATATATAACTTGGCATCCGCCTTGTAGTATGCTACTAATAAAAAGGAAGAAATGAATATTTCTAATCATTCATTCCTAACAGAATTCCTTTTCTTGCGAGTAGTGGAGCTAGACACCATATAATCCTTGAGGTGACTTGGTGGGTGTGAGATTCTCTTGGTGCCACCTTGATAATCTTCCCTTGACACAGCTGGAGGATTATAGTTGGTATTTGGGCCTGAGGGTGGAGTGAGGGAAATAGGTCCAGTGTTCCTTACATCTCCTCCCGGTTCAAGAAGCACCTTGTCCTCAAGGTGGAATTGTTGTTGAATCTGTAGCCATGGTTCCCAAGTGGCTTCTTCCAAAGCCATGTCTTTCCACTATATCAGAACTAGAATGAGAGGGGTAGGAGAAGTGTTGTCCCATTTCCAGTCCACAATGGCCATAGGTTCCAAAATTGGTTGATTATCCTTTATCTCTGGAGGTAGGGAAAGGGGAGCAGAAGGCAAAGGACCCTTGTGGGGGCGGAGAAGGCTAACATGAAATACATTGTGGATTTTGGCCGAGGGTGGAAGGGCTATTTCATAGGCAACCTCTTTGATTTTCCTTATTATCTTGAAGGGTCCAAAGAAGCGTTTCATGAGTTTCCCGAAATATGGGCCAATTATTGAAGATAGTCGGCGTGGCCGAAGGCGGATATAAACCCAGTCATCGACAGCAAACTGTAAATCCCTATGGTCCTTGTCGGCCTAGTTTTTCATGGCTTCTTGAGCCTTTTGTAAGTTGGAAGTTAGTTTCTAGAGAATGGCAGCACAGGTGGACAGTTCAGATTGAACAACAGCATTTGATGTGTCTGTATGAGGCAAAAAAGGCATCAGTGGAGGTTTGTGACCATACATTACCTCAAAAGGGGTAAAGCCCGTGGATGCATTTACTGAAGTATTGAAACTCCATTCTGCCCAAGAAAGGAATTTGCCCCAGGTAGATGGTTTGTGATGCACAAAACAACGAAGGTACTGTTGTAGCACTTTATTGGTGACCTATGTTTGACCATCCGTTTGCGGGTGGTATGCAGTTGATATGCGAAGTTTGGTGCCACTAAGCCGGAAAGATCGCGCCTGAATTGGCTCATAAAAATTGCGTTGCGATCGGAGATGAGACTGCATGGTAAACTGTGATGTTTGCAAACTATGTCGACAAAAAGTTGAGCGATATTGGTGGCAGTAAAAGATTTGGGAAGCATCCCAAGGTGAACACCCTTTGAGAATCTATCAACGACCACCAAAATAGTAGTGAGTCCTTTGTAAGGTGGTAACCCTATGATAAAATCAAGTGACAAGTCCTCCCAACAGCGCGATGGAGGGGGTATTGGTTGTCGCAGACCTGGAGGATGTTGAGTTGGGATTTTGGTCTGCTGGCAAATGTGGCATTGTGCTACAAAGTCTGTGACATCCTTGCGGATGGTGCTCCAATAGAAATTGGCCAATATTTTAGTCAAAGATCTTCAAATACCCGTGTGTCCTGCCATAGGGGTGTTGTGGAATTCATGGAGTAGAAGGGGAATGTAAGAGCAGTTAGAGGGTAGCAACAATTTGTCTTTATAGAATATAAGGTCCTCCTTGATAGTGAAATAAGGAAGATCGGTTGGATCATTCAAGATTTTGTCCCTCAGAGCTATGAAATCTGGGTGTTGATGTAGTGAGGATTTGAGATCAGTTAAAAAATCCAACTGAGGAATGGACAAAACTAATATGGAATCTGTGACAGGTGCAATAGAGTCATCTAGGTGGGATAGAGCGTCAGCTACCGTGTTGGTTTTCCCAGGTCTATACTGAATTTCAAAATCGAATCCCAATAACTTGAAAAGGTAGTTCTGCTGATCAGGGGTAAGAACCGTCTGAGATAGCAGCTCCTTAATCGACTTTTGATCTGTTTGTATGATAAAGTGGCGGCCCAAAATATATTGTCACCATTTCTATACAGTAGGGGTAATGGCACACAATTCCCGAATGTAAGTGGAGGAATTGTGAAGCTTGGGGCAAAATTGTTTGCTGAAGTAAGCAATAAGATGACCATTTTGAGATAACACTGCTCCCATGCCCGTTCCAGAAGCATCACTCTGAACCGTGAACACAGAATCAAATTTCGGAATGGCCAAAACCGGTTTGGATAGAAGGTTCTCCTTTAGCTTCAAGAAGGTTGTATGAGCCTTGTCATTCCATGGAAAGCAATCCTTCTTGAGAAGATCCGTGAGTGGTTGAGCAATAGAGGTGTAACCTGAAACAAAGTGGCGGTAAAAACCTGTAAGACCAAGAAATCCTCGAAGGGATTTAATAGAAGTTGGAATTGGCCAATTGGACACAACAATCAGTTTCTCTGGGTCGGGTTGAACGCCATTGTTGGAGACCACGTGACCCAAATATTGAATTGTTTGAGTCCCAATAGTGCACTTGTTGCCCTTTAAGCGGAAAGAATTGGAGAAAAGTAACTTGAAGATGGTTTCCTGGTGGAGAACATTGTCGGCCAAGGTAGGACTGTAAACCAAAATGTCATCGAAGAAAACGATGATGAAGCGGCGTAAGTGTGGCCGAAACAGATCATTCATGGTGGCCTGGAATGTAGAAGGGGCGTTACATAAAACGAATGGCATTACCCGGAACTCAAAGTGGCCATTGTGAGTCCGAAATGCTGTTTTTGCGGTATCAGCAGGGAGCATGAAGATTTAATGAAATCCGGAGAAGAGATCCAATTTGGAGAACCACGAGGCATGACCTAGTTCATCCAATAGTTCGTCCACTGTGAGGATCGGAAATTTATCCTTGATGGTGGCGGCGTTGAGGGGCCTATTGTCAACGTAGAAGCACCACGTACCGTCCTTCTTTTTTACGAGAAGGACCGGAGAGGAATATGGACTGTTGCTAGGGGTGATGAAGCCTGAGTCTAGCATTCTTTGGACTTGTGTTTCAATTTCTTGTTTTTAGAAGTGTGGGTAGCATTAAGGCCGAACAGTTATTGGAGGGGTGTTGGGGGTCAAAGTGATGGAGTGGTCTGTGGGTCTCGTGGGAGGTAAGGCAGTAGGTATTGAGAAAAGGGAGGAGTATTGGGAGATGAGGGATTGTATTTGTGGTTCGGTGGAAGAGGGAAAGGGAGAGGCCGGTTGGGATGTGTTTGCAGTTGTTGGAGAAAAAGGAACTGAGTCAAGTGTGAGCTGGAAGAGGGCCTCGACCCTGTTGGTGTTGTGGAGGCGTCTTAGTTGGTGGGCTGAAATTGGTGAAGGGTTTGGGCCTGGATCCCCTTTAAGATCCACAAGTGTATCATGCCAAGTGAATCTCATGTATGGGCCATTATAATCCATTATAAAAGGGCTTATCATGGAAAGTCAATGGACACCCAGAACCACATCTGTGCCTGATAGTTCTAGTGGATACAAATCAACAGGAAATTCTTGTTTATCCAAGGTGAGGGTAATGTTTGGGCAAAAAGAAGAACAAGGTAAAAAATCTCCATTACCTACCATTACTCGTAATGGGCTTGGAGTGGGTTGAGTGGGTAAGTGCAAAAACTGGGCCACTCTATGCTGGATGAAATTATGGGTTGCCCCACTGTCTACCAAGATCTGGACCGCATAGCCCATGATAGAGCTAGTGACCCGAAAATTTCGCGGGGTCCATTGACCCGAAAAGGCGTGGAGACTGATGAGTCCTGCCACCTGTTGTTCTTCCTCATTCGGTTGGAGGTCCACTGTGGGTACTTCATTGTCCAACTCATCCGAATTGAAGGTAGTGAGGAGCAAAAACTGTGGCTTACAACGGTGCCCCCGTGTGTAACGTTCATCACAGTTAAAACAGAGGTTCTTGTCGCGACGTGCTTGCATCTCGGCTTCTGAGAGCCGTTTAATTGGGATTTTGGTGGATGGTGATGGAAGGAGTGCGGGAAGAGGTTTGGGAGGAGTGGTTATGGCGTTGGAGTGGGTGAGGGGGAATTAAAAGTGCGGCCGAATCTGTTGAATGGAGGTGGTGGGGAGCAAAATTTCTCATCATGAAGCTTAGCCAAGGCAATGGCATGAGGAAGGTCTTGGGGTTGGAGGGTTGTAACTTCCCGCCGGAGATTGGGTTTGAGGCCTGAGAGAAAACAACTTAGGTAAAAGCTATGTGGGTAGTCAGAGATTCGGTTGGCCAAGGTCTCAAATTTCGAGAGATAATCTTGAAGGCTATTGGTATGTGTGAGTTTGCAGATGGAGGCTATGGGGTCATCGAATTTGGATGGGGCAAATCGGAGCTCTAATGCACGCAGAAAAGTGTCCCAAGATGAAAGTAAGCCGTTATTGGACATCCATTGGAACCATGCTAGAGCTTGACCTTCAAGGTAGAAGGAAGAGATCTGGATGTGTTGGTCGGTGGGTGTTTGGTAGTAGTCAAAAAATTGTGTGACCTTGAAGATCCAACCAAGGGCGTTAGATCCATTGAAGGTGGGGAGGTCAAATTTTAATGGTTTAGAGGGATGTGGGGAATGGTGATGGTGGGGTTGGTTCTCAAGGGTGGAAGTGCGGTTGGCAAGGTCATGAAGTGTATTAGAGAGGTTGACATGAGATAAGAGTAGTTGTTCGAGTTTTGAATGAAGTTTGGAGAGCTCATCATCTGAGATAGAAGATGTCGCCATTGAGGGAGTAGAGACCAATGAAAGCACAAATGAAAGGTACTGTAGCAGACAGAAAAGAGAGAAATGTAGAAAGGAAAGAAACTTTTCAGAGAGGAAGAATATTTTTCTATTACCATATATATATATAAATTGGCATCCGCCTTGTAGTATGCTACTAATAAAAAGGAAGAAAGGAATATTTCTAATCATTCATTCCTAACAAAATTCCTTTTCTTGCGGGTAGTGGAGCTAGACCCCATATAATCCTTGAGGTGACTTGGTGGGTGTGAGATTCTCTTGGTGCCACCTTGATAATCTTCCCTTGACACAGCTGGAGGATTATAGTTGGTATTTGGGCCTGAGGGTGGAGTGAGGGAAATAGGTCCAGTGTTCCTTACATGAACTCTATATTTAAAATTTTATTTTAAAATAATATAACCAACTGCAATACAAATATATTTCAATTTAATTTTTAAACTAATAATGTATTTCGTCATTTTAAATATTATTATTTTATCTTTCAAGGTATATATTTTGGAGTTGGCTTGAATGTTTTAGTTTAATTATATTTTTAGTATTGTAAATTTAAAATTAACATTGCACTGTATTAGAAATAAGATTCTGGAGTATCCCAACCTAGGATGTTGACTAATTTTCTTCATGAGCTCCATATGTATTCCTCCTAACATTCTCACTAGATTATTTAATGAAAAAAATACATTAATTTTGTTAGTGATTATTTATCATGATTGTTAACCAACAAATTGGTTAATGAAAATATTAAGACGAGAGTTACAAACAAATATCAAAAGGTTATCGAGTCTATAAAAACTTATTTGACACTAGTCTTTCAACTAAATATTGTTATTCTAAATCGGTTTTAAAAAAGTTTTGGTTTGTTTGTTTGATTATATTAATGATGAATTAACTATTAAGTATAATGTTGGCATAAAGATGTTGGGATTGAACTTTGCCATCCGATATTGGTATATATACACACTTGATTCAACAATACGAATCCATTTAGCAAATATTTTTCACAACCACGGGACATCAATAGTACTAAAAGCTAATGTCTTAATTAACTCAGTAGCTCATGAAATAAAGCTCTATGTCTAGCGACTTTATCCATAAGATGAAGAACTACGATAAACAAAACATACATTTATGTCTAGCAACTATACTTATGAAATTGAGTTTTAGTGCAACACACCAAATGTACTAATAGCCAATATCTTTGTCATATTAGTAGCTTACTAATATAGTTCTATGTCTAGTAAATAGAATAACAAGATGAATATTTATGAATCGTCAATCTAATTCTATGTCTAACAACTATATTAAAAAATTTGAGTTTTCAATATTCATACTACTTTGTATCTAGTAATCCTATTAATATTGGCACGTATGTGACATATTATCACAAATTTACGTCTAGAATTATACCAACAAGATGACACCTTATTTTAGGCTCTTAGAAGATAATTTCTTCACAAGTTCATTCATCAAAAGAGGTTGTCAATCTCTAAGGAAGCATTAGGTAAAAGAAGCAACTCATAAAAACCAATACATAATAATTAAGCATAAAGTCGACTCAAGTATTATAAATCAAGTGAGTATTACATTCAATTCCAACAAGGGAAAAACTTGACTAAACATTTTCATGAAAACTATCGCAAAGATAAAAAGAGAGAAAATACAACTCATAGGATAAATGATTATCTCCTTAATAAGCATAAATCAACTCCTATAACCTAGAAACTAAAAGAAACCAAAGACATTCTATTTCTAATAGAAAAAGTATAAGAAGATTATTTCTGAATAAGGATAATGTATCTCCTAGTGTGAGGAGATAACTTCTCTCCTTACACCAATTAGACAATGACACATAGCTACTTTTTACTTATTTTTAAAATAAAATAAAAAATAAATTGTAAAATATCACAAGTGTCAATTAATAAGTGGGTGTGAGGAGATAATTTCTCTCCTCACACCATCAGATACATTATTGTGAACACTCATTTTTTTCCGACCCAGAAAAAGACCAATTCATTTCCAAAAATAAATTTTCCATTTCAAAGAAATAAAACCAAAGTTCCGACAAGAAAAACAATTTCTTTAAAACAATATTTTTGGGCCACCATAGGCCCACATTTCATTTTCTAAAGCAAAAAGAACATAAAAATAAAGTAAAAAAATATTTCAAAATCTCTAAGTTATTTAAAATTAGGCTTATTGTGATTCCTAAATATCTGTATCGGATTTTATTGAGAATTAAAAAAGATAGGCAAATGTTTAGGGATTTTAATTTTGTTGTGTTTTTATTATAAATAGAGGTTTAGGACAACATTATTGAGAGAGCTTGTTCACACAGTAAAAACACTGCCAAAATACCCAAAGATTCCCCAAACCCTTGCCAAACACGTCCAGAGAGAGAAAAAAAAAAGATTGGCTAGAGAAATTTCCCGTGCGCATTTGTCAACCTCTATCTTCGCGCACTCATCCTAGAATCGCATCACAACCGTCCAAGCCATGGACTTTTTTATGCATCACGTGCTGACTTCGCTGAAGCTAATCAGGCAGCGAAACGTCACCCGAGCTCACCAAAAATTTCCGCATTGGATACTCATCCCGTGTGCACACGGGATCCCATGTAGGCGCGCCCACGTAACCCGCTCTGCGCCCTTTCTTTCTTCCAGCCACGCTGCTACACGTCAGCAGGTGCACCCTTCTTCCTTGCGCCCAGCAACACAGGATCAGGACCCCATCCTAGGCGCCTGGATCCACTGCAAGCGGTCTCACGGTATAGCTGGTGTACCCTTCTTATCAGCGAGTAGGACACGGACACGTGTCCAGGCATTGCATTCCCCCATCTTCATCCAATAACGCGGTGCCACGCGTCCTGGGCCTCCCTGAGCACTCATACGGTATCCAGGCTTTCACTGTGTAAACAATATTTATTTTCTTAGCATCCAGGTGAGTTTGTATATTTTAATTCATCATTATTTGCTTGTTATAAGGCTGATATTAAATTAAATAATTGATAAACTTATGTATAATGAAAGTGCATACTTTAGGTTTAATTTGTCTATAAAATAATAGATATAGCATTAACAACAAAAGAATTTCATTGTAGTGAATAATCTATAGTTGTTTTTAAATCAGATTGTTTTATTCATATTCATTTCTCTTTAAATAGCGTTATTATTCCATATTCACATTTTTAACAAATAAAGAACAATCATTAGTAAAATTAATCAACTTAGCATAATATGTTTCATACCATACAATTGGCACAACAATTTCTTAAAAAAAAAAATTTCGTGTCTCTGATGTAAATAACGGAAATAAAAATGTGAAATTTTTATAAATAAGTGCAAGGTTACTCAATATTTTATAAAACAATTATTGTAAATTTTCTTAGACCTGATGCGGTGTGGGACATATGGGCTGCACTTCATCTGCTTAACAATCATCATAGCTAATCTACTTATGACTCAAAAAACTATTTTTTTAAACATGTTAAGATCTTAACTAACCCTTAATACAAAATGCGGTATCGGACGTATGGGTTGTACTTCACTTGTATTAGTAGGATTGTTAGTCGAGATTTAACACTTATATTTTCTAAAATCAATCCAACCAACAAACCTTTTTATACTTAAAGAACTATGTAAGCCTTGATTCCCTTAATATGGATACATAGGACTAAAGTTAATCTTGTCAGGCCCAACTAAAAAATAATACTTTTTATTCAAATAATTAATCATTAACAAAATAATTTAATTAATAAAGAGTGGTGTTCCTTATTTAAATAAAATAACAACAACAAATAAAAGAAACATTAATCCATGTAATTTAGTATAGGGTACCGCTTAAGGCGGGCGGGTGAGGTGCTAATACCTTCCCTACTCTGTAACCGACTTCCGAACCTGGATATCAGAAATCCAGAAGCCCAAGGTAATTGGGCTTAATAAATTTTTCTACATTTTTTACAGTAAAAAATGTAGTGGCGATTCGAGAGGTCGCGTAGCCGAAAATCAGGATGCGACAGCTGACGACTCGAGAGGTAGCGTAGCCGAAAATCGGGGCGCGACAGCTGGCGACTCTGCTGGGGATTCTTTTTGAGAGAGTCCGGGCCATAAATATTAAATGCATGGTTGTATTGTTGCTCATATATTTTCTTTTGTTGTTGTTGTTATTATTACTGCTTATGTGGTGTACCGTCATACTAGTATTTAAGTATGTGCTCTATGCCCGGACATTAGATTAAAAAGGAACATCCGCCCTGCCGGTATGGACTCTGGGTCCCACTTGTATTGGCATGATGAACCACTCAGATTGTCACCAAGTACAATGGGCCTTGTCGATGTGGTCCGTCCCACTGATAATCCCTAGAGTATTTGAGTTTCTCTATTGGAGAGGGAAGCAATCTGGGCACCTTTGGGATACCCTATAGGATGTGTCATATAGAGACCCTAAATCCCACCCAATGGTTATGATCGCAAATAATCCAGGAAACCCAATAAGTGTACCCTATATAGGACAATAAATGCATATTATGAAATTATTTGTTTCACATACATTATCACACTATTATGAAAATTATTTTTCTATTATAAAAATCATTTTAACATACACTATCAAACTATTAAGAAAATTATTTGTTTCCCATGCATTATCATATCATTTACATGCACACGCATTATCATACTATTATGAAAAAATTATTTTACATGCATTATTATACTATTATGAAAAAAATTTATTTTACATGCATTATTCTATTGGTATGAAAATTATTTGTTATACATGCATTATCATACATTCACGCACATTTTAAAAAAAATTTCGTTATATAGCAAGGTACGAGTCCCATGGATCCAAAATATAGCAATGTTGAGGCACCCAAACAAAGGACAAAGGTGGAGGTAAAAGCAAATGATGTAAATTTCCTTATAGAATGCAGTCAATGAATTCCTGCAGAAGAGCAAGAACGTTTCACCAAAACATATGGGCGGCTCATCGATCTACTCAATGTCCACATTGAACGTAAGACACTAAAAGCTATGGAGATCATAATATTGGAACCCGGGATTAAGAGTGTTTGAATTCCCTGAGCTTGATGCATCCCCGACGGTGGAGGAATATGAAATGTTGTTGGGTATTCCGGTGCTGGATCGGTCGAAAGTCTACCTATTCACAGGGGATCACAAGTTGACCGAGGGGTATATTGAAGAAATGATAGGGGCACGCCCAGGAATCCAGAATATCATAAAGCAAGGAAAGTTCGAAGGCTTGAAATGGACGTACCTTAAGAAGCACATCCTCAAAATGGAAGAGCAGAAAAATTGGAAGGCATTTGGATCCTCATTTGCACTAGCCGTCTATGGCCTAGTCTTGTTCCCTTTCGTCGCTGACATGATTAATCAAGAGGCTCTAGATGTTTTCTACAAAGTGAAAAGGATCTCAGTCAATCCAGTATCAGCAGTATTAGCCAAAACTCTCCTACAATTCTACAAAGGTCACCAGAACAATAATGGAAGATTGAAGATAAGGTATTGTGTGCAACTGTTGTACGTCTAGATGATAACTCGATTCAGACATCATCAATTTCCTTTGGGGTCCATTCATCAGCTCAAAAAGTTCAATAATACAAATGTCAAACCTGTCACACTACCTGAATGGTCTAAGCTTTTCAGAGAAATCAACCCTAGGAACTTTGGTGTCAAGTGTTGCTTGTATGATCGACATGAGGAAGTCATGTATGCTTGTGGGGAGTATTAGAATCTGGTTCTAATGGGTCCTAAGGGGTGCATCACCTTCACTCCAGCTTTGGTTCTTGGCCAGCTAAAATGGGGGATGAATCCAATGACTCCTCAACAACTCAACGGATTTGTTTTCTTATACAAGGATAAAAATACCTCCGAAGAGGTTCTCAATGGAGTACGAAGAGCTCTACACAACATTCTCTTCTATGGAAAGAATGAATTAGGAGAGCATCAGGCTTTCTATATAGAAGAGTATAAACTATGGAGAAAAGAAAGGATGACGAGTAAAACCAATGTCCAGATCATAATGCCCAAGGAAAAGGAAGGACCATCTCAGAATGAAATCAATCTTCAGAGGAGGATTAAAATCCTTGAGGGTCAACTAGAAGAATCAAGGAATATAATTGAGCATAATGGTTTTCACAAAGAAAAACTCAACAAGTTAAACTCTGGTTTGAGGGAAGAGACGACTAGCTTAAAAGATGATTATGCAAAGTTACGCTCCGCATTTAACAAAATTCGAGTAACCGCAGGGAGAAGAGAAATCCAAGATCTTGAGGCACAACTAAGGGCTTGGGATCACATCATCTTTAATTTGAAGAAGAAGAATTGTGCAGGTGTAGAAGAACTCAGAGTCGAGATAGAGCAACACAAGACAAATGCAGCTGAAGCTTGGGCCAAAGTAGATGAATGTGAGAACTCTATTCGTCAATGTCTCATAAGAGAAGAACAGTATCGAGCCATGGTAGATTACCAAGCAGAAATACACCGTATGACTCTGGAGGACATGCATAGGGAAAGAAACCAGCTCATAGATCAAGTGAGAGAACTTTGACAAGCTTATGATCAGTTGATGAGAGAAAGGGAGACGTGGTCACACAATTGGGAGCAAGCTCTGGGTGAATGTAGGGAAGATAAAGAATTGTGGGAAAGAAGATGTATGGACATCATTGATGGGATTGGGGACTTTGCGGACGATTGGTTGGTAACTTTTGAGTCTGCAAACCATGAGGTTCACATGTATCCAGAAACCGAAATACTCCCTCCTATGAAGACATTTTTCGACAGTTGTGCCCCCATTGCTCGAAGGCTCAAGAGGTGGAGGAAGAAGACTGAAGAATTTTTGTTTTTTTAAAATAAACATTTGGAATAAAAAGGAGGAAATCGATTGATGTGATTCCCCTTTATCGTTTTTATCAATAAAATCACTTTTTATGTCCACACTTTGTCTCAATAAAAAGAAAAAGGAAAAGAGAACAAGAAACAAATAATATGAGGGGGCCAACATTGCTATATTTTGTCCAAGATGCAACCACGGAGTGAAAATTTCTCTTCTGAAAACTGCTTTAGTAGGGTCGACGGACTGCGCTCCCCGACTCTCAAATAAGGGATTCATCATACTTGCTATACTAACGAAAAAAAATTTTGTTGCATAAAACAAACAAAACATTTTTTTAACTATTTGCATTTTTCATCCAGCATTGCTCCGCAACACCCCTACCACACCCGACTCCGAGCTAGACAGATGGCAGACTCTTCAGACTCCAGTCAGGATTCCTGGACTGAATTAGCTAGCTTGAAAGAGCAGATGGCAGAGATGTTTCACATCCTGAAGGCTCTCCAGAGCGAGAAAGGGAAGACTACTACTGGGCCACAACCTCATTTGGGATCCGGAAGTCCCAGTCTAGAGGACGACACTGGCCAGCCTCATGAAAGTCATGACACCAACACAAGACAACCAAATGCCAACAATCAAACAAACGGAAGGTACAATCCGGATGAGACACAAAGGACTCCTCTAGGAAGTAACACCCCACACATGAAGAAAGATGAAGAGAAGTGTAACACCGCGAATTTTACGATTTTGAATTATAAGATTTTACTAATATTTTTATTAATTATATATTCGAAAATGAATTTCTGGGAATTTTCGGTAAAGAATTAGATGAAACTTTATTGAGTTTTATTCTTGAAATTTTATTTCCGATTTTTTGGTAAATTTTGGTAATTTTCGGAGACAGTCGGTTCTGAACCACTTTTGGGGCCGAATCCGCCCGGTACGGCTCAAAAAGTGTCTTTTTCAGT
>NC_032013.1:10707575-10707999 GCF_001865875.1 Lupinus angustifolius
TATCTCATGATCTCATTAGCCACCCTAGGGATTTTTTTGATGATTGCCTAGAGGGAAATTTGTTTTCTCTCTCTCCTTAAACCCTCACATTCCACACTTCACTCACCCACTTTTGCATTTTCAAAGAGAAGGTAAATCTCTCCATTTTTCTCTCATTTTTCTCATTTTCTCATGTCTTCTTCCATCTTCAAACCTTGATCTCTCAACATTCAACCAATGGATGTTGATGAGATTTAAGTATGTTGTTCATGAGTATGTCAAGAACATATTCAACCGTTGAAATTTTCTAAAACGCCTTCTAACTCATTTTCTCTTCAAAAATCGAAAATGATGTTGTTCTTGAACTTATGAAAATATTTTGTTAAAAAACCATGAACAACTTGTGTTCATGGAGTTGTTATAATATATTAATACATATATTTAT
>NC_032013.1:10708099-10708574 GCF_001865875.1 Lupinus angustifolius
GTGAGAGAGAACACATCGTGACATAGTGGTGTCCGAATATGACACCTTGATCTCCTAAACCATCTCAAAGGTTGTGGAGTTAAATTGGGTTTTTAGAAACCCAAGATTTTGTATGTTTGAATGTTTTGAATATATATGATTGTTGATGAAATGTGTTGAATATTGTATATGAATGTTGTTGGGAACTTTTCTGGGTGCAGGTGTTTGAAAAACCATGTTTAAATGTGTTTCGGTTGTCAAAAAGGGCAAAAATTGGCATTCTGTCCAGTTTTTGTTGCCTGGGCGAGCAAAATCGCGCCTGGGCGAGCCCAGGCGAGCAAAGGTCCGCCCGGGCGAGCAAAAACTCGATTGGGCGAAAAAAAAATCCATAATTTTAATGATTTTCTAGAACTCTCTCGCTTGGGCGATAATACCTTCGCCTGGGCGAGGAAAACATCAGTTTATTTGAGATTTAAAGATGAATTGTCGCTTGGGC
>NC_032013.1:10708674-10709403 GCF_001865875.1 Lupinus angustifolius
GGCTTGGTCTGGGACCGTCCAGGGTATTCAGCGATAGTCGTAGTGGTGGGATGTATTTCCTTTATATTACATGTTAACATCAGATCGGGACCACAAGAAGCATTCCCGAGGGAGAGGATCGATGAGAGGGATGCCCTGAAAGCGTTTGTACGACCTAGGTCCGGGTAGGACTGTTCCTGAGGGAACCGATCAATCTATTTTTAATTCCTTGCGATGATATGTTATTTCGGGTGGTACAAAACGGCTTGGTACGGGACCTGTACTCTCGATTATTTCCGATTAGGATGTTGGATGGATATTGGTGTAAGGTGGATGATCATGACATATCATGCATACATTATCATTGTGGAAGTAAATTCCCACATGTGAGTTACAAGTATGGTGTATTCCTATGTTTATGTATGTGATGTGATTATGAGTATAATGTTGATTATATTATTTGATATATTGGTTTATGTTGATAAACGGTGAGTTATGATGTCGGTTATAGAAATATATGTGTATGTTATTATTTGGGGTTATGATCCCCACTTAGGTGTTATTTAATTATAATCATGAGATCTCGTCGATGAATTATATATTGCTAAATGGTGAATTATGATATTGATGGAAATAAGTGTTGTTTATATTACATAGGTTGATTTGATAATTATTTATGAGAACAATTGATGAGTCTGGTTATATTACTCATGTAAATTAGACAATTATTTACGAGAACAATTGATGAGT
>NC_032013.1:10709503-10716223 GCF_001865875.1 Lupinus angustifolius
CTGTTGGCGATGATTAATATTTTCGCCCTTTCTTTTTGGATTTTGTATATGTTAGTGGCGATGTAGTTTCCGCCTTTGTTGATTTATTTTGTATGAACTAAAGATGACTTAACCGTTTATATGCATTGTGTTATTCAGGAAATTGTGAATCAGGTTAAGTTATCATTCGATAACGATAAGTTGATTTTCCGCATTTGAGTTACTTAAAGTGATGTCCCGGAAAAGGAAGGTTTTAAAAAGGAAACAATTTTATACAATCTATTTATTCAAGAAAAAAAATTTTACCCATTTTTCCGCAATGTTTTTTAGAAGTATTTTTCGGGGCGTTACAAGAAGTAGAGCTCAATAGAAGAGAGATTGAAGGCTATTGAAGGGGCCAATTGTCTGGATCTGAAGAATGCTTTTGAGATGTGTTTGGTGCCCGATGTGGTACTCCCACCCAAATTCAAAGTGCCAGAGTTCGAAAAGTATAATGGGACCACTTGCCCCAAAAGTCATTTGCACATGTACGCTAGGAAAATGTCAGCATACCATGGGAATGATAAGTTGTTGATCCACTGCTTTCAAGACAGTTTGGTGGGGGTAGCTATGAACTGGTACATCTGTTTGGAGAAAACACATATCAGGACCTTCTTGGATCTATCCAATGCCTTCATCAGACAATACAAGTACAACGAAGATGCTGCACCGGACTCAACTATAGAATATGTGTAAGAAACCATATGAGAATTTTAGAGAATATGTTCAGCGTTGGAGGGGACTAGCATCCCAAGTCCTTCCGCGATTGGAAGAGGAGGAATAACTGTCGATCTTTATCGACACTCTGCAGAATCCATATTATGAACGCCTCATAGGAAGCGTGGCGACCAACTTTAATGCTCTTATCAAAGTAGGGGAGAAGATAGAATGAGGTATCAAGAACGGGAATATTTCTGATGAAGGTTCAAGCTCTAGTAAGAAGCCCACTTTCATGAAGAAAAAGGAGGCAGAAACTCATTTCATTGATGTCGAGCCAAAGAAGTTCCAGTCCCGGAACAATAACCAAAACAATCATCATGCGCCCTCTTGCTTTGCACAGAACCACAATCAATGCCAAAACCAAACACAGAATCAAACAACCCATAACCCCCCTCCTCCAAACAATAACACACACCAACCCCGACAAGGCTATACTCATTACCCCAGAAACAATAACCATAACCAGTAAGAAAGGAGAGCACCCGTGTTTGACCGGATCCCGATAACCTATACAGAGCTTTTCGCATATCTGCTAGGGCAGGGGATGATCACACCAATCCATGGAAGAGTCTATGAGAACCCTGGGCCATGGCACAATGAAAATGTCAACTGCGCTTACCACTTTGGGGCAATAGGACATTCGGTAGAAGAGTGTAGAGCCTTCAAGTACAGAGTTCAGGACCTCATTAATGCTAAGCGGATAGATTTCCGAGAGACAAGACCCAACATAACTGGAAATCCTCTACCAAACCATAGAAATCAAGGAGTGAATGTTATTCTGGAGGAGAGCAAGGTTGTAATTGTTGGCAAAGTTGATGATGTGAAGATGCCCATGAGTTTTGTCTTCCAAGAGATGTGTAGGCAAGGTTTGGCGGAGGTTGTTGTCCAAGAGTCAGATAACAGTGACATAAAGAGTTGTGAGATGCATGGCCGTGTGGGCCACAGTTTGGAGGATTGCAAGGAGTTCAGGTTGCTTCTCCAGAAGATGATGGACTTGAAACTAATTGCCATAGGCGGAAGATCTCAGTGTTATGGAATTAATGTCTTAGAGAAACACCAAAATGAGGTACCTGTATTCATACGCACGTATGAACCCGTGATAAATCCACCTGGGGGCATTCAAACATACTTCAATCAGCATCAATGGGAACCATTCATTCGACAAATGGAACCCGTAATAATAGGGGAGCAAGGCCCATTCCCTTATGAGTGAGATAAAGCAGTGCCTTGGATTTACAAAGAGGGACCAATGGGGAATCCTTCTATAGTTACCAACATTGCAGGAAGTAGCAGAATCACAAGGTCGGGACGTATCTATGTTCCACCAGAGATAGAAAGGGGTCCATCTGGGGCCACTAAAGATAAAAACAAAGAAAAAGTGCTAGAACCTACAGAAAAGGAAGTTGAGGTGGCCTTACCAGAGGGGGTGCCAAATGAAGAGGCTTGTGAGTTTATGAGGTTCATCAAGCAAAGTGAACACAAGGTAGTGGACCAGCTTAATAATACTCCAACAAGAATATCTTTGTTATCCTTATTAATGAACTCTGAGGCTCACAGGAATATGTTGCTAAAAGTATTGAACCAGGCTCACGTCAACCACGACATTACAACTGACAGATTTGTGGGGATAGTCAACAACATTGTAGCGGACAATTACATATCCTTTTGTGACCAAGAGATACCTCCTGAGGGCACCGAACATGTTCGCCCCCTGCATATCTCGGTAATGTGTAATGACTGTGTGATTGGTAAATTCCTCCTAGACAATGGGTCGTCTCTGAATGTCATGATGAAGCAGACTTTCTCTAGATTGCCAGTAGACGCCTCCTGCTTGAGGGCCAGCTCAATGATTGTTAAAGGTTTTGATGGGTCTCGTAGAGATGTGATGGGGGAGATGGAGTTACCGATCAAGATAGGACCATGCACATTTAACATTTTGTTTCATGTAATGGATATCAATCCGACGTATAGCTGCTTGTTGGGACGTCCATGGATTCACTCTTCAGGAGCAATATCATCTACCCTGCATCAAAAGGTAAAGTTTATAGTTGATGGAAGGTTGATAACAGTTTCAAGGGAAGAAGATGTGATGGTATCTCAACCATTTGACGCCCGCTACGTCGAGGTGACTGAAGAGGCATTGGAAACATCATTCCAAGGCCTCGAGATTGCAGACACCACATTTATGATAGAAGGTGCACCATCGCTGAACCCTTATCCATCAGATGCTTATCTCGTGGTGGCAAAAATGATGAGCCGCGAGGGGTATCGATCCGGTAGAGGATTGGGAAAGTATGGACAAGGCTGCAAGGAGATCCTAATACCCAAAGCTGATAAAGGTCGATATGGCTTAGGGTATAAAGCCACTCGCGAAGACAAACTCCAAATTATAGAAGCAAGGAAAAATGGTCGTGTGGTTCGGCTGGGGCAGTTCAGAAATGAGGTTGTGGCAAAACTTCCCATACCGCACATCAACCAAAGCTTTGTCGCTAGCGGTACCAAGATCTCAGGAATGGTGGCCATCATAGAAGAAGAAGGAATGGAGGAGGAGTTCGGGTTCGTGTACGTGTGTCCCTCTGGCACCTATTTGAAGAATTGGAGTGAAGAAGCGCATGCATCAGTTTCACTAGAACCAAAGTAATAAATAAATGTAATCTTTTAGCTATGCCCAAGGCTATTAGACATTTTTATATTTTTCAATAAGGGATCATATGTTTCAGTACTTTCAAAATTAATAAAGATCAATCTTTTCGATCATATCAATTTGTCTATTTTGCATTTTTTATTATTCATTGCATGCTGAAAGAAAAAACAAATCTATGGGGAGCTGACTCGGTCATCCCCGTGTTGCAGATCCAATAGCGACTCTGAAAATGAGGGCCATGTTGGTGAGCCCTCCTCCAGACCTGACCAACCCATCAACCAAGTGGAAGATGACAGTGATGATGATGAATGAGAGGATTCCCCAAAACTACTCAGACTGGTAGAGCAAGTGGCTATGGAGATTCAACCACACCAAGAGCCTGTCAAGCTTGTCAACCTAGGTTCCGAAGAAGATAAGAAAGAAGTGAAAGTGGGCACCACGATGGACGTTAAGGAACGAGAACGGTTAGTCAAACTCTTACACGAATTCAAGGACGTCTTTGCTTGGTCATAACTAGACCGAGGTATAGTGGAGCATAAATTACCACTAGTACCCAACTCCAGGCCAGTGAAGCAGAAGCTACGAAGAATCAAGCCAGCGATCTCCTTACGGGTCAAAGAAGAAGTGGAGAAATGGTTAACAACCGGGTTTGTTAAAGTTGTTGAATACCCGGATTGGGTGGCCAATGTGGTAGCTGTGCCGAAGAAAGGGGAAGGCTTAGAATATATGTTGACTACAAATACCTCAACAAGGCTAGCCTAAAGGATGACTTTCCGGTGCCGCATATAGATGTCTTGGTTGATAGCACTGCAGACCATGCTCTTTTCTTATTTATGGATGGGTATTCGGGATATCATCAGATCAAAATGGCGCAAGAGGATGTGAGCAAAACTACATTTATCACTCCATGGGGTACCTTCTGCTACCAAGTTATGCCATTTGGATTAAAAAATGCTATGGCTACATATCAGAGAGCCATGGTAACTCTCTTCCACGACATGATGCATAAGGATATAGAAATCTACGTCGATGACATCATCTGCAAATCCAAGACAGAGGGAGAACATGTAGACAACTTGAGACATTTATTTGAGAGACTACAAAAGTATCACCTTAAGTTGAATCCAACCAAGTGCAGTTTTGGAGTGAAATCCGGTCGGGTATTGGGTTTCATCGTCAGCCAGAAAGGTATTGAGGTAGATCTAGAAAAGGTGAAGGCCATCATCGAAATGCCAGCCCCCCGAACGGAGAAGGAAGTCAGAGGATTCTTAGGGAGGTTAAATTACATTTCCTGGTTCATCTCACAATTAACGTCCACATGTGAACCAATATTCAAACTCTTAAGGAAGAATCAGGCAGTAAGGTGGAATGACGATTTGCAATCAGCATTTGAGAAGATAAATCAGTACTTGACCGAGCCTCCAGTGTTGATGCCTCCAGTTCCAGGGCGACCCTTGATTCTATATCTCACTGTGCTTGATGAGTCTATGGGTTGTGTTTTGGGGCAACGGGGTGATTGTAGAAGAAAGGAGCAAACCATCTATTATTTGAGCAAGAAATTCACAGCTTGCGAAATAAAATACCCATTTTTAGAACGTACGTGTTGCGCCTTAGTTTGGGCCTCTCGCCGTTTGAGACAATACATGCTAAGTCACACTACTTGGTTAGTATCAAGAATGGATCCCATCAAGTATATCTTCGAGAAACCCATACTGACCGGAAGGATTGCTAGATGGCAGGTGCTGTTATCTGAATATGACATCGTGTATGTGACACAAAAGGCTGTGAAGGGAAGTGTTATTGCTGACTACTTGGCCGATCAACCCGTAGGCAAACTGGGGCAGACGAAGTATGAGTTTCCAGATGAGAACATCATGGCTTTATCCGATGAATTGAGAGAAGAGGGAAAATGGACTCTAGTCTTTGATGGGGTCTCAAATGCGTTCGGACATGGAGTATGTGCCGTGTTGGTATCTCCGACTGGGAAGTTCCTTCCCTTTACTGCTAGACTATGCTTTGACTGTACTAACAACATAGCGGAATATGAGGCGTGTGCTTTGGGGCTGAAAGCTGCTATTGACGCAAAAGCAAAAATCCTAGAAGTATTTTGGGATTCTGCTATGGTAATCCACCAGATAAAAGGAGAATGAGAAACTCGTGATAACAAATTGGTGCCCTACAAAAATTACATCCAGAAGTTGAGTGAACAGTTTGATCAAGTGAATTTTCATCACATCCCCAGAGAAGACAATGGACTGGTAGATGCACTAGCAACCTTATCCTCAATGTTTCACGTTGGAGGGGACAGTTTGCTCCTTTTCCAAATAAAAGACAACACTGAACCAGCTTATTGTCATGCAATTGAAGAAGAGCCCAACGACAAGCCATGATACCACGACATAAGAGAATACCTAAGAAGACAAGTGTATCCTCCGAATGCCTCAGAGACCGACAAAAAAACACTCAGAAGACTAGCCGCAAACTTCTTTTTGAGTGGAGATGTTGTTTACAAAAGAAATCACGATATGGTACTCCTCCGATGCCTAGAAGCCAAGGAAGCTCAGAGAATGGTGGAAGAGGTACATGAGGGAACTTTCGAGACCCATGCGAATGGGCATGCTATGGCCAAGAAGATTATGAGAGCAGGTTACTTCTGGTTGACTATGGAAACTGGTGAAGAAGTGCCACAAATGCCAGATATATGCGGACAACATCAATGCACCTCCAAACCCCTTGAATGTCTTAACGTCACCATGGCCATTTTCCATGTGGGGAATGGACGTCATTGGACCCATAGAGTCGAAGGCCTCTAATGGACATTGGTTCATCCTGGTTGCTATAGATTACTTCACTAAATGGGTTACCTGATCAGATCATCACCGACAATGCAACCAATCTGAACAACAAGATGATGACTGAGATGTGCGAAAAATTCAAAATAAAGCATCACACATCCTCGCCATACCGACCCAAGATGAACGGAGCCATTAAAGCAGCCAATAAGAACATCAAAAAGATAGTCCAGAAGATGGTAGTGACTTACAAAGATTGGCACGAAATGCTACCATTCGCTTTACACGGTTATCATACTTCAGTCCGCACTTCCACGGGAGTTACTCCATACTCCCTGGTTTATGGTATGGAAGCTGTTCTTCCACTTGAGGTAGAGATCCCATCTCTAAGGGTTTTGGCAGAAGCAGGCCTGGATGAGTCAGAATGGGTTCAAGCTCGACAAGATCAATTGAATCTGATAGATGGTCGAAGACTAACTGCAATTTGCCACGGACAGTTGTATCAGAAGAGAATGATGAAGGCATATGCAAAGAAGGTTCGCCCCC
>NC_032013.1:10716323-10733527 GCF_001865875.1 Lupinus angustifolius
GAGGAAAATGGACTCCAAACTACGAAGGTCCATATGTAGTCAAGAAAGCTTTTTCCGGTGGAGCCCTAATCCTAACTAACATGGATGGAGAGGATCTAAATCTCACCATAAATTCGGATGCAGTAAAGAAGTATTATTATTCATGAGAGGTACTCCCAAAAACAAGAAACTCGGAAGCCGGAGAATCGATAGAAACTGGGGCAATCATTGGAATTAGTTGTAGGATCTGGATCAGGGCTCCTTGCTACGACAAGCTTGTATGACTCTCATTTTTTAGAAAGCTAACGGAAAGCAAATAAATTTGGTTTTGATATATCACAATGTCTTTCAGCATGCAAGTTATTTTCTAATAAACAAAATTTTTTTACGAAAAGATTGATCAAAAATTTTAGTTCATCCTGATGCATCGTGAGTAAAACAATGAAAAGGGGGGTCACAAGCACGAACCTTGGCAAAAGAGATGCCTGAATGTCTTAGCAATTTTCAGCATATCTAACATTAAAGGGTGTTGCGGAGGTGTAACGTCGTCCTTCAATAAGCATAAGCAAACATACCTACATGACAACATACTCATACTTTTCAAAGCATAATCATATTCATGCACAAACATTGACACTAATTTCAACAGTACCTACAGTTATTCATTGCAAACCATGCATTCAAACAAAGCATTGCTAACTCCTCATGGCAATACGGGTGCCTCAACAAATCCCTAAATTTTCTATGGCAGCATGGGTGCCTCAACAAATCCTTGACTCTTTATGACAATACGGGTGCCTCAGCAAATCCCTCGCCCAAATTCGACACGTTTTCAAAAGAACTTTTTCTGAGCCTTGACAAAATAGCGTTCATTTCTTTACTGGTCACTTACTGTGACACCTCTCAAACTCTGGTTTATTCATTATCAGGTAAGCAACAAGTAAAGAGGGACAGTTGTGAATACTCATTTTTATCCGGCCCAGAAAAAGCCCAATTCATTTCCAAAAATAAATTTTCCATTTCAAAGAAATAAAACCTAAGTTCCGACACTAAAAACAATTTCTTTAAAACAATATTTTTGGGTCACCATAGGCCCACATGTCATTTTCTAAAGCAAAAAGAACATAAAAATAAAGTAAAAAAAAATTCCAAAATCTCTAAGTTATTTAAAATTTGAATTCAAGATTTGAATTCAAATTTTCAAATTTGAATTTCAAATTTCAGAGTTAATGGTGAATCAAATTAGGCTTATTAGGCTTATTGTGATTCCTAAATATCTGTATCGGATTTTATTGAGAATTAAAAAAGATAGGCAAATGTTTAGGGATTTTAATTTTGTTGTGTTTTTATTATAAATAGAGGTTTAGGACAACATTATTGAGAGAGCTTGTTTACACAGTAAAAACACTGCCAAAATACCCAAAGGTTCCCCAAACCCCTGCCAAACACGTCTAGAGAGAAAGAAAGAGATTGGCCAGAGAAACATTCCTATACGCATGTGTCAACCTCTGTCTTCGCGCACCCATCCCAGAATCGCATCACAACCGTCCAAGCAATGGACTTTTTTATGCATCACGCGCTGACTTCGTTGTAGCCAATCAGGCAGCGAAACGTCACCCGAGCTCACCAAAAATTTTCGCATTGGATACTCATACCTGTGCACACGGGATCCCCTGTAGGCGCGCCCACGTAACCCGCTGTGTGCCCTTTCTTTCTTCCAGCCACGCTGCTACATGTCAGCGGGTGCACCCTTCTTCCTTGCGCCCAGCAACA
This sequence comes from Lupinus angustifolius, assembly GCF_001865875.1. NCBI lineage: Eukaryota > Viridiplantae > Streptophyta > Magnoliopsida > Fabales > Fabaceae > Lupinus > Lupinus angustifolius. The sequence goes on from NC_032013.1 coordinate 10,718,076, forward strand.
CAGGATCAGGACCCCATCCCAGGCACTTGGATCCACTGCAAGCAGTCTCACGGTATAGCTGGTGTACCCTTCTCATCAGCGAGTAGGACACGGACACGTGTCCAGGCATTGCATTCCCCCATCTTCATCCAATAACACGGTGCCACGCGTTCTGGGCCTCTCTGAGCACTCATACGGGATCCAGGCCTTCACTGTGTAAAAAATATTTATTTTCTTGGCATCCAGGTGAGTTTGTATATTTTAATTCATCATTATTTGCTTGTTATAAGGTTGATATTAAATTAAATAATTGATAAACTTATGTATAATGAAAGTGCATACTTTAGGTTTAATTTGTCTATAAAATAATAGATATATACATTAACAACAAAAGAATTTCATTGTAGTGAATAATCTATAGTTTTTTGTTTTAAATGAGATTGTTTTATTCATATTCATTTCTCTTTAAATAACGATATTATTCCATATTCACATTTTTAACAAATAAAGAACAATCCTTAGTAAAATCAATCAACTTAGCATAATATGTTACATACTATACAATTGGCACAACAATTTCTTATTTTTTTTTTCCGTGTCTCTGATGTAAATAACGAAAATAAAAATGTGGAATTTTTATAAATAAGTGCAAGGTTACTCAATATTTTATAAAACAATTATTGTAAATTTTCTTAGACTTGATGCGGTGTCAGACATATGGACTGCACTTCATCTGCTTAACAATCACTATAGCTAATCTACTTATGACTCGAAAAACTATTTTTTTATAAATAGTTAATATCTTAACTAACCCTTAATACAAAATGTAGTATCAGACTGCGGTATCGGACGTATGGGCTGTACTTCACTTGTATTATCAGGATTGTTAGTCGAGATCTAACGCTTATATTTTCTAAAATCAATCCAACCAACAAACTTTTTTCTACTTAAAGAACTACGTAAGTCTTGATTCCCTTAATAGGGATACGTAGGACCAAGGTTAATCTTGTCAGACCCAACTAAAAAATAATACTTTTTATTCAAATAATTAATCATTAAATAAATAATTTAATTAATAAAGAGTGGTGTTCCTTATTTAAATAAAATAATAACAACAAATAAAAGAAGCATTAATCCATGTAATTTAGTATAGGGTGCCGCTTAAGGCGGACGGGTGGGGTGCTAATACCTTCCCTACTCTGTAACCGACTTCCGAACCTGGATATCAGAAATCCATAAGCCCAAGGTAATTGGGCTTAATAGATTTTTCTACATTTTTTACAGTAAAAAATGTAGTGGCGACTCGAGAGGTCGCGTAGCCGAAAATCGGGGCGCGACAATTATCCTCTTTCTGAATTCTCTTGAAAGTCATTTTCGATCCATTTTTAATATTTTGATTTGATCATGTTTCGTTGGGGGTAGGATCGGCCAAGTTGCGTTAGGCATAGCTTCAGTGCTTAGTGTAGATGGATTGAGCGCGACTCTTGTGCTGGGCGCGAGTGTTCTAATCTGGGCTTGGCCAATTGTAGTTATTTTACACCAATTTGTGATCCCTTTTGCGCTTTTAGTCCTAAAATTACATGGAAACTCAATATCCTTTTGGATTAAGGTAATTTGTATACCTAACAACGATAATATTCATACCTCAGTTTTCTCGCTATCCACTTAATAATATTCTTATGTGTGTGGTCTTTTTTCCACACCTTCATTAGGTGGGAGTAAATACTTTGTAACATTTGTGGATGAATTGAGTAGGAAACTGTGGTTGTACTTAATAAAGGCCAAGAGTAATGCATTTTTTGTGTTCAAAATGTTCAAAAGTCTAGTAGAAAAACAATAAAAAAGATGCATAAAGGTTCTAAGAACTGATGGTGGAGGAGAATTCACATCAAGTGAGTTTGAAGAATTATGCAAAGAGCAAGGGGTTGTGCATGGGGTAACTGCCCCATACATACATCAACAAAATCGCATAACAGAAAGGAGAAATAGAATCATCATAAACATGATCATAAGCATGCTAAATGGCAAGGAACTTCCACATGAATATTGGGGTGAAGTAGCAACCACTGCAATCTATATTTTAAATAGGTGCCCAACCAAAAGGCTTGATGGCCAAGTCCCTGAAGAAGCTTGGTCAGGAATAAAACCCTATGTGAAGCACTTGAGGATTTTCAGATCCCTTTGTTATAGACACATACCATATCAAAATAGGAAGAAAATTGACAACAAGGCTGAAGCCACAACCTAATCCCTTAGCTAAGGTGCATTTTGATTTGGATTCTGATGAACCAGTGATGGATGAGAGAAAACATGACACAACCGCATCGCTTCAACAAGAAAGCAATAGGCCAACAAGAACAAGGATCCCACCTATGTGGATGTCAGATTATGTGTTGAGTACTAATGATGCACTAAATCAAGAAGGGGATATAGTACAACACTTATCCTCATTTGTTGATGCAGAACCAATCAATTTTGGAGAAGCAGTTTCCAACAGCACTTGGAAGGCAACCATAATATAAGAGATTAAGTCTATAGAAAAGAATAACACTTGGGAATTGGTGGATTTTCCAAATCAAAAGAAGCCAATTTCTGTCAAGTGGATTTTCAAAGTAAAGCTGAAGTCTGATGGCACAATAGCTAAACATAAAGCAAGGCTAGTTGCTAGAGGATTCATAGAGAATGAAGGACTTGATTACTCTGAAGTGTTTGCATCAGTAGCTACATTGGATACAATAAGGCTAATAGTAGCTCTATCTAGATGGAAGAAATGGAGACTATGACAATCAGATGTAAAATCAATTTTCTTAAATTGTCATTAAAAGTACTATATGTCACTCAACCACCTGGATTCATCACCAAAGGAAGTGAGCGCAAAGTGTTTAGACTAAAGAAGAAACTCTATGGATTGAAGCAAACACCTATAGTATGAAACAAGAGGATAGACAAGTTCCTATTTAACTCTGGTTTTCAGAAATGTGAAGTGAAATATGATGTGTACACCAAGTCAACCAACCAGAACAGAGATGTATTGCTTATCTACCTCTATGTTGATGACCTTCTAATAACTGGAAGATGCTCAAAGGGAATTGAAGAGCTAAAAGTGAGTTTGAAATGACAGACTAGAGAAGACTCTTATACTTCCTCAACACACAAAGAGGGGATTATTCATGCATCAAAAAAAGAAGTATTTACTTGAAGTTTTGAGTAAATTCAATATGATGAATTGTAACTCTTATGAAACTCCAGCTAAAATGAACTTAAAGCTAAGAAAGTTTGAGGAAAAATAGACTGCAAATGCCACTGAATTCAGATAGATAGTGAGGAGTCTCAGATACATCTACCACACGAGACCTAAAATCTCATTTACTGTAGGATTGGTCAGCAGATTTAAGATCAACCCAAGGAACTTTCACATGCTTGCACCAAGAGAGTTCCAAAGTACCTAAAAGAAACAATAGATTTTGGGATTATCTTTCCTAACCAAGATGAGAAGATCAGACCTCAACTCATAAGATATTCAGATTCTAATTAGTGTGGTGATATACTGGATAGAAAAAATACCACGAGATATGTATTCCTAACAATAACAACACTCTAAACATATAATTGTTTCTCAATTTTATCTTATGAAAGAAAAATCATTATTCGGTTATCACATTTTCTAATTTGTGCAATCATTATTATAAAGATAAGAATGCAGTTGAAAAGTATTTCATGACGATCTTATATATTATGTTTTAGGCATGATAAATTTATTTCAATAATTACACCCTAATCATGCACTTCATCTACAAAGATAATCGAAAGTGATTCAATTATTTAAATGTTCAATTTTTAAAAACAAAATTTAACAATTACCCCAATCAAATATATTTGACTATAAATTAAATATCTAACACTAAAATATGTTTGTCAACTCTCGAGTAAGAATAAATCAATGTTGTGAAATCCGAGCCGAATATCAAACCGAAAGAGATCCAATATTAAGTTTAATTGATTTAAACGGTTGAACAATTCATTCAGACGGTATAATTTTATATATAATGTATAACTCTATCTGTAAAACACAACATTAGAGTAGGTGTTCTATTTTTTTTAAATCGTAAATGAACGTCTGATTCACTTCTGGAGTTATTGTGGTTCAGCTGAGTTTATCATGTCAGATCTAAATTTTCTCTAATTCAAAGCCAAGTCTGGTCCTATTATCACGATACTCGAATAAACATTCCAATGTTATACAGCAATAGAAATAGTGAGAAGAGGTCAAGAAAGGTTTCTATCAACTAGTACTAGAATAACAAGATAAATAAGGTATTCTCCATCGTAGTACAATATAATGAAGATGGTGGTGATGAACATGTTGAATTATTGTACACAGCGAATCACAATCAAAGCGACTCGTCAAAGTATCTTTCACGCGCCACCGTTACGATCATTTTCTCCGCCTCCTCATTCTCCATCCCCACGGTACCATCTTTTTTTTATACTTATTTTGATTGCATTCATATGATTAATTATTTGAAGCACTATTTAGAATGATCTGAATGTACAATTCTATTTCTGTCAACGCAATTTATCAAACCAAACCTGAAATTGTAAAATTCATATAATACAGAAAATGGATTCAGAGGAGTAAGCTAGGGTTTCAGTAATTGGTTAAGGATTCAGAGGAGTAAGTAAATCTGAAATTGGTTAAGGAAAAGTTGTGGATCTTGTTATTATTTTTTTAGCGTAATATATATGCACTGTCAGGTTTTTATACACAGTCAATCCATTGTTCACCGTTCATTTTGTATTAATTTGTCGTCACTGGAGTCAAATGATGATTAAATATGAATGACAAACGATGAAATTGACCGTCTATAAAACTCTTATACTATCGGTTACTTTGGAAATCACTTTGTTCTTCGAGTATTTTTTTGCCATAAGAAATGAAATACCGTTTTCCAACCCTATAACTAACAATAAATCTCTCACAGACCAACCATATGACTTTTCAATCAGGATACTATAGATGGTGAAGGGGTCAGAATATAAAAGAATAACTCTAAAGTAGCTTAGAGTTTTGTAAATTGAACATATTTTCACTATAATGCTATGTTTGAGTAATTAGTTTATACAGAAAAATGAATGCAAAATAGTAAGGTATTGTATCAGTTTCTTTTCTGATGTTAATGCCTTTTCTTTAGTGTGGTGTGTGCTTATTGGAAGCTTAAGTGATCCATTGGTATTTATCTTCTCCGACTGCAATGTATCAGACATCAATAGTACATATTGTCACTAAATAACTTATTCTACGAATAAAGTTTATTAAGTTTAATATTTATCACATTTTAGATTTGGGTAACTTAGTGCATTCCTTGTAGAAGATGATTTGATTTAATGAGAATGTTTGTTTTTGGGTGTTTCACTTAAGTTGGATTTGATGGACTCCAAAAATTGGATGCTGAATCAAAACCTGGAACCCACTATGGATACACGTGATTGTAGAGCTCAACTCATGCCTGATTCACGTCATAGTGTTGTCAACAAAATGTAAGATTCAACTTTGATATTGTATCACCGACACCATTTGAATAGATTCTGGTCGTTGTTGCACATCCAAGAAAATTAGTAAGTTCTAAATCAATCCATAATTTGAGGACATTTCCAAAAGGTTTCTTTTTGTTTATCATATAGAAGCAAGTCTATCCTAGAAATAATAAGTTACATATATGGTGAAAGAACTAAAACAAACAATACCATCATTCTGTATAATTGTCTGGTTTATACAAATTATATAACTTGTGCTCAGAATTCTATTTCAGATTATTATATGATTACAAGTTACAACTAAGCATGCTCTGTTTTTTAAGGGCTGTCCTTTGTTTTTAACTTCTCCTTCACATGCATTATCTATTGTTTTTCATTTTGCAGAATGGACACATTGCAAAAGCATCGTCCTATGTCTGGTCCTGAGGGATTACTTGAACTTCAGTGGATTGCTCAAAGGTTTGAAGAGAACATTTTTACTGCGGCAACAAGCCAGGTTCGTTCTTGATGAGGATTGAAGTGATTTCATTTTCATTTATGGTTACCTATGCTAATATACACATGACCTTACATCACTAGAAGTTTGAATGTTTAATGTGGCGCTGGTGTTTCTCTTTTCAGCAAGATTATCTAAAGAAAATATCTTTGAAGATGCTTACAATGGAGATGAGACCTCAGAATGCTCTGGGCAACAATATGGCACCAAATCAAGTTGGCCCTAACAATAGACCTCCCCATCAAGGTTTGCAATTTATAGCATTTATTTTTTTGTATTATCAAGGGTATCTCCTCAGTCCATGGGTAAGGAACTAATCCCTTTCGTGATGGGTGGCTGCCCCTCTCAATAAGTGTCGTGCCCAGGAATTGAACTCTAACCTTTTGGTCATCCTGAGGATCTATCATGACCTTACATCACTAGACCAACGCCTTGTTGATATAACATTGATTTGTTGATAGTATTATGAAGGTACATTAGACAATATAATTTGAGGTTTAAACTAAAATTCTATTACACAAATTTAAAATTGTGTCAGATAAACCCTAACATACCTAACTTTTTGCATAAACACAAGCTAGTTGGCTCATAAGAAATTAAGTTAAAATAGTAACTGACTACTTTGTTTTTCCATTGCATTTAATTGCTCATGCATTTTGAATATTAGTTAGGTCACTCACTGGTGAAGTCATTCTAACTTTAGGATTCAAACATTCACATAAAATTTTCCTCAAGAAACAATCCACCTCCATCGGCTTCACGTACTTCAAAGCAATTGCTAACTATTTTGGTGGGGAACAAAACATTCTCCTTCTAGCATTCTATGTGAAAATTTAACGTAGTATTTAAATAGAAAAAAGGTATCAAGCAAATGGTAAAGATCTAAGATATATTTTACTTTTGGATTCCTTCCTTATTACTAATTAGTAAAGAGTTGACTCTAATATATATATTTTTGACCAAATTCTTTATTAGCCCAAAATAGACTTATATTTTGTTTACTTCATCTTGAACGTGTATTTTAATTATACATCTTGAACGAGATCACTACAACCAGATAACAAGATCACTAATTCACTGTAATAACCAATAAAGTATTAAATAAATTTATATACATAATAATGCTTAACCGGCAAATAGGTATAAACATATAACCTCCTTGTCGCAAACAAGTATAGAAAGTAATTTTATTGTCTCCACAAACACAGAGAATTACTAAAAACTATAGTCTTTCAACTCTTTATTGTTTCTCAGCTCAATTAATATAGGTTGTTTGTTGTGTGGCATAAACACTTCGAATGTATTTCATTTGAAGGTAAATGTAGTCGGGGTTAAACTTTACACTCACTCTCTATTTCCATATTGATTCTTTTATTTCATACCAATCAGAACAACTTGTCCATATATTACCTCAATTTAACTAACTGCTATTGTCTTAATCAATTAGTTGCTCATGTAAGAAAAACCTATGTCTAGTGATTTTGATGCACAAGAATAATTTTATAACTTACAATATCATGCCCCTATGTCTAGTGAAGCAAGTATGCAAGTTGAGTAAAATGCAACACCTCAAGTGTGTTTGCCGCAAATGTCTTGGTCTATGCTAACATTTTATCATAGGTAAGTCTATGTCTAATAAATACAATGATAAAGTTTAGATACCTGTATCTATATGTCTAGTAACACATGCTATTCAATTTGAGAGTTATAAAATTACAATATTAGTTCTTTATCTAATACCAAAAAGTGACATGCATGTAATGGCAAATAAGACAAGTATATGCCTAGCAAATGCAATTTTGGTTGAGTAATGTAAGTTCAGAATTCATGCAAACTGTACTTAAACAATGTGTTCTAAGTTCATGCTAAAGTTGATCAGTACCAAAACAGGCATCAAGTAAAAACATAACTCAAAACGAAATGAACTTCATGGAATATATTAGAATCATGGATGGTTACATTGAGTTTGTGCTACGTTTAACCCCAACTTAGAAATTCTTAGCTACTCATATCTACTAAATGTAAGAATGATAGAGATAATACACTCATAGAATGGTAAAACCAAGCGCAATTGAGTAACGATTAACACCTATAATACTTACACATAGTTTCAATGAACTAAGTGAATTAAACGCTCTAAAGAAAAGCTAAAAGTACAGGTACAATTTGAAGTAGTAAAGTAGTGTACAAATGAGATGGTTTAAAACTCTTTAAATAGTATTCTGATGCTGGCTTCTGTACTCAGAGCACTGTTGTTGCGCTGAGTATGAGATCTAGTTGTCTGGCCTGACGCTCGGATGCATCGGTTTGTGCTGAGCGTCGAGTCATGCGCTGAGTGTGACACTTGGTTGAGCCGAGTTGCGCTGAGCGCACCACCCATTGCGCTGAGTGTGGAAGCAGCGTTGAGCGCATTCCACACAGTAGCTAATAGTTTTTTTCTCGAATTTGGGCACTCAGCGCAGGATGTACGCTGACCGTGGTTCTTCTTTCGCTGAGCGTGAAATTCGCGTGGAGCGCAACAATCAGATGTTGTCAAATTCGTTGGGCGTAGATCTGGCATTGAGTGTGACCCTCTGAATTTAGAATTTTGGCTTTTTCAAGCCCTTTGTCCATCATAAGCCTACAAAAACACTTAGGAGTAGACTTAGCTCAAAAACTTGATATTTTAATCATGTAATAGTATTTTTTCAATGATTTTAGTTGATTAAGTCGTTAAGTGCTATAAATTTTAGTAACATTTAAAGGTCAAATTAGCACTTAACAAACTCTCCCTAACTTAGAACCTTGTTTGTCCCCAAACAAGAGTGAAGTTGAGTGTTATCCAGACATGCTATAGAAATCATCGTTGACTCTTAGATAAAAGTAATACAAATGAATAATCGGTAATGTATTGACTGTCTATAAATCTTTATACTATCAGTATTTTAGTATTACACTCTTTTAGATTTGGATAACTTAGTGCATTCCTTGTAGAAGATGTTTTGATTTGATGAGAATGTTTATTTTTGGGTGTTTCAGTTAAATTGGAATTGGTGGATTCCAAAAAATTGGATGCTGAATCAAAACCCAGAACCCACTATGGATACAAGTGATTGGAGAGCTCAACTCATGCCTGATTCACGCCATTGTGTTGTCAACAAAATGTAAGATTCAACTTTGATATTGTATCACCGACACCATTTGAATAGATTCTGGTCGTTGTTGCACATCCAAGAAAATTAGTAAGTTCTAAATCAATCCATAATTTGAGGACATTTCCAATATGTTTCTTTTTGTTTATCATATAGAAGCAAGTCTATCCTAGAAATAATAAGTTACATATATGGTGAAAGAACTAAAACAAACAATACCATCATTCTGTATAATTGTCTGGTTTATACAAATTATATAACTTGTGCTCAGAATTCTATTTCAGATTATTATATGATTACAAGTTACAACTAAGCATGCTCTGTTTTTTAAGGGCTGTCCTTTGTTTTTAACTTCTCCTTCACATGCATTATCTATTGTTTTTCATTTTGCAGAATGGACACATTGCAAAAGCATCGTCCTATGTCTGGTCCTGAGGGATTACTTGAACTTCAGTGGATTGCTCAAAGGTTTGAAGAGAACATTTTTACTGCGGCAACAAGCCAGGTTCGTTCTTGATGAAGATTGAAGTGATTTCATTTTCATTTATGGTTACCTATGCTAATATACACATGACCTTACATCACTAGAAGTTTGAATGTTTAATGTGGCGCTGGTGTCTCTCTTTTCAGCAAGATTATCTAAGGAAAATATCTTTGAAGATGCTTACAATGGAGATGAGACCTCAGAATGCTATGGGCAACAATATGCCACCAAATCAAGTTGGCCCTAGCAATAGACCTCCCCATCAAGGTTTGCAATTTATAGCATTTATTTTTTTGTATTATCAAGGGTATCTCCTCAGTCCATGGGTAAGGAACTAATCCCTTTCGTGATGTGTGGCTGCTCCTCTCAATAAGTGTTGTACCTAGGAATTGAACTCTAATCTTTTGATCATCATGAAGATCTATCATGACCTTACACCACTAGACTAACGCCTCGTTGATATAGCATTGATTTGTTGATAGTATTATGACAAGGTACATTTGACAATATAATTTGACATTTAAACTAAAATTCTATTACACAAATTTAAAATTGTTGCAGATAAACCCTAACATACCTAACTTTTTTGCATAAACATAAGCTAGTTTTGGCTAGTAAGAAATTAAGTTAAAATAGTAAGTGACTACTTTGTTTTTCGATTGCATTTAACTGCTCATGCATTTTGAATATTAGTTAGGTCACTCACCGGTGAAGTTATTCTAAGTTTAGGATTCAAACATTCACATAAAATTTCCCCAAGAAACAATCCACCTCAATCGGCTTCACCTACTTCAAAGTAATTGCTAACTATTTTTGTGGGGAACAAAACGTTCTCCTTCTATCATTCTATGTGAAAATTTAACACTGGTGACAGTATTTAAATAGAAAAAAGGTATCAAGCAAATGGTAAAGATCCAAGATATATTTTACTTTTGGATTCCTTCATTGTTATTTATTAGTAAAGAGTTGAGTCTAATATATTTATTTTTGACCAACTTCTTTATTAGCCCAAAATAGACTCTTATTTTGTTTACTTCATCTTGAACGTGTATTTTAATTATACATCTTGAACAAGATCACTAATTCACTACAACCAGATAACAATATGATAATATAATACAAGATCACTAATTCGCTATAATAACCAATAAAGTATTAAATAAATTTATATACATAATAATGCTTAACAGGAAAATAGATATAAAAATATAACCTTCGTGTCACAAACAAGTATAGAAAGTAATTTTATCATCTCCATATGGAATTACTAAAAACTATAGTCTTTCAACTCTTTCTACTGTTTCTCAGCTCAATTAATATAGGTTGTTTGTTGTGTGACACAAACACTTTCAATGTATTTCATTTTAAGGTTAATGTAGTTGGGGTTAAACTTCACACCCACTCTCTTTTTCCATCTTGATTCTTTTATTTCATACCAATTAGTCCATATATTACCTCAATTTAACTAACTGCTATGGTCTTGATCAATTAGTTGTTCATGCAAGAAAAACCTATGTCTAGTGATTTTGATGCACAAGAATAATTTTATAACTTACAATATCATGCCCCTATGTCTAGTGAAGCAAGTATACAAGTTCAGTAAAATGCAACACCTCAAGTGTGTTTGCCGCCAATGTCTTGGTCTATGCTAACATTTTCCATAGGTAAGTCTATGTCTAATAAATACAATGATAAAGTTTAGATACATGTATCTATATGTCTAGTAACACATGCTATTCAATTTGAGAGTTATAAAATTACAATATTAGTTCTTTATCTAATACCAAAAAGTGACATGCATGTAATGGCAAATAAGACAAGTATATGTCTAGCAAATGCAATATTGGTTGAGTAATGTAAGTTCAGAATTCATGCAAACTGTACTTAAACAATGTATTCTAAGTTCATGCTAAAGTTGATCAATACCAAAATAGGCATTAAGTAAAAACATAACTCAAAATGGAAATGAACTTCATGGAATATTTTAGAATCATGGGTGGTTACATTGAGTTTGTGCTACGTTTAACCCCAACTTAGAAATTCTTAGCTACTCATATCTACTAAATGTAAGAATGATAGAGATAATACACTCATAGAATGGTAAAACCAAGCACAATTGAGTATCGATTAACACCTATAATTCTTACACATAGTTTCAATGAACTAAGTTGTAATATTATGTCAATTCATGAATGTGATGTTATTGTTAAGTATTGATGTTATGTTGTTAAATTATAAATATGATGTAATGTTATGCTTATTAAATAGTTATCGCTAAATATATTTTTTTGTCCTAAGGGTGAAGTAATTATTTTGTTTCTTATGTTTGTTTTTGGTACATTGGAAAAAAGACAAAACAAGACTAAGCAAGCAAATCGAGGTTAGAATACAGGTAAGGTTGACAACCAATTAGGGGAAATCCCATATCTTTAGCTTATGTTGAGAGTGAAAACTTAATTTAGCCACAAAGTCTACCACCATATTAACCTCTCTAGTAGCAAAAGATACCTGACGACCCAAGACTAAGCCAACCAAGATCTTACATTGTTGACCATTAATAGAATGCGAGGAATTTGAATTGGAATATAGTCACAAATAATTTGAACAGCTTCCAAGCAACCACTCTCTAAAGCCACATTTCTTAAATTAAGGTTCCAAGCTAGAGACAACCCATGTTCCATAGCCAAGAGCTCTCTGCTAAAATAGCGAACCCCTTACCAAAGTTAGCAGAAAATCTGGACATCCAAATGCATGAAAAATCATGAATGATACCGCCACCTCCCATAAGGTCCTGGTGTGATAAGCGAGTTACCAAACTAACATCACATGGAGAGTCCCCAAGAATAGAGTTATTTTGCATCTCCACACCTACCTAATCCCTGCCACAAAAAGAAGCTCATGCCTGCAATTATAATTCTCCAATAACCAATCATGAAAGGATTGAGACACCCAGAAATTAGGTGACATGAAACTCAGATGAGCCCACAAAGATGCAGAGTCCTGACAATCCCTAAAAATATGCATGAGGTATTCATCACTTGCATGACACCTAACACAAACTTGGGTAGTAGCCAAATGCCTTTTGAAACGAAGAACATTAGAAGAAAGTGCCTCACGAAGTCCAAGTCAACACATAAATTTTACCTTCTTTGGGACCCTCGGTCTCCAAAGTATCCTCCAAATATCTACCAAAGCATCATCACTCCCCACAACTTCAGTGAGCCATTCATAGGCAGTTCTAGCTGTGTAAGAGCCCATAGCATGACCATCCCAAATTTATCCATCCGAAGTTGTAGGAGAACCAAGAGAGAAATTAGCACAAATAAATTCCTACAACTACGATGGAAACATAGTATATAACCTTGAAAAGTTCTAATCACATGCCATCTAGAGGTCCTTCGCCTGGAGTTGAGTATCATAAATATGGACATAATTAACATAAGAACAAAGCATCCCTAAACTTGACTAGTTATCATATCACATGGATTTCTCTCCACTTCCCATGTGCATAGAGAAGCCCATCTTGATTTTATCTCAAGCCTTCACAATCCTTCTTCAGATATAAGATGTTGTAGTTTTAGGAGGAGAAAGAAGCAAAGGTGTGTCTCCCAACTATTTCTCCTTTAAGACAGTGCACCAGATTTTATCAATATTAGTAATCAAGCTCCAACACAACTTACCAAGCAGGGAAATATTCGACTCTCTAGCATCTTTTATTCCCAGCCCAGTATGACACTTGCTCCTTTTGAGAACATCTCAGCTCACAAGATGGAGAAACTGACAATTAACATCATCACTCCAAATAAAGTTCCTCGTCATTCTATTAATATTGTTGCACACAACATTAGGGAACCACAAGACCTGCATAGAATAAACAGGAATAGAGGATATGAGAGAGTTAGCAAGACACAAAGGACCAGCTTTATTTGTAACACTAAAAAATTTCCAACAAATTTGCAAATAGATATATTTGTTAATAGTCAACTCCTAATTATTTGGTTAATCTTTATCATAGTTGTCTCAAAAAAATTATCTAGATATATTAGGTGGTTATTCTATGGTGATTATCTTATTTATCTTAGTTATCTTGAGATAAAATAGATTTTTATTATTTTGATAAGAATAACATTTAAAATTAATTTTAAGTAGAAATTTACCCTAATTGGTAACAACAAGCTATATGTGCTGGGTGGTGAGAGAATAAGAACAACAACAAAAAACTGCACTTTCAAACTGCAGTTTGTAGAAGAGAAAGAGAAAAACACGAAAATCGTTTTTTCATTCTTCTGTTCTTTGAATACAATAAGGGAAGAATTTGTTTTATTGTCTTTTATTACTGTGATGTGATATTGTGCAAATAAATAATCATATGCTATGTGCCAAGGCAATTAAAGTTACACATGATCTGTGGTTACAAAACCATTTTGAATAAAAACTACTCTGTGTGTGATTTCATTCTTCATTTATCCCTCATACATTTGGTTTACCTCTCATACATTTATTTTGTTTGTTATTCATACGGCATAATCATTCTCCACTTATTCTTCATTTTCCATTATTCATCCATACTTCATTTTATCTATTAATTTATTGCCTAATATATATACTTCACATATATTTATATTGTTCTTGGTTTTGAAATTCTAAATAGTAAAAGTATATAGTTACTTATTTATTGTTTACTAACATGGTGTGGTATATATGTATTTATATTGTATAGAAACTGAAACTCCTAGTTCGTATTTTTTTATAAATTAGTGATCAATAATACACTAATTATTAGTTTTAGGTAGAGTAGAATTTAATTTGTTGTTTTGGTTGTTATTGACATGTGTATGCGAAAAGACTCTAAAGTCTAAGGAGACGACGAGATAACTAATTCAATTGCTGAACAAGGAGCTTACGTAAACCTAGGTGAGGGCGAAGCATTAGACATTGTGGTATTAGAATGTAGCATTGGGGTCTCCAATGATACTCACTAGTTGGAGGATCCTTAGACTAAAATAATTAATGAATGGTCAATTGTCTTGATTGTTATGGACTTCCTCATTTAATCATTTTAGTTATGAATATTAAAATATTGTGTCTTGATTGAATGATTATATATTTGATATTGATGGCTTACTGGTATGACCTTATACTATTATTAGACTACTATAATTAGTATTGAATGTCTATGTTTGACTTATCATAGTGATAATGATCATGATTAAATTCATATGTGAATGAGAATATTTGCAGATATTTGAGAGCCTATGGCTATTCACACACTTGAAAGTGTAGTGACCTTGGGATATTACTCATTTATTTTGATCACTAAGTTATGTCTTGAGCTCGTCTTGAGGAGGACATTTATATGATAAAAATCGCATTGTGGCTGAGACCACTAACTTAGGGGATGTTATTGAAAATTAAATTGAGATAATATTGATAAAAAACTTAGGGATTAACTTTGATCACTGTGCCTACATCATTGTATTTTTAGTTGGAGTTGGAGAAAATGAAAAGATACGATGATAGCAATATCATTGGGATTTGGATAGGGGTGGCAATGACGGTGAGTCGTCAAGAAGCCTTGAGGGATTGCTTAGGTGAGATGATCCAATGAGGGTTCGGTCTTATAAACTGTATGATCAGGATAGTCCTACATGCAAACTAAGTAGTCTCTGACACCCCTTGCGTATTTCGTGATCGGTAGAAAGGGTTCCTGAAACAGTTTGGGCTTACCACGTAAGCACTTCTGATAGAAGTACTGGAAAACAATAGATATTGTTACTTGTCGTTGTTAAGGAAATTTGTACTCCCGGTTGCTTTCTCACTAGGGTCT
>NC_032013.1:10733627-10869371 GCF_001865875.1 Lupinus angustifolius
TATATATATATATATATATATATATATATATATATATTTACTCAAATGATAATTTAAATTTAGGGTTTTATAAACCTCAACTGTGAGGATTAAGTACGGGTTAAGTATGTCCTCCACCTGTCCCTAAATATTGATCGGGTTAATTTTTGAACCTGAATCTGTCCCTAATTAGGATGGGACACGTGACGAAATAAGACAGGTCAAGATAGGGATGAGTCCGGGTTGGAAATGACAAAATGACAAACATAGATTTTTTCATCAAATCTTTAAGCATGCACAATTAAAATTATCACAATATGTACATAAACTCAACTAAAACTTGTACCCAACATACATCAGTATATAAACTACAAACTGCAAATTGCATCATTCAAACTAAACTATAACAATCACGTGACTGCAAATTATAGAAAACTTTGAAAATTTTAGAACAATTTAAACTGTCAAGTATCAACATAAACTGAAGTGTTCTTGTAAATGATAAAAAAACACGCGAAAATTGACATGGTGGCTTGAAAACAATGTAAAAAGATGAAGAAATGCAGCAGTTCATCATTATCCAAGAGAATTAAACAATGAAAAAAGGGTAAGGAATAAGGATCATATGATAAGGGGTGTGAATATGTTGTGTGGACTTGTAGGTATTTGAGTTATGTGGGCTGAACATAATGAGTATTGATAGGTACTTATTTAACTATTATTAATATATAACAATAAGGGACAACCCAAACATATATCTGAACCATCATTTTTTGATAACGGACATGTCCCTTTTAAACATGTCTGTCCTTTTATTTACTTATTTGGACGGGCCACACTCGTCCCTAAATCATTGGGTTGAGACGAGTCTATGGGTTGGGCAGAGTCTTGCTCACCCATAAGATTAAGGATAAAGAACCAAATAAAAAACTAAAGATATAAAAGTTGTGATTTTGTGATATACCATTTTGAAGAAAATACATGTATTTATGGATCTTTATCTTAATAAAATACTTAAATTTATTATGTGTCATTACATAAGTTATTGCAACTAACTAGGTGTTGATATGGTGGTCATGCTAAATTCTAGAAAGACTAAAAATGTCAAAAGTTCAATTTTTTTTCAAAAAGTGAAAGGATAATCTTGGTAGTACCAACAATTCTAAGTTATTGTAATTTGTGGTTGCTACCATAATTTCTTTTCTAATTTTCCCATAAATTAAATGTTTAAAATGTTAAAAAAAAGTCACTAAAAAGTAATACTAAGGATGGAAATAGGTTAAACTTTGTCTTAAACAAGTCAGACTTTATCTTAAATAGACAGATCATAAATAGTATATAGGAGTCTCACTTGTTAACATGTTTAAAAATTTCAAAGTCTATGTCTAATTTGTTGAAAAGTATGGTCTGACCTGTTAGCATGTTTAAAGGTCTGTTATACTATATGGTAGGGGTGAGTAGGACCCGACCCTACTTGCTCACTCGATATGGTCGATCATGTTTGAGCCCGAATATGGTCGGGTCTCAAGGAATCTAAGGTCAGACTCGAGTTAAAAAATTAGACCAAATCAATATATAGGGCTGGGTAGGGACCAAGCATGACCCAACGCGACCCATGGTCACTCACTCATCATGTTTATATGTGTTTCTATTCAATTATGTACAAAGTAATGACACATTGTTGATCGAAAGTATCATTGATTTTCTAATTTTTCATCATATATACATATATCATTTTATATTTCAAATTACATATTCATAATAATAAGTAATATTGAGAAGACTTTATCTAAAATAAGTATGCATTATATTTAATCACGTTTAGGGTCGGGTTCAAGTTTAAAGGCTGACCCGATTGATATTTAGGATCGGTTAGCTTCAGGTTTAATGTTGAGTCTTGGTTCAAAAAATGACCAGGCCAATATTTAGGGTCGGGTAAGGGACAAGCCTTAACCCGTCCCAACTCGACCCATGTTCATCTCTACTATATGATCATGAAATAAGTCATTATATCTACATTTAAATGAGCTAATAAGCCTACTTTTAACTAGATCCGTCTAACTGTAATAATTAAATCATATTTTTGTATACATTTTTATATTAAAATTATATATATAATAATATTACTTATACTAAAATATTATAATATGAATATTGTTATATAATATAACTAAATAGTCCGGCCTATTAAGTTTATTAGGTCTTTTTGATATCCTAAAGTATGATACATTAAGCTAAATTTTTTTAAAAACCCAAACCTAATTTGTTCATAAAAAAAAGTCTAACCTAACCTATTATGAGTAAAATAATAGACCTATCATAGATAATCCGACATGCTTTCAACATTAGTACTACTATTTCACATAGTTTCTCTAAAAGATAAAGTCGACTTCAACCAAACAGACTAACGAATAAATAAATAACTCAAACTCTTACAAAGATAATAGAGCATACATGTACTTATGCTTAATAGAAAGTGGTTCTTTAATTCTTTAATGTATGAGTCATGTTTTTTTTAATACTATAAATGGTATTCTCTCACCCTTTTTAGATAAGGATTTAATCATTTTTTGGGTGTATGGTTCTCTCTCCCAACAAATTTTGTTCTCAAGAATTGAACAATTGACATTTTTATCATCTCGGAGATCTAATGAGACCTTACATCACTAGACAAACACGTAGTAGGTGAATCCATCTTGTTTACTTTAGGTAATTGAATTTTTGTATAATGAAACTTACCAATCTTGAGAAAAAACAGTACATGTGTTATGTATACTAATAATAGTATTGCATGAAGAATACACTTGTTTAGACAAAATGATAATATAATTTACGGAATCTTTTCGGTTATTATGATTTTTGGTGTTTCATTCTTTCTCCCATCCTCTTTCGTATGATATGCAATTGTGCACATAAAACTGAAACAAGTTATGTTTTATAGTGTGCAAGTTACTTAGTTGTTTGTTCAAAATGCTAAAAGGAAGTTGAGAGGAGTAATTTCATTATTGAGAAAAGGATACAAGAAAGATGACTAGAGATGGAGCAGAGCATCACATCGAACTTTCACTTTAATATTTTGGAAGTACAATTGTGGCAGAAGAATTGGATCAAGTTTGTATCCAAACAAATAATTTCACTCAGTGGAAGATTGATAATGGTTATTGTTGGTGCAACAGAAGTGATCGTTAAACAACGTTGGTTATAAGTAATCAAATAAAGTGTATAGAATAAATAGAAGATAACAAGACAAGATAATCCAGTAATGGAGTTCAACCAATTGTGCCTACATCCCGGGGAGTGTTGAGCGACTACCAAGATATTATTAGAGAATAAATAATACAAGCCCTAACACACCCATGAGCCCAAGTGCTTACGGGGTTTTTCAACTTCGTGCTTCTATCTGGTGCACATTATAACAAGAGACTTGAGTAGTATAATATATAACATTGATACTCTAATCTATTCTAATACTAGGCAATGTGGAACTTCGTATAATAACATATTTCAAACATCCACAATAATCTTCACCTTGATTGAAATAGACAAATATCTCACTCCTTAGGAAATCTACACAAGAGTCTCTACCTTAGTGAACATCCCACTCCACCTTGCTCAATGCTAATTCTCTTTAGCAACTCCTCCATATAAGAGTCTTCTCCCCTACAGTATAAACCTATTGAGTATCCTTGATGATGTTACCAAAAGCCTAACTCTCCAAACTTGTAGTGCAGCTTCCTGTCCCGTCATCTAATGGAACACGCCGCCTAGCCACCTATTGGTATGAAGTCTTTCGATATATGGAAGTTCTACACAAAAGTTCACCAACAACCACTCTCTTCAATACTCAGTCAAACTGAACCTTGGAAAGTCTCAACTGCTATCACCATTGTCTAGTATGACAATTATAGTTCAAAAGAACTATCATACTCTACCATAAGAAGTATACCCATAACACATACCTTGCATCAATGCTAACCAATGTCTGCATCACATCCTTGCATCCAAGCCAATGCCCATGTCACATGATGCATCTATCAATGCTCATGTTACACCTTGCATCAAAGCCAATGTTGATGTTATACTTTACATCAAAGTCAAACAATGCCTCTTTGCTTTTGTGGATTTGCTAATAATTAATATCCTTCACTATGATGTCACAGACACGCCATTAGGATATTTCACTTCTCATATCAAATGATGTCATTCTCTCGACATCTAGAGATATATTATCAACATCTAACTCAACACTTCTGTCTCTATCTCCACTTTGGTCTCAATCCAATACATGAACTTCCGGGGTTCTGGATCCAAAACAATTATGGTCCCCACAGTGTTCACGACATATTTCTTTCTCCTTCAACTCATTTACTTTATCCTCATGTGGTACCTTTACAAACCTTGTCTAACCAACATGCCTTCACCCTCTTTAGCTATTACCTGGTGCCTAGGTTAAGAGTCATCTATCAATTGGCTCTAATACCAATTGTTGGTGCAGTGGAAGTGATCCTTGTACAACGTTTGCCACAAGTAATAAAATAAATATAAAAGAAGAAAATAAGATAATTTGGTACGGAGTTCTGGCAGTTGTGCCTACATCTCCAAGAGCGTTGAGTACTAACTGATAAATAGGTGTAAAATTACAATCTCGGTGTCGCAAACAAGTATAGAAAGTAATTTTATTGTCTCCACAAACACAGAGAATTACTAAAAACTATAGTCTTTCAACTCTTTATTGTTTCTCAGCTCAATTAATATAGGTTGTTTGTTGTGTGGCATAAACACTTCGAATGTATTTCATTTGAAGGTAAATGTAGTCGGGGTTAAACTTTACACTCACTCTCTATTTCCATATTGATTCTTTTATTTCATACCAATCAGAACAACTTGTCCATATATTACCTCAATTTAACTAACTGCTATTGTCTTAATCAATTAGTTGTTCATGTAAGAAAAACCTATGTCTAGTGATTTTGATGCACAAGAATAATTTTATAACTTACAATATCATGCCCCTATGTCTAGTGAAGCAAGTATGCAAGTTGAGTAAAATGCAACACCTCAAGTGTGTTTGCCGCCAATGTATTGGTCTATGCTTAACATTTTATCATAGGTGAGTCTATGTCTAATAAATACAATGATAAAGTTTAGATACCTGTATCTATATGTCTAGTAACACATGCTATTCAATTTGAGAGTTATAAAATTACAATATTAGTTCTTTGTCTAATACCAAAAAGTGACATGCATGTAATGGCAAATAAGACAAGTATATGCCTAGCAAATGCAATTTTGGTTGAGTAATGTAAGTTCAGAATTCATGCAAACTGTACTTAAACAATGTGTTCTAAGTTCATGCTAAAGTTGATCAGTACCAAAACAGGCATCAAGTAAAAACATAACTCAAAACGAAATGAACTTCATGGAATATATTAGAATCATGGATGGTTACATTGAGTTTGTGCTACGTTTAACCCCAACTTAGAAATTCTTAGCTACTCATATCTACTAAATGTAAGAATGATAGAGATAATACACTCATAGAATGGTAAAACCAAGCGCAATTGAGTAACGATTAACACCTATAATACTTACACATAGTTTCAATGAACTAAGTGAATTAAACTCTCTAAAGAAAAGCTAAAATTACAAGTACAATTTGAAGTAGTAAAGTAGTGTACAAATGAGATGGTTTAAAACTCTTTAAATAGTATTCTGATGCTGGCTTCTGTACTCAGAGCACTGTTGTTGCGCTGAGTATGAGATCTAGTTGTCTGGCCTGACGCTCGGATGCATCGGTTTGTGCTGAGCGTCGAGTCATGCGCTGAGTGTGACACTTGGTTGAGCCGAGTTGCGCTGAGCGCACCACCCATTGCGCTGAGTGTGGAAGCAGCGTTGAGCGCATTCCACACAGTAGCTAATAGTTTTTTTCTCGAATTTGGGCACTCAGCGCAGGATGTACGCTGACCGTGGTTCTTCTTTCGCTGAGCGTGAAATTCGCGTGGAGCGCAACAATCAGATGTTGTCAAATTCGTTGGGCGTAGATCTGGCATTGAGTGTGACCCTCTGAATTTAGAATTTTGGCTTTTTCAAGCCCTTTGTCCATCATAAGCCTACAAAAACACTTAGGAGTAGACTTAGCTCAAAAACTTGATATTTTAATCATGTAATAGTATTTTTTCAATGATTTTAGTTGATTAAGTCGTTAAGTGCTATAAATTTTAGTAACATTTAAAGGTCAAATTAGCACTTAACAAACTCTCCCTAACTTAGAACCTTGTTTGTCCCCAAACAAGAGTGAAGTTGAGTGTTATCCAGACATGCTATAGAAATCATCGTTGACTCTTAGATAAAAGTAATACAAATGAATAATCGGTAATGTATTGACTGTCTATAAATCTTTATACTATCAGTATTTTAGTATTACACTCTTTTAGATTTGGATAACTTAGTGCATTCCTTGTAGAAGATGTTTTGATTTGATGAGAATGTTTATTTTTGGGTGTTTCAGTTAAATTGGAATTGGTGGATTCCAAAAAATTGGATGCTGAATCAAAACCCAGAACCCACTATGGATACAAGTGATTGGAGAGCTCAACTCATGCCTGATTCACGCCATTGTGTTGTCAACAAAATGTAAGATTCAACTTTGATATTGTATCACCGACACCATTTGAATAGATTCTGGTCGTTGTTGCACATCCAAGAAAATTAGTAAGTTCTAAATCAATCCATAATTTGAGGACATTTCCAAAAGGTTTCTTTTTGTTTATCATATAGAAGCAAGTCTATCCTAGAAATAATAAGTTACATATATGGTGAAAGAACTAAAACAAACAATACCATCATTCTGTATAATTGTCTGGTTTATACAAATTATATAACTTGTGCTCAGAATTCTATTTCAGATTATTATATGATTACAAGTTACAACTAAGCATGCTCTGTTTTTTAAGGGTTGTCCTTTGTTTTTAACTTCTCCTTCCCATGCATTATCTATTGTTTTTCATTTTGCAGAACGGACACATTGCAAAAGCATCGTCCTATGTCTGGTCCTGAGGGATTACTTGAACTTCAGTGGATTGCTCAAAGGTTTGAAGAGAACATTTTTACTGCGGCAACAAGCCAGGTTCGTTCTTGATGAGGATTGAAGTGATTTCATTTTCATTTATGGTTACCTATGCTAATATACACATGACTTTACATCACTAGAAGTTTAAATGTTTAATGTGGCACTGGTGTTTCTCTTTTCAGGAAGATTATCTAAGGAAAATATCTTTGAAGATGCTTAGAATGGAGATGAGAACTCAGAATGCTATGGGCAACAATATGCCACCAAATCAAGTTGGCCCTAGCAATAGACCTCCCCATCAAGGTTTGCAATTTATAGCATTTGTTTTTTTATACTATCAAGGGTATCTTGATAACACCGGCACAGAATTACAGTAAAGAAGAAGAAAGCTTAACAATCGATTCGGAATGAATTCGATTCCGAATACTAATACCTCGTTTATTGCTTGAAGAATGGAGAAGATTACAAGATGAACCCTAATTGATTCCTCGAATCAATTGCACGTTACAAGATTAATTCCCTGAAGCAATCCCTCTTCTCTACTCAATTCTCAAAAGCTGATTACAATGATCCCCCAATCCCCTATTTATACTTTTCTGCCCCCTACTCCTACACTGCTTCGACAGTTAGGAACATTGCTTCAGCAGTTACAATGGCCACGTCACACTGCCACGTGGCCTCCTATGATACACGCTTGTGATGGGTGGTTTCCCCCTCATCCTATCAATACCCCCTCCAAAAGACTCAACTTGTCCTCAAGGGCAAATTGAGGAAAAGGTTCTTGCATTTGAGCGGTGCCACGTGGCCTCCTATGATACACCCTAGTGATGGGTGGTTTCCCCCTCATCCTATCAATACCCCCTCCAAAAGACTCAACTTGTCCTCAAGGGCAAATTGAGGAAAAGCTTCTTGCAATTGAGCGGCTGATTCCCAGGAATTTTCACACTCCGGCAATCCTTCCCACTGCACCAACACCTTAACATCTCCATTCTGATCAACGCGGTGTTGTAGGATTGTCGCCGGTTGCACCTTTAATTCCCACTCCTCTGACAACATCAACGGAATAGGTTGAGACTGTTGAGCCGGTTTTAGAGCTTTCTTCAACAAAGAAACATGAAACACGGGGTAGACCCGCGTATGCTGCGGCAATGCCAATCTATAAGCTACCGGTCCAAAGCGCTCCACGATCCGGTAAGGGCCATAGAACTTAGCTGCGAGTTTGGCCGAAGGTCTGAAAGCTAGAGTCTTCAACCTGTAAGGTTGCAGTTTCAAGAATACCCAATCTTCCACCTCAAACTCTACATCACGTTGATGTTTATCTGCCTGAGTCTTCATCAGATCTTGGGCTCGTAAGAGGTTTTGTCTCAACTCTTGAAGAACCTCGTCGCGGGCAACCAAGAGTTGATTTACTTCCTCAACCTTCGACGTGAAAGTACACCCCTTAATCAAGGTCGGTGGATCCCTCCCATACAAGGCCTTGAAAGGAGTCATACCTGCAGAAACGTTATAAGTAGTGTTAGACCAAAATTCTGTCCACGAAAGCCATTCAACCCACTTCTTCGGCTTGGGCCTGGCAAAGCAACGGAGATATGTTTCCAACCCGCGATTCACCATCTTGGTTTGCCCATCCGTTTGAGAATGGTAGGCCGTGCTGTACTTCAATTGAGTACCTGCCAGTCGGAATAAATCCTGCCATAATTGGCTCAAAAAGACCTGATCTTGGTCGGAAACTATCGACGTCGGGTACCCATGTAACTTCACCACCTCTTTAACAAACAAGGAAGCTACATCCTTGGCCGAGTAGGGATGGCCAAGAGGATAAAAATGGGCAAATTTCGTGAGCCGATCCACCACCACAAAGATGGTATCCTTACCATTAGACCGCGGCAATCCGGATATAAAATCCATCGAGATATCCTGCCATACCTGAGTAGGAATGGGTAGTGGTTGCAAGACCCCCCAGGTGCTAAGGTGGAGTACTTTTGGCGTTGGCAAACATCACATGCCTTGACATACTGCTTCACATAACCACGCATGCCATCCCAATAGAAAAAACTCGAAACCCACTTGTAAGTACGGAAGAATCCGGAGTGACCCCCGGCTACACTGTCATGGCACTCAGCTAAGATCAGAGGCAACTTGTCAGATGTCTTGGGCAGGACCAACCTCCCTTTATACAACAATTGCTCTAACTGAAACCCCGGATGAGACTCGAGATTTTCTACCAAATCCTGGATCACCTTCCTCCACTTCGGTTCCTGCTGAACCTCTTGGAACCACCCCTTGGCATCTCCAACATTAATCACTGAGAGTGCCGAATGATAGGCCTTCCTTGACAACACATCAGCCATAGAATTCTCCCGTCCGGGTTTGAACTGAATCTCAAAATCCAACCCAATGAGTTTTACCACCCATTTAAACTATTCCTCACTGAAAATCCTCTGATCTGTAAGGAATTTCAAACTCCGTTGGTCCGTTTTAATAACAAAGTGGCAACCCAACAAGTAATGCTTCCACTTCTGCACGGCTTGAACCAACGCCATCAACTCTCGTTCATAAACCGCCTTCTGCTGGGATCTAGCTGATAACCTCTTACTCCAGAAAGCTAAAGGGCGACCTTCTTGCATCAACACGACCCCAATTCCCCTACTAGAAGCATCGGTTTCTAACACAAAGGTCTTTGAGAAGTCGGGCACGGCCAACATCGATAAACTGACCATGGCCCCCTTGAGGGTCTGAAAGGCCTGAGTGGCTTCTTCGGTCCACACGAAGTTATCTTTTTTCAATAAATCCGTGAGAGGTTTGGCAATTCTCCCATACCCTTGTACAAACCTACGGTAATAACCTATGAGGCCTAGAAATCCCCTTAGACTCATCCGCGACCACTCAAGAACGAGAGATAATATGTCCCAAATACTCTAAAATGGGTTTAGCAAAACTGCATTTCTTCCGGTTGACTTTCAACGCATGGTCCTGCAACACGGTCAACACCTCCCTCAATTGCCTTTCGTGAGATTCCTCATCAGGACTGTAAACCAGAATATCGTCGAAGAAAACCAAAGCAAATCTCCACAAGTATGGTCGTAATACCTCGTTCATGAGAGCCTGAAAGGTCGAAGGTGCATTCGTGAGACCGAATGGCATCACAACAAACTCATAATGACCTTCATGGGTTCGAAAAGCAGTCTTCTCCATATCCTCACTCCGCATCTGAATCTGATGATACCCGGATTTTAGATCTAACTTGGTGAAAACTGTGGCCCCTCCAATCTCATCCAATAACTCCTCAATAATCGGGATAGGGAATTTATTTGGAATGGTCACCCTGTTTAGGGCCTGATAATCGACACAGAATCTCCAACCCCCGTCCTTCTTTTTCACCAAAATGACAGGACTGGAATAAGGATTGATGCTATGCTGAATCACTCCTGACGCCAACATCTCCCTAACCAAGCCTTCGATCTTGGTTTTCTGATAGTGAGGATATTTGTAAGGTCTAATATTGGGGATAGCTGCCCCCTCAATCAGATGTATGGCATGATCCTGCCTTCGTACCGGTGGTAAACCTGTAGGATTGGTGAATAACTCTTCAAAATCCTTGAGCACTTGCAACATACGGATCGGCGTGCTCTCAATCCCACCCTCTCTCAGATTTGATGATTCATAAAGCATGATCAAACCTCCCCCCTCTGCTCGAATGACCTGCAACAAAGCACCATATGAGACCTCGGTTTTGGCTAAGGTTGGATCTCCAGTAATACGGATCGACTTCTGGCCTTGCTTGATCGTGAGTTCCAATTTACCAAAATCAACTTGGACCTCACCCAATCCCGATAGCCACTCCAAACCCAACACCAGATCAACCGCTTTGAGACTGAAGAGGTAAACGTCTTGGGTCACTTCCAGATTCTGTATCTGGAAAGATAAATGCGCACACTTCCCCCTACATTTCACCTTACGCCCATCTCCTACCTCCACCATATAAGAGTGAGTATTCTGAACCAATAGTCTCAACTCCTGCACCACCTCATGAGCTATGAAATTGTGAGAAGCCCCACAGTCAATGAGGACAACCACCTTTCTTCCCTTTAACATCCTTTATACCTTCCACGAACGGGTCATAGTGAACCCAGACATAGAGCACAACGACAACCTCAGATCATGTACCCCCGATACGTCTATACTGTCTTCCCCTATACCGTCCTCATCTTCCTCCTCTTCCTCCAAAATAAGCATTATGAATTGCCTATTTTTGCACCGATGATCTTTAGTAAAAGGCTCATCATAACGAAAACATAGCCCTTTTTCACGCCTTTCCCTCACCTCAGCACTGGTCAAATGCTTGAACTCTCCCCCTCTTGGCCGAACTTCACTGATAGGTCTCGGTGCAGAGTGCCCAACCGTGTTACTTCCCCTGAAACTGTTCTGCTTCCCTTCCCCCATCGGTTTCGATTCCACCGTTACCGTTCTGGAATAGGGGCTTGCCCTCTGGTTCCCTCCGGTCCAGCTTGCATACCCAAACGAGCCCCTCTTACTCAAGATGGCATTCTTCTGCTCAATCAATAGCACCTTCTGGATCACATCGGATAAGGATTGTAACTCATACAACTTCACCTCGGCACGAAGCTCTTCTTTCAACCTATTCAAAAATATTCCCCTGGTAAATTCCGGATCGATGCTTCTCAATGCCCCAACATACTTCTCAAAATCCTCCACAAATTCCTCAACAGACCCGGTTTGTTTGAGGGCTAGTAACTGCTCAAATGGATTCTGAATCATCGAAGGTTGGAATCTTCGAACCACCGCAATCTTGAATCCTTCCCAATTCGGGCTCGGGTTGCATTTTTCCCACCAGTGATGCCAACTCAAAGCCTTTCCTTCGAGTGTCATAACTGTGGCCTGCATTTTCTCCCCCTCGGTAAGTTCCTTCAACTGGAAATACCTCTCTAGTCGGTGAGTTCATCCATACGCGTCGTCACCGAAGAAGATTGGAATCTCCAATTTCCTCCATGTTTCCCGCCTAAAAGGGTTATCCTCCCTTATAAAATCTCTTCCACCTTGAGTTCCTCCTCTGAACTCATTCTCCTCCCTTATAAAATCCTTTCCCCATTGAGTTTCCCCTCTGAATTCTTTTCTGCCGCCTGGAACTCCTCCCCGAGGCTCATTCCCACTGTGAACACCTGCACGGAAATCATTTCCGCCTTGAGCACCTCCACGGACTTCGTTTCTGCCATGAACCCCCCTTCTGAGCTCATTTCTGCCTGGAATGCCTCCACGGAATTAATTTCCGTCATGAACATCGGCACGGAAGTCATTTCCGCCGCACGCTCCTCCACGGAATTCGTTTCCGTCATGAACACCGGCACGGAATTCGTTTCCGTCATGAATCCCTCCCCTAATCTCTTCTCTGCCTTGAACCTCACCACCGCAACGAAATTCTAGGTTATGGAAGTCTTCTCCTCCGCGATTCTCACTGGTGCATGGTTCCCTGCTTCTTCTCTCGCCGTTGTCATGGCAAATCCCACCATGAACTGAACTGGCGGCGTCGCCGCCGTGTTCCGCGTCGGCGTTGAAGCCATAACACTCCATCTTCGCGGTCATCTCCACTATTTGCTCCTCATGCTTCTTCACTAAGGATTCCGCAAATTCCAACCTAATTCTCATCTCTTCCCTTTCTTGTTCCCAATCATCTCTGGAACGTGAGATACTTCGAGTCTTCATGAATTTACGGTGAATCGGCAGCGGTTTTCAGGGCACTGGAATCGGTGCTCTGATACCAGTGATAACACCGGCACAGAATTACAGTAAAGAAGAAGAAAGTTTAACAATCGATTCGGAATCAATTCGATTCTGAATACTACTACCTCGTTTATTGCTTGAAGAATGAAGAAGATTACAAGATGAACCCTAATTGATTCCCCGAATCAATTGCATGTTACAAGATTAATTCCCTGAATCAATCCCTCTCCTCTACTCAATTCTCAAAAGCTGATTACAATGATCCCCCAAATCCCCTATTTATACTTTTCTGCCCCCTACTCCTACACTGCTTCGGCAGTTAGGAATACTGCTTCAGCAGTTACAATGGCCACGTCACACTGCCACGTGGCTGCCACGTGGCCTCCTATGATACACCCTAGTGATGGGTGGTTTCCCCCTCATCCTATCATATCTCTTCAGTCCATGGGTAAGGAACTAATCCCTTTCATGATGGGTGGCTGCCCCTCTCAATAAGTGTCATACCCAAGAATCGAACTCTAACCTTTTGGTCATCCTGAGGATCTATCATGACCTTACATCACTAGACCAACGCCTTGTTGATATAACATTGATTTGTTGATAGTATTATGAAGGTAGATTAGGCAATATAATTTGAGGTTTAAACTAAAATTCTATTACACAAATTTAAAATTGTTTCAGATAAACCCTAACATACCTAACTTTTTGCATAAACACAAGCTAGTTTTGGCTCATAAGAAATTAAGTTAAAATAGTAACTGACTACTTTGTTTTCCCATTGCATTTAATTGCTCATGCATTTTGAATATTAGTTAGGTCACTCACTAGTGAAGTCATTCTAACTTTAGGATTCAAACATTCACATAAAATTTTCCTCAAGACGTACTTCAATTCAAAGCAATTGCTAACTATTTTGGTGGGGAACAAAACGTTCTCCTGCTAGCAATCTATGTGAAAATTTAACATCGGTGATAGTATTTAAATAGAAAAAAGGTATCAAGCAAATGGTAAAAATCTAAGATATATTTTACTTTTGGATTCCTTCATTATTACTTATTAGTAAAGAGTTCACTCTAATATATATATTTTTGACCAAATACTTTATTAGCCCAAAATAGACACATATTTTATTTACTTCATCTTGAATGTGTATTTTAATTATACATCTTGAACGAGATCACTGTAATAACCAATAAAGTATTAACTAAATTTATATACATAAGAATTCTTAACCGGCAAATAGGTATAAACATATAACTTCTGTGTCGCAAACAAGTATAGAAAGTAATTTTATTGTCTTCACAGAGAATTACTAAAAACTATTTATTGTTTCTCAGCTCTTTATAGTCTTTCAACTCTTTATTGTTTCTCGGCTCAATTAATATAGGTTGTTTGTTGTGTGGCATAAACACGTCAAATGTATTTCATTTGAAGGTAAATATAGTCGGGGTTAAACTTCACACTCACTCTCTGTTTCCATCTTGATTCTTTTATTTCATACCAATCAAAACAATTTGTCCATATATTACCTCAATTTAACTAACTGCTATTGTCTTAATCAATTAGTTGTTCATGTAAGAAAAACCTATGTCTAGTGATTTTGATGCACAAGAATAATTTTATAACTTACAATATCATGCCCCTATGTCTAGTGAAGCAAGTATGCAAGTTGAGTAAAATGCAACACCTCAAGTGTGTTTGCCGCCAATGTCTTGGTCTATGCTAACATTTTCCATAGGTAAGTCTATGTCTAATAAATACAATGATAAAGTTTAGATACATGTATCTATATGTCTAGTAACACATGCTATTCGATTTGAGAGTTATAAAATTACAATATTAGTTCTTTATCTAATACCAAAAAGTGACATGCATGTAATGGCAAATAAGACAAGTATATGCCTAGCAAATGCAATTTTGGTTGAGTAATGTAAGTTCAAAATTCATGCAAACTGTACTTAAACAATGTATTCTAAGTTCATGCTAAAGTTGATCAATACCAAAACAAACATTAAGTAAAAACATAACTCAAAACGAAATGAACTTCATGGAATATATTAGAATCATGGATGGTTACATTGAGTTTGTGCTACGTTTAACCCCAACTTAGAAATTCTTAGCTACTCATATCTACTAAATGTAAGAATGATAGAGATAATAAACTCTTAGAATAGTAAAACCAAGCGCAATTGAGTAACGATTGACACCTATAATGCTTACACATAGTTTCAATGAACTAAGTGAATTAAACGCTCTAAAGAAAAGCTAAAAGTACAGGTACAATTTGAAGTAGTAAAGTAGTGTACAAATGAGATGGTTTAAAACTCTTTAAATAGTGTTCTGATGCTGGCTTATGCACTCAGCGCACCGTTGTTGCGTGGAGTATGAGATCTAGTTGTCTGGCCTGACGCTCGGATGCATCGGTTTGCGCTGAGCGTGAAACTTGGTTGAGCCAAGTTGCGCTGAGCGCACCACCCATTGCGCTGAGTGTGGAAGCGGCGTTGAGCGTATTCCACACAATAGCTAATGGTTTTTTTCTCGAATTTGGGCACTCAGCGTAGGATGTACGTTGACCGTGTTTCTTCTTTCGCTGAGTGTGAAATTCGCGTGGAGCGCAACAATCAGATGTTGTCAAATTCGTTGGGCGTAGATCTAGCGTTGAGTGTGACCCTCTGAGTTCAGAATTTTGGCTTTTTCAAGCCCTTTGTCCATCATAAGCCTACAAAAACACTTAGGAGTAGACTTAGCTCAAAAACTTGATATTTTAATCATGTAATAGTATTTTTTCAAGGATTTTAGTTGATTAAGTCGTTAAGTGCTATAAATTTTAGTAACATTTAAAGGTCAAATTAGCACTTAACAAACTCTCCCTAACTTAGCACCTTGTTTGTCCCCAAACAAGAGTGAAGCTGAGTGTTATCCAGACATGCTTGTTTTTACTCACATAGAAATCATGGTTGACTCTTAGATAAAAATAATACAAATGAATAATCGGTAATGTATTAACTGTCTATAAACCTTTATACTATCAATATGTTAATATTACACTCTTTTAGATTTGGATAACTTAGTGCATTCCTTGTAGAAGATGATTTGATTTGATGAGAATGTTTATTTTTGGGTGTTTCAGTTAAGTTGGAATTGATGGATTCCAAAAATTGGATGCTGAATCAAAACCCAGAGCCCACTATGGATACAAGTGATTGGAGAGCTCAACTCAAACCTGATTCACGCCATAGTGTTGTCAACAAAATGTAAGATTCAGTTTTGATATCGTATCACCGACACCATTTGAATAGATTCTGGTTGTTGTTGCACATCCAAGAAAATAAGTAAGTTCTAAATCAATCCATAATTTGAGGACATTTCCAAAAGGTTTCTTTTTGTTTATCATATAGAAGCAAGTCTATCCTAGAAATAATAAGTTACATATATGGTGAAAGAACTAAAACAAACAATACCATCATTCTGTATAATTGTCTGGTTTATACAAATTATATAACTTGTGCTCGGAATTCTATTTCAGATTATTATATGATTACAACTTACAACTAAGCATGCTCTGTTTTTTAAGGGTTTTCCTTTGTTTTTAACTTCTCCATCACATGCATTATCTATTGTTTTTCATTTTGCAGAATGGACACATTGCAAAAGCATATTCCTATGTCTGGTCCTGAGGGATTACTTGAACTTCAGCGGATTGCTCAAAGGTTTGAAGAGAACACTTTTACTGCTGCAACAAGACAGGTTTCTTCTTGATGAGGATTGAAGTGATTTCATTTTCATTTATGGTTACCTATGCTAATATACACATGACTTTACATCACTAGAAGTTTAAATGTTTAATGTGGCACTGGTGTTTCTCTTTTCAGGAAGATTATCTAAGGAAAATATCTTTGAAGATGCTTAGAATGGAGATGAGAACTCAGAATGCTATGGGCAACAATATGCCACCAAATCAAGTTGGCCCTAGCAATAGACCTCCCCATCAAGGTTTGCAATTTATAGCATTTGTTTTTTTATACTATCAAGGGTATCCCTTCAGTCCATGGGTAAGGAACTAATCCCTTTCGTGATGTGTGGCTGCTCCTCTCAATAAGTGTTGTACCTAGGAATTGAACTCTAATCTTTTGATCATCATGAAGATCTATCATGACCTTACACCACTAGACTAACGCCTCGTTGATATAGCATTGATTTGTTGATAGTATTATGACAAGGTACATTTGACAATATAATTTGACATTTAAACTAAAATTCTATTACACAAATTTAAAATTGTTGCAGATAAACCCTAACATACCTAACTTTTTTGCATAAACATAAGCTAGTTTTGGCTAGTAAGAAATTAAGTTAAAATAGTAAGTGACTACTTTGTTTTTCGATTGCATTTAACTGCTCATGCATTTTGAATATTAGTTAGGTCACTCACCGGTGAAGTTATTCTAAGTTTAGGATTCAAACATTCACATAAAATTTCCCCAAGAAACAATCCACCTCAATCGGCTTCACCTACTTCAAAGTAATTGCTAACTATTTTTGTGGGGAACAAAACGTTCTCCTTCTATCATTCTATGTGAAAATTTAACACTGGTGACAGTATTTAAATAGAAAAAAGGTATCAAGCAAATGGTAAAGATCCAAGATATATTTTACTTTTGGATTCCTTCATTGTTATTTATTAGTAAAGAGTTGAGTCTAATATATTTATTTTTGACCAACTTCTTTATTAGCCCAAAATAGACTCTTATTTTGTTTACTTCATCTTGAACGTGTATTTTAATTATACATCTTGAACAAGATCACTAATTCACTACAACCAGATAACAATATGATAATATAATACAAGATCACTAATTCGCTATAATAACCAATAAAGTATTAAATAAATTTATATACATAATAATGCTTAACAGGAAAATAGATATAAAAATATAACCTTCGTGTCACAAACAAGTATAGAAAGTAATTTTATCATCTCCATATGGAATTACTAAAAACTATAGTCTTTCAACTCTTTCTACTGTTTCTCAGCTCAATTAATATAGGTTGTTTGTTGTGTGACACAAACACTTTCAATGTATTTCATTTTAAGGTTAATGTAGTTGGGGTTAAACTTCACACCCACTCTCTTTTTCCATCTTGATTCTTTTATTTCATACCAATTAGTCCATATATTACCTCAATTTAACTAACTGCTATGGTCTTGATCAATTAGTTGTTCATGCAAGAAAAACCTATGTCTAGTGATTTTGATGCACAAGAATAATTTTATAACTTACAATATCATGCCCCTATGTCTAGTGAAGCAAGTATACAAGTTCAGTAAAATGCAACACCTCAAGTGTGTTTGCCGCCAATGTATTGGTCTATGCTTAACATTTTATCATAGGTGAGTCTATGTCTAATAAATACAATGATAAAGTTTAGATACATGTATCTCTATGTCTAGTAACACATGCTATTCAATTTGAGAGTTATAAAATTACAATATTAGTCCTTTATCTAATACCAAAAAGTGACATGCATGTAATGGCAAATAAGACAAGTATATGTCTAGCAAATGCAATATTGGTTGAGTAATGTAAGTTCAGAATTCATGCAAACTGTACTTAAACAATGTATTCTAAGTTCATGCTAAAGTTGATCAATACCAAAATAGGCATTAAGTAAAAACATAACTCAAAATGGAAATGAACTTCATGGAATATTTTAGAATCATGGGTGGTTACATTGAGTTTGTGCTACGTTTAACCCCAACTTAGAAATTCTTAGCTACTCATATCTACTAAATGTAAGAATGATAGAGATAATACACTCATAGAATGGTAAAACCAAGCACAATTGAGTATCGATTAACACCTATAATTCTTACACATAGTTTCAATGAACTAAGTTGTAATATTATGTCAATTCATGAATGTGATGTTATTGTTAAGTATTGATGTTATGTTGTTAAATTATAAATATGATGTAATGTTATGCTTATTAAATAGTTATCGCTAAATATATTTTTTTGTCCTAAGGGTGAAGTAATTATTTTGTTTCTTATGTTTGTTTTTGGTACATTGGAAAAAAGACAAAACAAGACTAAGCAAGCAAATCGAGGTTAGAATACAGGTAAGGTTGACAACCAATTAGGGGAAATCCCATATCTTTAGCTTATGTTGAGAGTGAAAACTTAATTTAGCCACAAAGTCTACCACCATATTAACCTCTCTAGTAGCAAAAGATACCTGACGACCCAAGACTAAGCCAACCAAGATCTTACATTGTTGACCATTAATAGAATGCGAGGAATTTGAATTGGAATATAGTCACAAATAATTTGAACAGCTTCCAAGCAACCACTCTCTAAAGCCACATTTCTTAAATTAAGGTTCCAAGCTAGAGACAACCCATGTTCCATAGCCAAGAGCTCTCTGCTAAAATAGCGAACCCCTTACCAAAGTTAGCAGAAAATCTGGACATCCAAATGCATGAAAAATCATGAATGATACCGCCACCTCCCATAAGGTCCTGGTGTGATAAGCGAGTTACCAAACTAACATCACATGGAGAGTCCCCAAGAATAGAGTTATTTTGCATCTCCACACCTACCTAATCCCTGCCACAAAAAGAAGCTCATGCCTGCAATTATAATTCTCCAATAACCAATCATGAAAGGATTGAGACACCCAGAAATTAGGTGACATGAAACTCAGATGAGCCCACAAAGATGCAGAGTCCTGACAATCCCTAAAAATATGCATGAGGTATTCATCACTTGCATGACACCTAACACAAACTTGGGTAGTAGCCAAATGCCTTTTGAAACGAAGAACATTAGAAGAAAGTGCCTCACGAAGTCCAAGTCAACACATAAATTTTACCTTCTTTGGGACCCTCGGTCTCCAAAGTATCCTCCAAATATCTACCAAAGCATCATCACTCCCCACAACTTCAGTGAGCCATTCATAGGCAGTTCTAGCTGTGTAAGAGCCCATAGCATGACCATCCCAAATTTATCCATCCGAAGTTGTAGGAGAACCAAGAGAGAAATTAGCACAAATAAATTCCTACAACTACGATGGAAACATAGTATATAACCTTGAAAAGTTCTAATCACATGCCATCTAGAGGTCCTTCGCCTGGAGTTGAGTATCATAAATATGGACATAATTAACATAAGAACAAAGCATCCCTAAACTTGACTAGTTATCATATCACATGGATTTCTCTCCACTTCCCATGTGCATAGAGAAGCCCATCTTGATTTTATCTCAAGCCTTCACAATCCTTCTTCAGATATAAGATGTTGTAGTTTTAGGAGGAGAAAGAAGCAAAGGTGTGTCTCCCAACTATTTCTCCTTTAAGACAGTGCACCAGATTTTATCAATATTAGTAATCAAGCTCCAACACAACTTACCAAGCAGGGAAATATTCGACTCTCTAGCATCTTTTATTCCCAGCCCAGTATGACACTTGCTCCTTTTGAGAACATCTCAGCTCACAAGATGGAGAAACTGACAATTAACATCATCACTCCAAATAAAGTTCCTCGTCATTCTATTAATATTGTTGCACACAACATTAGGGAACCACAAGACCTGCATAGAATAAACAGGAATAGAGGATATGAGAGAGTTAGCAAGACACAAAGGACCAGCTTTATTTGTAACACTAAAAAATTTCCAACAAATTTGCAAATAGATATATTTGTTAATAGTCAACTCCTAATTATTTGGTTAATCTTTATCATAGTTGTCTCAAAAAAATTATCTAGATATATTAGGTGGTTATTCTATGGTGATTATCTTATTTATCTTAGTTATCTTGAGATAAAATAGATTTTTATTATTTTGATAAGAATAACATTTAAAATTAATTTTAAGTAGAAATTTACCCTAATTGGTAACAACAAGCTATATGTGCTGGGTGGTGAGAGAATAAGAACAACAACAAAAAACTGCACTTTCAAACTGCAGTTTGTAGAAGAGAAAGAGAAAAACACGAAAATCGTTTTTTCATTCTTCTGTTCTTTGAATACAATAAGGGAAGAATTTGTTTTATTGTCTTTTATTACTGTGATGTGATATTGTGCAAATAAATAATCATATGCTATGTGCCAAGGCAATTAAAGTTACACATGATCTGTGGTTACAAAACCATTTTGAATAAAAACTACTCTGTGTGTGATTTCATTCTTCATTTATCCCTCATACATTTGGTTTACCTCTCATACATTTATTTTGTTTGTTATTCATACGGCATAATCATTCTCCACTTATTCTTCATTTTCCATTATTCATCCATACTTCATTTTATCTATTAATTTATTGCCTAATATATATACTTCACATATATTTATATTGTTCTTGGTTTTGAAATTCTAAATAGTAAAAGTATATAGTTACTTATTTATTGTTTACTAACATGGTGTGGTATATATGTATTTATATTGTATAGAAACTGAAACTCCTAGTTCGTATTTTTTTATAAATTAGTGATCAATAATACACTAATTATTAGTTTTAGGTAGAGTAGAATTTAATTTGTTGTTTTGGTTGTTATTGACATGTGTATGCGAAAAGACTCTAAAGTCTAAGGAGACGACGAGATAACTAATTCAATTGCTGAACAAGGAGCTTACGTAAACCTAGGTGAGGGCGAAGCATTAGACATTATTAGAATCTAACATTGGGGTCTCCCATGATACTCACTAGTTGGAGGATCCTTAGACTAAAATAATTAATGAATGGTCAATTGTCTTGATTGTTATGGACTTCCTCATTTAATCATTTTAGTTATGAATATTAAAATATTGTGTCTTGATTGAATGATTATATATTTGATATTGATGGCTTACTGGTATGACCTTATACTATTATTAGACTACTATAATTAGTATTGAATGTCTATGTTTGACTTATCATAGTGATAATGATCATGATTAAATTCATATGTGAATGAGAATATTTGCAGATATTTGAGAGCCTATGGCTATTCACACACTTGAAAGTGTAGTGACCTTGGGATATTACTCATTTATTTTGATCACTAAGTTATGTCTTGAGCTCGTC
The DNA here is from genome assembly GCF_001865875.1 of Lupinus angustifolius. Classification (NCBI taxonomy): domain Eukaryota; kingdom Viridiplantae; phylum Streptophyta; class Magnoliopsida; order Fabales; family Fabaceae; genus Lupinus; species Lupinus angustifolius. The sequence goes on from NC_032013.1 coordinate 10,755,477, forward strand.
TTGAGGAGGACATTTATATGATAAAAATCGCATTGTGGCTGAGACCACTAACTTAGGGGATGTTATTGAAAATTAAATTGAGATAATATTGATAAAAAACTTAGGGATTAACTTTGATCACTGTGCCTACATCATTGTATTTTTAGTTGGAGTTGGAGAAAATGAAAAGATACGATGATAGCAATATCATTGGGATTTGGATAGGGGTGGCAATGACGGTGAGTCGTCAAGAAGCCTTGAGGGATTGCTTAGGTGAGATGATCCAATGAGGGTTCGGTCTTATAAACTGTATGATCAGGATAGTCCTACATGCAAACTAAGTAGTCTCTGACACCCCTTGCGTATTTCGTGATCGGTAGAAAGGGTTCCTGAAACAGTTTGGGCTTACCACGTAAGCACTTCTGATAGAAGTACTGGAAAACAATAGATATTGTTACTTGTCGTTGTTAAGGAAATTTGTACTCCCGGTTGCTTTCTCACTAGGGTCTTGGCCTTCAGGCAATTGATGGTGATTGGTTGGTGGAATTGCATGAGCATAGCATGAGAGATTACTTAATCGTGGTGTATACATCTCAATGCATATTTGTTATGAGTAGAGATAATAATTGTTGAGTATATTGTCTAATTATGGCATTGCAATTGTTTGTGTTGCTCTAATGTTATGATTCTTTATAATTCACTTCATCACTTTTGCATGATTTAATGTCTTACTCTCTATGTTGTTTGTTTGTATATATAAATGAATTGTAGGTGGAGCAGGTGAGTAGCTTGTTGAAGATTTAAAGTAGAATAGTTTACTATGACTCACTTATGCTCGAGTAGGATTAGATGGTGATACATCCACATTTTCTTTGTATTTTAACATTTTGTTGATTTTATTGGAAAAGGCAATATCTATTATTATCTTGGGAGACAATGGTCTACTATACTGAGGGACTTTACTTATTACACATTTTATGAGGATTAGGAATAATCATAAAACCTTTTTAACAAATTTCCTTATCTTGAACATTATTTAGTAAATCGTACCTTAAAATTATATATTTTCCTATGTGCAAATTGGGGTGTTACATTATTCAAAAGGTTGTCTTTCCAACCCTTAGCTGAAGTAAAGGAATCCCCAAATAGTTTCCAACAAGGTTCTCAACCACCCACATGTCACAAATACTCATAAATTTGTTCCTCCTCATGTTGGTCACCGATTGGAGCAGGAAAATTTCAATTTCTCCACATTCACTTTCAATCCCAAGGCTTGGCAGAAATCCTCAAGAGTTGAAGAAACACATAATTCAATATGTTGTTCTCAATTATTTTTAATATTTTTTGAATTTTTAAGTACCCATGAACACACAGGGTACCTAATGACTTATGGATAATAGGCCCAGTAAACCAGTTCAGGTCCAAATACGAATAAATTGAGCAAGTCTAGGTACTACAATTTCAATAATCATCTTGATCCATTATAATGATTTGCGAGTAGCAAAGCCATCGAGTGGACTAATTATTCCAATCTTAAATGATACTAAAAAAGTAACTAAATTAAATATTTTATGTTTAACAAATATATATAAGAGTTTTTTACATTATAAGTACATCATAATTCATGTGTTATCAACTCTTAAAATAATACAAAAATGAAGGATGATTGAGAAAAGCATCTTTCTTATACTCTTAAAGCATCTTTCTTAGACTTCAAAGCACATTTCTTAAAATAATTTAGTCTTTACGATTTTTAGAGCATCTCCAATAGAGAATATTAATTTTATTCTTATTTGAGTTTTATAAATTATTTTATAATTTATTATCATTCTCATAAATTAAGAATAACATTTTGTTTTTTTCCACAATGGTAAATAGCATTTTTATTCTTATATGAGTTTCATTATCTATTCACAATTTTATATTTTATAAAATAACTAATGGTTCCGATCTCTTTTTTTGTACTACAAATGGTATATTCTCAATCTTTTTTTAGTAAATAACTACTTTCTTTCGTGGCGTGTGATTGTCATTTCTAACATGTGTTGCTCCTAGGAATCAAAACACGATTGATCTATGTATCTCTTTCTACCTTTGGAAGTTGGAACCCACATTTTTTATCTATACTATCTATATTTCTATATTATTATCTATATCTATAATATTCTATAATATTAATAAAACCAAAACAAATTATAAGCAATGACATAATTTTTATATTTGATCTTTATCCTTTTTTTAACCTCTCTCCTTATTAACTAATAAATACTTCCTTTCATTTATTCATGAATAAACCATTAACTTTTTTACTTCTCTCTTTCTTAACATAAGAATAACACAAAAAATATATAACAACCCTATAATAATTTTTATTTTCTTAAATCTATATTTTTTATTCAATTTATATATTGCGATTCTTATACTTATACACTCCACTAAAAACACAACCACACGAAACAGGAAGAATATGTCCACACGCTAGTACAGTGAGAAGAGGTGAACAAAGTTGAATATAATAAAGGGAGGTGGTGGTGAACATGTTGAATTATTGTACAAAACGAATCACACTCGACAAAGCATCTTTCACGCGCCACCGTTAGTACGGTACCATCTTTTGTTTTTTCCGTTTCCACTTTTTTTATACTTATTTGATTGCATTCATATGATTAATTATTTGAAGCACTATTTCGAATGATCTGAATGTAGAATTCTATTTCTGTCAACGCAATTTATCTAGTCAAATCTGAAATTGAAAAATTCATATAATACAGAAAATGGATGCAGAGGAGTAAGGGTTTCATGAATTGGTTAAGGATTCAGAGGGTTTAAGTTAAATCTGAAATTGGTTAAGGAAAACTTGTGGATCTTGTTATTATTTTTTATTGTAATATTTATGTGTTGGTCTAGTGGTGTAAGACTCAACTGGATCCTCAAGGTTGAGTGTTCGATTCCTCAGAGTGTTCGATTCCTCACAGCGACACTTGTTGGATGAGGCAGCCACGAACCTGAAAGAGATTAGTTCATACCCTTGTTAGTACCAAAAAAGTTCAAAGATTTATATTTGTATGAGTCAATGATAATATGAATAACAGATGAACATGAATAAACACATTGCAGTTACTTTGGGAATCACTTTGTTCTTCAAGTAATTTTTTGCCATAAGAAATGAAATAATGTTTTCTAACCATATAACTAAATAAATCCCTCACAGACCAATCATATGACTTTTCAATCAGGATACTAAAGATGTTGAAAGGGTCAGAATTTAAAATAATAACTCCTTTGGGAATATTATAAAGTAGCTTAGAGTTTTGTAAATAGAACATATTTTCACTATAAATGTTATGTTTGAGTAATTAGTTTATACAGAAAAATGAATGCAAAATAGTAAGGTATTGTATCAGTTTCTTTTCTGATGTTAATGCCTTTTCTTTAGTGTGGTGTGTGCTTATTGGAAGCTTAAGTGATCCATTGGTATTTATCTTCTCCGACTGAAATGTATCAGACATCAATAGTACATATTGTCACTACAATAACTTATTCTAGGAATAAAGTTTATTAAGTTTAATATTTATCACATTTTAGATTTGGATAACTTAGTGCATTCCTTGTAGAAGATGATTTCATTTAATGACAATGTTTGTTTTTGGGTGTTTCACTTAAGTTGGATTTGGTGGACTCCAAAAATTGGATGCTGAATCAAAACCCATAACCCACTATGGATACAAGTGATTGGAGAGCTCAACTCATGCCTGATTCACGCCATAGAGTTGTCAACAAAATGTAAGATTCAGTTTTGATATCGTATCAAATAGATTCTGGTTGTTGTTGCACATCCAAGAAAATTAGTAAGTTCTAAATCAATCCATAATTTGAGGACATTTCCAAAAGGTTTCTTTTTGTTTATCATATAGAAGCAAGTCTATACTAGAAATAATAAGTTACATATATGGTGAAAGAACTAAAACAAACAATACCATCATTCTGTATAATTGTCTGGTTTATACAAATTATATAACTTGTGCTCAGAATTCTATTTCAGATTATTATATGATTACAAGTTACAACTAAGCATGCTCTGTTTTTTAAGGGTTGTCCTTTGTTTTTAACTTCTCCATCACATGCATTATCTATTGTTTTTCATTTTGCAGAACGGACACATTGCAAAAGCGTCTTCCTATGTCTGGTCCTGAGGGATTACTTGAACTTCAGCGGATTGCTCAAAGGTTTGAAGAGAACACTTTTACTGCTGCAACAAGCCAGGTACTTTCTTGATGAGGATTGAAGTGATTTCATTTTCATTTATGGTTACCTATGCTAATATACACATGACTTTACATCACTAGAAGTTTAAATGTTTAATGTGGCACTGGTGTTTCTCTTTTCAGGAAGATTATCTAAGGAAAATATCTTTGAAGATGCTTAGAATGGAGATGAGAACTCAGAATGCTATGGGCAACAATATGCCACCAAATCAAGTTGGCCCTAGCAATAGACCTCCCCATCAAGGTTTGCAATTTATAGCATTTGTTTTTACTTTTTACTATGAATGGTATCCCTCACTCTATGGGTAAGGAACTAATCTCTTTCGGGATGTGTGGTTGTTATTCCCAACAAGTATCGTTATCCTTCTAGCATTCTATGTGAAAATTTAACACTGGTGATAGTATTTAAATAGAAAAAAGGTATCAAGCAAATGGTAAAGATCTAATATATATTTTACTTTTGGATTCCTTCATTGTTATTTATTAGTAAAGAGTTGAGTCTAATATATTTATTTTTGACCAACTTCTTTATTAGCCCAAAATAGACTCTTATTTTGTTTACTTCATCTTGAACGTGTATTTTAATTATACATCTTGAACAAGATCACTACAACGAGCTAACTAAGCTAACTATGTGATAATATAATACAAGATCACTATAATAACCAATAAAGCATTAAACAAATTTATGTACATAATAATAATAATAATTGATAATACAACCAATATTTTAAAGAGAATTAAAGTGAGAGTGAGCTTATCAAGAAAGGTGGTTTTTTTATATTAAAAAATTGTGAAGTAATGTGACTTTTATATTAAAAATTTGTGAAGTAAAGTTACTTCTATAAGAAAAAATAATTTGGGTTTAGTAATTATAAGTAACCCTACCTTTGCTGTAAGAGAGTAAAGAAAGAGAGAAAGATGAGAGAGATTCTAAGGATAATGAAGGAAAAAAGTGGTGGGTTCACCAACTCTTGTTTTTCTTATTCGAGTGAGAAAAGAGGCTAGTTGAGCATTTTTTAGAGTACACTGGTATTTATCTTATACTCATTTTTACTTATACAGATAAAATTATTTATTTATTAAAAGTGTTATTTCTCTTCTAATTTTTTTATGTTTCTCTCATGCCAAACAATTCTTAAAATCTACTAAATTTCTCATTCTTCTCTCTAGTCACCCTCTTTCATAGAATCTTTCCACATTCTGTTTTCTCCCCTTAACCGAAGAAAGCATAAGGGTTACTAGTGAGTATCATTGACAATTTGGGTCAAGCCTATGGGGTTCGCCTGCACATTTTGGGTGGGCAGAACATAAAAAATGTGTCTATCGCCCTAAATGTCTGTCCAACATGTCCTTTTTGCCAACAGGTATTTCAAACTGGTGGACAGGGTGGCCCCAGACATCATTAAAAATAAAAAAATAATAATTCTTCCAAAATAAGAGTTACTAAATACATATAGGGAAATCTGATTTCGCTGACATCTACTTCTTTGTTCCTAAATACACTCTTTCAAATATTCTAACTTTCTAAGCATACCAACCAAGGAGATAAATGAACACATTAAATTTCATTTACACAGTATAATCACAAACCATAGTGAAACTTTGACTCATCTAGTTCTTCCATATACTCCTCCTTATCATCTTTAAATTCATATTGAGATTCCCTTAACATCTGAATTATATTGAATCACAATTTACTTGTGCATTTAATTGTTTTTAATGGTTATATGTAGATGATGATGATGATTTGAATTCAAGGCCGGTGGTGATAGATTAAGGATAAGGAGCAATGAGAATCTAATGTTTTTGATATGAATATGATCACTCAATGATGACTTGATTATACTTAACTTTTGTTCTTATTATATCTATTTTTGTATTTGACATTTAAATTGAGACTTTAAGTCTACAATGACAATTGTGATGGTTATGGATTATGGACAATTTGTGTTTAAAGATATATTTGGTTGATTTAAACATACATTATTCTTCTACAATGTTTAAAGATCTTGAAAATGTTGAGAATTGGATTTCACAATGATATAAATAACTTGCAATTTAATAATGATCTAGAAAGAGTTGAGAATTACATTAATCATATATAATCTCATTTTAGTTTTTTTTTAATTTAGGGTGGCTCGTAGCGGATAAAGCGTGATATTTCATACCCTATTTAAAAATAGATATGTCCATATCCACCCTAATTTAGGTGGACATAGAAAGGACAGGCAGGGCCGTCCTACTTGTCAATACTACTGGTGAGTAAGATATGTTTTTTAATGGACATGCATATCAAAGTTTTGTATAAAATGTTTATTCATCTAGTCTCTTTATTACCATTGGATTGACTCCATTTGTTTACATGTGATGGTGGTCACTTGGGATGATAATCACTACACTGGTAATATCTATATTGGGTTTGGTCTATGTTTTTGAACTTGTTGGTAATTGAGGCTAAAGATTTTGACTCGTTGCTTAATAGATCTAGGTAATAGGATGCTCAGAGTCGTGAGTACTTAGATCTGTAATTTCTAAATCCCTATATATTTATATGCATTTATGTAACTGTCATAACTATGATGTTGTATTGTTATTTGGTGTCTTTAATATTATGTCAATTCATAAATATGATATTATGTTATTAAATATTGATATTGTTTTATTAAATTATAAATGTTATCTTGGTTAAACAATTATTCTTAAATAAATTTTTATCATAATGTTGAAGTAATGATTTTTTTTTGTTTAATTAAAAGAAGTTGTGTTTAATTCATAACTTCAATTGTGTTAAATTATGTTTTGTAATGTTTTATTATTTTTATTTTTATTGTCTAAAATAACAAACACATAATTACATAAGTTGTTAGTAGTTATTTTTATTATTTTTTGTGAATAACAAGCCAGTGAGCGAGTCCAGATCTAAATATGAATATTTGCTATGGCTGTGATTTTTTTGGTAATGTTTAGAGATAGTTTCAAATATCTAAGCTCCGAATATTGAGGTTAGATAAGATTATGATTTGGTAATGTTTAGAGATAGTTTCAAATATCTAAGCTCTGAATATTGAGGTTAGATAAGATTATGATTTGGTAATGTTTAGAGATAGTTTCAAATATCTAAGCTCTGAATATTGAGGTTAGATAAGATTATGATTTGGTAATGTTTAGAGATAGTTTCAAATATCTTCATAGAAGCTTCGAATATTAAGGTTGAATAAGTCTATATACTATTAATAAAGACAAAACAAGTAATAATTATCACATGATATAATTTTTATATTCAAAACTTACTCTTTTATATTATTAATAACTACTATAAACTTTCAAATATTACTTTTATTTTTATATTAATAATTTAATATCATTAATCTTTCACACATTCTCTTATTTCTATCTTCTATCTTTCTCCACCCAATAGGCATAAAATGTGAAATTGACATAAGTTTTATGTATATCATATCAGCTATCACATATTATCTTCTTAAATCTCCACTCTTTATTGAGTTTATATATTGCACTCTTATATTTAAATTGTTTTTCTAAAATAATATAATATGAAGATGATACATATTATATCAAAAAATAAGAATGCGGATGACCAACATGGAATATCGGTGACACGCTAGTTATTATAAAATGAATTTAATTATCTTGAATGAAGTAATTTTGGTTATTTTTGTGTTGTTGACCAATGATAAATGGTCGGAGTATTAGTTTTAAAAATACATTTATACTATACCCTAATTAAATAATAAAATAGACTGCTACGAAGTTATGTATGTTATTTTTATAAATTGTTGACCAATGCTAGATTAGTCATTAGTTTTAGATGAAGTAGAATTTAATTTGTTGGTTTGATCATTATTGACATGTTATTAGAAAAGATTCGGAAGTTGAAGGAAATGACGGGTGATCTAGTGATGATAATGTTTAATAAAAAATTTAAGATAACCTTTAAGGAAAAATGATTACAAATTATATAATAAATTAATTTTTAATTGTTGAGACTAATATTATGTTAAAAAATTACAAAAGTCTAAATTCAAAATGATAATTTCTTATTTTAGGTTAAATATAAGACTGCACAAGAAAAAAATAATTAAGTAGAAAGTAGGGAAAAATATTTTCTTAATACATAAAATTGGGAGTAAGTGGTGAAATATAAATCAGAATCAAAACTTCCTTATTATGTTAACTAATTAATTAATAAATATTAGGAAATAATGAAAGTCATTTTAACATATGAAGCAAATGGAAATTAATGACAATGTATAAATCAAAATATAAGGCATTTCTCAAGTGCTTTTAAGTTTTAAAATGCAAATTTCAATTATTTTTTTGTGGTTTTTAGTTTCCAAAAATTATCGCAAACATTATGACTTATTATGACCTTCTCTAATGGCATTCTATGATGCCATTTAGAGAGTATAGTCGTTCGGGAAGATAACGATAATAAAAGTGACCAATAGTTGTTGAGGTAGATATAACATGGTTCTGTCGATGACAATAACGGCAGAGGGTAATGAAGTGAAGTTGATGGCGGGCAACGAAGATGATGACGTAGTGGTTAGGTCAATGATGATTGTAGTAGTAACAATAACGTAGTGATGGTGGTTGAGGTAGACTAGTATATTTTGACACCAAAAACTATAATAAAAAACTATTTTCTGAAAATTGATGTAAAAATATTTTGAAAATCGGTTAAAACCAATTTAGCTACTTTTGTTGCTAAATATTTTTTTTCCTTTTTTATGTTAACTTATTAATAAATAGATTAAAATTTGTTTTGGTTTCGAAAAATGTAGCAAATTTTAGTTGTTTTTGTTCCTAGTGATAATATGATTAACCCTCGAGTCAGATTCTTGGATAGTGATAGTTTTTAATATACTTTTAAGGGTAAAATTATAAATATAATGTAAATTAAAGCATAAAGGTGTATTTTTTTTTTTAATTTTTCAGTGTTTTTTCCCGTAACTACTATTTCCATTACTGGAGAGGAGTCTAATACCAAACTCTCATATAATAACAAATATCATTATAATTGATGACATCACTAATTACATTATTGATAGATCATATATGAAAATTAAAATTAATTGCAGTTATTAGATTAAAAACATAATTAACTTTACTAGATAATATCAAATAAAAATAATATTTTGAATATTACTGTGAATAATAATAAAATCTAAAAAGTAAGACTCAAACTTAAAAATAAAGTATATTAGATTAATTATTTTTGATACAATCAAATATATTCTCTCACTTTTTTTGAGTAAGAAATTAATTTTTTTGGGGTTCGTGGTTGTCCCTTCCAACAAGCATCGCTCAATGTAATCATATTAGATCAATTAAGTCAGTCTACTTAACATTATGTAATTATAATTAATATAGGATGGAAATATTTACACCAATTTAGAATTACAACAATTACTCTTGTTCTATGTAAAACTAACAATTCTAATCTATCAAGCATTAGTAAATGACATGATTATATTTTGAGCATCAGATTGACTTTTAGATCATAATTGTTCTTCATAAGATATGTGTAGTGATAATATAAAATTTTCTATATTGTTACTGAATTATCTATCATTTATTTTCAATTATAATTAACTATTGGTAAAATTAATACAAATGAATACTAAATAATATACTAATTATGTACAAAATTTTATATAAATATTACCCTCTTCTATTTTTTTTCTCCATGAACCCAATTCCAAGTTGCATTAACTTTCATAAACATCATGGATGACGTCATTGTCTCTTCACCTTTATTTGGGTTAGAGTGCTTTACAATCTTATATGTGTCCAACATTATATGATTTTAATATATTATTAGCGCATCATTTATAATTATATTTAGTAGCATTCAATTTTAAAATATATAATAAACTAAATAGTAAATGATATATTGAGACTACATAAATATTATATTCTCAATCCATTTAGAGCAAAAGACCTGTTTATTAATATAAGTTTATTATTAGTTTATTTAGACATAAAGCTTATTTAAATAATTTAGAATAATATACTTTAAGTATGTTTGTAGACTTGACCATGTCATAAAATATGGAAGTCAAATCATAAAAAATAATGTCAACCAACAATGCATTGTTTTAATGGTGTAAGGCCCTACTGGATCCTCAATGTCGATGGTTTAACTCTTGGAAGTGACACTTGTTGAGAGGGATAATCACGAACCCGAAAAAGATTAATTTCTTAACCAAAATGTGGGAATACCCTTAGTAATACCAAAAAAATAATGTCTTTTAGGATGTGTGACTATTCTTCCTAAAAATATCACTAATATGAATCAAACATTTGACACATTTTAATATATAAGGGATCCAATAAAATTTTACACCACCAAACTAATATAGTGATATTTTTTTATGTTAAGAATAAGAGAGAGGGTTATATACACATCACCACAATTTTATATCATCCATCTATCTATATTTATCAATTTATATTAATACAGAATGTAACGTTTTTATATTGTCTTTTTGAAAACTAAAATATTATATATAGTTAATTTATGATCTACTATTTTTTTGAATTGAATTATTTTTCGAATAGTCAATAATAAATAATATGACAGTATTATATTAAACTCATACATTATTACTATATACATTTATTTATCATTAATAAAAAAAGATAAATCAGATATATATAATTGGAGAGGAGCTTATCTTATGAGTGAAATATATATATGAACTTATAGTATAAAGATTTATACATAATTAGTCAATCATTTATTTTTCTTTTGAATTACTTTTATTTAAGAGTTAACAATAATTGAAAATGAATGGTGAAATTTACAGTGTAAAAAATTCTTACATACATATTTTTTCTCTTTCTCTTATTCTCTTATATTATATAAAAGGATGTGGTGAGTATTTTGAATTATTGTACACAACAAATCACAAACAAAACAACTCGTCAAAGCATCTTTCACGCGCCACCGTTACGATCATTTTCTCCGCCTTCTCATCCTCCATCACCACGGTACCATCTTTTGTTTTTCCATTTATTTTACTTATTTTATTGCATTAATTTAAATAATTATTTGAAGCGGTGCTTCGAATGATCTGAATGTAAAATTCTAGTTCTGTCAACGCAATTCTTGTGTTGTTTTTATCAAATCAAATCTGAAATTGTAAATTTCATATAAAACAGAAAATGGATTCAGAGTAGTAAGCTAGGGTTTCATGAATTGGTTAAGGAAAGGACGTGGATCCTTTTAATTTTATTTTTGAGAATCACTCTGTTCTTTAAGGATTTTTTGCCATAACAAATGAAATACTGTTTTCCGATCCTTAAAATTTAGTTTTTGGTTGTAAAGTGTAATTGAAAGTTGTGTTGTCAAAGGCATTGAGGCAAGGCGGTCGAAATAGTCGGCGCGTTTTTGCTAACAATAAATCTCTCAGAGACCAAGCATCCAACTTTTCAATTTTGATGCTAAAAGTGGTGAATGGGTGATAATTTTAAAGAATATCAATCTGTCAGCCTTTGCTACTGTTATAATGTAGCTTAGGGCTTTGTAAGTTGAACATATTTTCACTATGAATGTTATGATTGAGTAATTAGTTTATATAGAAAATGAACGAAAATTCAACTTATTTGTAATCATGTTTGTATCAGTTTCTTTTGTGATGTTAATGCCTTTTCGTCAGTATGGTGCATGCTTATTGGCAGCTTAAGTGCTCCATTCGTTTTAAACTGACATGTATCAGACGTCAATACTACATGTTGTACATATTTTCACTACAATAACTTATTCTAGGAATAAAGTTTATTAAATTTAATATTTGTCACATTTTAGATTCGGATAATTTAGTGCATTCCTTGTAGAATATGATTTGATTTGATGAGAATGTTTATTTCTGGGTGTTTCAGTTAAGTTGAATTTGATGGACTCGAATAGTTGGATTTCAAATCAAAACCCGGAACCCACTATGGATACAAGTGATTGGAGAACTCAACTCATGCCTGATTCACGCCATAGAGTTGTAAACAAAATGTAAGATTCAGTTTTGATATTGTATCAGCAACACCATTTGAATAGATTCTGGCTGTTGTTGCACATCCAAGAAAATTAATAAATTCTAAATTAATCCATAATTTGAGGACATTTTCAAAAGGTTTCTTTTTGTTTGTCATATAGAAGCAAGCCTATCCTTGAAAAAATAAGTTACATGTATGGTGAAAGAACTAAAACAAACAAAACCATCATTCTATATAATTGTATGGTTTATACAGTTTATATAACTTGTGCAACAAAAATCTATTTCAGATGATCTTATGAGTTATGACTTTGTACTTCTAATCATGCTCTGTCTTTTAAGGGTTTTTCTTTGTTTTTAATCTCTCGGTCATGTGTATTATCTATTTTTTTCATTTTGCAGAATGGACACACTGAAAAAGCATCTTCCTGTGTCTGGTCCTGAGGGATTACTTGAACTTCGGAAGATTGCTCAAAGGTTTGAAGAGAAGATTTTTACTGCTGCAACAAGCCAGGTATGTTTATTATGAGGATTGAAGAGCTTCCGTTTTCGTTTATGGTTAACTATGCAGATATCATAATATAGAAGCTAGATTGTTTAATGTGGAGCTGATGTTTCGCTTTTCAGCAAGATTATTTACGGAAAATATCTTTGAAGATGCTTACAATGGAGACGAAATCTCAGAATACGACGGGTAACAACATGCCATCAAATGAAGTTGGCCCTAGCACTAATCCTCCCGATCAAGGTTAGCATTCAATAGCATTTGTTTGCTGACAGTATTATGGCTAGGTAACAGAGTAGCAAATCCTATATTTGCAATTTTGCATTGAAATCTTTGATTAAATCTTGTCATCCAGTTCACGTTTCCTACTGCTTGATATCATTAATGAAATATTTATTTTACTCCATTGGCCATTTATACTTTCCTTTGCCTTTTTTTATATATATATTTTTAATTCTTTTGCATTTTTCGTTGGACTTTTCCACATGTTAAAATCAAAATTGTGTAATATTGTGATCCATCTCTTTTTTTTTCACCTTCCCACTTAGGCAACCAATTTTTTTTCCACAGGACTTCTTATGCAGCCGCAAGTTCATAATCCTGGGCAACAGCAGCCTGTTCCCTTGCCTAATCAGCCCCAGCCACGTCAACAGATTCTGTCTCACAACATTCAAAATGACATTGCACCTCAACCTAACCATCCACCTGTATCTAGTCTAGCCCAGACTCCCAGCCAAAATATTGGTCACAATTCCAACATACAGAGCACCATTGGCCAGAATTCATTGGGGAGCACCATTGGCCAGAATTCCAACATGCAGAATATGTTTCCTGGTTCTCAGAGGCAAATGGCAGGAAGACAGCAGGTTCTTACCCAACATAAACAGCAGCAATCACAGAATCAACAGCAGTATCTTTTTCAACAGCAGCTTTTCAAGCATAAGCTACATATGCAATCTCAGATGCAGCAGCAGCAGCAGAACCTTGTACAACCAAATCAGTTACAATCTTCTCAACAATCAGTTATGCAAACGTCGTCTGTTCTACAACCTTCCATGATGCAAGCATCTTCTCTATCTAGCTTTCAGCAGAATCAGCAGGCTAATAGTGTTCAGCAGTCAACGCAGTCAATGCTCAATCAACATCCCCAAGTTATGAGGCACCAGCAACAACAGACACAGATGAACCAACAGCAGATGTTGCCTGCACAACAGCAACAGCAGCAGCTTATGGGGTCACAGTCAAATGCAGCAAACATGCAGCATGGTCAGATGCTTGGGTCACAGAACAATGTTGGGGATATACAGCAATCACAGAAGAACAATCTTACAAACATGCAACAGCGGCAACAGCAACAGTTAATGAATCAGCAAAACAACCTAGCAAATATGCATCAACAGCAGTTTGGAAATAATGCCCCTAGGCTACAACAGCAACAGTTGCTTGGACCTGAATCTGGCAACTCAAGCATGCAAACCACCCATCACTCTGGACAGGTGAGGATCCCCATTCCACAACAATCACAGCAACATGCATCTAATTTGTTACCACCTCAAGCGCAGCAGTCACAGACACAGGCTGCACAACAACAATTGATGTCACAGATGAACCCACAGCCTGCACAGTTGCAACAGCAATTTGGTTTGCAGCAGCAGCCAAATTCCTTGCAACGTGACATGCATCAAAGACATCAAGCATCAGGGTCCATGCTTCAACAGCAGAGTGCTCTTGATCAACAAAAACAGTTGTATCAATCTCAAAGAGCACTTCCGGAAACATCAACAAGTATGTACATGGATCTATGCATTTCTCTTTTTGTCATAAAACTTTCAGTTGATGGTTCTTTTAACAAATGTCAAGTACTCATGCATTTTCTGAGCCTCATATGCTTTATGTGTGTCATATCATTTCTGTTGTAGCTTCTGTGGATTCTACAGCACAGACTTCTCAATCAAGTGGGGTTGATTGGCAGGAAGAAGTTTACCAAAAGGTATGATGCCATTTTCCCCACTTCCTTTAAAGTTTGCTAGGACAACATAAATTATTCATGCAAACCGTAAGGCAAAATAACGAGGGGTTATATGATGCTTTTGTTGTTAGGATTTTAGTTGATAGTAGCAACATAAACACTCCATTAGTCTTAGAGCAGAAACCATGTAATATTGTTCTCAACACTCATTGGCGTGAAATCTTTTATCCATTCTGTGCAATGTTCAAATGAGCAATGCCCATATTTAGCAGAACATATGAAAGAAAAGATGTGCACTACTGCTGTAGGAACTGCTTATGTTTCACAATGAGTGTTTGGTCAACAGTGGAAACTACTTGTTACAATATATTTATCCTCTATTAGGTGCTGCCATTGAGAAAGACTTTGTAATTATCTTCCCGGTGCTGTATTGATATGAATAGTATTGCTTCACTGCAAGCTGGTGTTACTATTTGGTGACCTTTAAGTGACTTAGTTCTCTAATCAATAGTTGTAGACTTGTAGTCATGGATGCACAACAATTACACATACACGCATAGCTTACACATTTTCTCAATTTAAGCATGAAAGTGAAACTCGTGTTTTAAGATGCAAAAGAAAAAGAAAAGAAGTTCTTGTTATTCTCTCCATAAGTATTAATGCAACAATGATACGTAAGTGCTTGCTTGGGAGATCTCAAGGTTGCTAATATTTGATTATTTGATTCTGCTGACTTCTGCCTACAGATACAAACCATGAAAGAAAGCTATTTGCCAGAGTTGACTGAAATGTACCAGAGAATTGCTACTAAACTTCAGCAGGTCTGTTTACAATTCTTTGTTGACTTGCAATTATTTTGTAAACGAGGATGGACTTTTCAGTCTGTGATAAGCAGTAAATAGTAAATACTATGATTCTATGAAGCCTTCACCCCACTCTGAAAGAAAGCACTTTATTTCTTGCATTTGCTTATAATTTATGGGTGATGCAGGAACCAAATAAAAAGTATTGAATGACAATGTAGAAGCAGTTAATATCTTGGAACTCAACTTTTTAGTACTTCATTTAATGTGTAACTAAGAGGGTATTAAGTACTTCTTAAACATGAGTTGATAGAGGTTATTAAATACTTCTTAAATTATATTGATTTATCTGTTTTACTGTATTTAATTCTATATCTTATCTCTATTAGCACGAGTCTCTCCCCCAACAACCAAAGTCAGAGCAGCTTGACAGGGCGAGGGCATTTAGAACGATGTTGGAGCATATAATAGCATTCCTAAAGGTTTCCAAGAACAATATTTCACCTAGTTTCAAGGAAAAAATTGGATCATATGAGAAGCAGATTATAAATCTCATAAATGCAAATAAACCTAAAAAAGGCATGTCTTCACTACAGCAGGGACAGCTTCCCCCAGCTCATATGCACTCCATGTCACAGCCACAATCCCAAGTTAGTCAAGTACAGTCTCATGAAACTCAAATAAACTCTCAGTTGCAGCCAACAAATTTGCAAGGTTCTGTTGCAACAATGCCAAAGAATAATATGCCAAGCTTGCAGCACAACTCTATGTCTGGTGTATCGATAACACAGCAGAATATGATGAATTCAATGCAACCTGGTACTAGTTTAGATTCTGGACAAGGAAATTCTATGAACTCCCCGCACCAGGTTCCAGTGAGCTCCCTTCAACAAAACCCTGTTAGTGCTCCTCAACAGACCAACATCAATTCCTTGTCGTCACAAGGTGGATTACATGGGATCCAACCAAATCTGAGTTCCCTTCAGTCAGGCTCCAGTATGCTTCAACACCAGCAACTGAAACATCAGCAAGAACAGCAGATGCTGCAGAGTCAACAATTCAAACAACATCAGCAGAGACAATTGTTGCAGAGGCAACAGATCCTACAGCAGCAGCAACTACACCAGCCAGGAAAGCAACAACTGTCTGCACAATTGCAGACAAACCAAATGCATCAACTCCACCAAATGAATGATATGAATGATATAAAAGCACGACAAGGAATGGGTGTTAAGCCAGGAGTCTTTCAGCAACATCTTACATCTGGTCAACACACAGCTTATCCACATCAACAGTTGAAACCAGGGGGTCCATATCCTGTTTCTTCACCCCAACTCCTTCAAGCTTCATCTCCTCAGATTCTACAACACTCATCTCCCCAGGTTGACCAACAAAATCATCTCCCGTCTTCGACAAAAGTTGCAACTCCTTTACAATCTTCAAACTCACCTTTTGTGGGGCCCACTCCTTCACCTCCCTTAGCTCCATCTCCTATGCCAGGAGATTCTGACAAGCCTATTCCTGGTTTTTCATCATTATCAAATGCTGCAAATATTGGACATCAACAAACAGTGGGAGCAGCAGCACCAGCTCAATCCCTTGCCATTGGGACTCCTGGGATATCTGCCTCTCCATTACTGGCCGAGTTCAGTGGTCCAGATAATGCTTTAGCAGCCACTTCTGGGAAGTCAACTGTTACAGAGCAGCCTATTGAACACCTAATTAGAGTGGTTAGTCAAGAAGTTGATCTTAAGTTACAGAGACAAGTTTCCTTATTTATTCTACTGTTTTATGTTTAGAGTTTAATGTGATGAATTTATGTCTAAATCATTATTCCAGGTGAAATCTATGTCACATAAAACATTAAGTGCAGCTGTCAGTGATATTGGTTCAGTTATCAGCATGAATGATCGTATTGCAGGATCAGCTCCTGGTAGTGGATCCAGAGCTGCTGTTGGTGAGGATTTGGTTTCCATGACTAATTGTCGCCTTCAGGCTAGAAATTTCATTACCCAAGATGGTATCAATGGAATTAAGAGGATGAAGCGCAAAACCAGTGCCATACCCTTGAATGTTGTATCATCTGCTGGTAGCGTGAATGATGGTATCATAGAGGCTTCTGATCTAGAGTCAACTGCGACATCCAGTGTCAAAAGGCCAAAGACTGAGGTACTAAATTATGATTTTAACTGTTACATTTTATTTTATAATTGATATGCTTTACTGTATGTTTTTTGTTGTTGGCTGGACATTGCGATTTATAAATGGGATTGAACAACTGGATTATAGATGCTTTAATAATTTATTATGTTATCTGCATTATTTATGCACCCTTTTTATTTGATATGCTGAACTGCCGAACTAATAGTTGAAGTGCTTTATCTTACTATAGAGATCTGAACTTGAAAAGGAAATTTAGTTGATATTACAAGAGTCTAGAAAAGTGTAATTTCACGTTCTCATTCATAGACAGTGAACACAAAACTAGAAATCGTTTAGATGTTACATTTCAGAACGCGCTAGTGATTTCCAGCTATCGGTATTTAACCAAATGACATATTTTGATGCCTGAACCTTGTGCACAGCTAACAGTAGCAGTGTAGCACAGTTTGCACAACAAAAGGGACAGGGTGGGTTATATGTACTGATGTGAACTTATATTCTACAGAATCGTAAGATATTTGCATCCATCAGTATCTTGAACATATAATAAATGAAAAAAAGAAGAGAAATTGTATTCTTTTGTATTTATTACAGTGTTCTAAGGGTTTTTAGGCAAGATTTGGACAGGTATTACTGAATATAATTATTTCCCATTGTAATTGGAGCAGTTTAATTCTGTAAAACTGCCTTTTAAAGATTCAATAACAATCCACTTGGTTTCTTTTATCAAAACAACAAACCACTTGGTGGGATTGACTCCATCGATCAAATGATGCTGATGTCATTGGGTTCGTTCAAAAACCATATTTTCAATAAATTCCTTTAAAGCTGTTTTCTAAGAAACTAAGTCAATTTTTCTGTCTTCCTAGCACCTCTGTCTTCTCCTCACATGATAAAACCATCTTAGAAAGCTTTTTATTATTGTGTCCTCGATAGGTGTTACTCAGACTGTCTCCTTAAAGTTAGAGCCCATATTAATGTTACATGATATAGTAATTAATCGGACGGATAATGGCAAATCGGCAATAACTACCAATCAGGATAAACAAATATGGTAATAATTAATTTATAACTATATAAAATAATTGTTTGTTGGTTAGGCTGATGCATTATCTGGTTTGTATTTAATTATGTTGATCAGTAACTTATCTCATGTTTACGAGAAGTCTCTATCCTCTCCACTACTGATAATGATCAAGAATGGTATGAGCTTAGAATCTAAAAACTTATGATTGGTGTGAGTAACTCTCTGATATGTACATAATTTTAGGTCTGTGTTGTTGATGTTATGACACGATGATGAGAGTTGTACATGATCTGGTTATCTATTGAAGTCTATTTCATTAGAGCATGATAGTTCATTGGATAATAGGTTTTAAAACACTAATGTAGTCATTATTGCTGGGAAAGCACTGAATATTTTTTGCATTTTTCTCTAGCGTTAGTGTTTAATTTATCTTCTGTATTAGTCTTTGACTACCTATGAGGAACTTATATGACTATTTGGCAGGCTAATCATGCCCTTTTGGAAGAGATAAGGGAGATTAATAACCAACTTATTGATACAGTAGTAGAGATAAGTGATGAAGATATTGATCCAACTGCAGCTGCTGCTGATGCTGAAGGAGCAGAAGGGATTATTGTCAAATGTTCTTACGGAGCTGTGGCTCTCAGTCCAACCTTGAAATCCCAGTATGCTTCAGTGCAAATGGTGGGATCACAGATCTTCCATTTGCAACAACTTTTAACCATTTTATCTTGTTAGCCTTACACATGTTTTATTACCATGCAGTCACCAATTCAACCCTCGCGTTTGCTCGTTCCTGTAAATTATCCTAATTGCTCTCCCATACTCCTAGACAAGTGTCCAGTTGAATCCAGGTGAGATGAATGTAATGTAATGGTTGGAAACAGAGTTCGATCTCTATGCAATGCATGTCACAGTTTTCACTCTCTGTACTATATTTTTCTGTTAAATCTGTATAGTAAATGGAAGTGCATTTGTCATTGTATTGACAGCAAGGAGAGTGTAGATCTATCAGTGAAGGCAAAGTCGAGGTTTAGCATATCGTTACGTTCATTATCGCAGCCTATGTCCCTTAGGGAGATAGCGAAGATTTGGGACGTTTGTGCTCGTGGGGCTATTTCTGAGCATGCACAGCAGAGTGGTGGAGGAACCTTCAGTTCCAGGTATGGGACTTGGGATGATTGCTTTGATTGAAATGACCTATGCATTTGTATGCACCTTTGAGAAATGCAACTCAACTATCTAGTAGGGATTGCAATAGACTCAAAGGTAATATGCATTAATGATAGCTAGGAAATAATTGTATTAAAAATTCATTTAATATGATTAGTCACTAAGTTATTTTCTCTCATCTTGAGGTTGAATAATTGGCATATGAGATGTACTTTATTAGCTAGAGATGGCTTTTTTTATATATTTGATAATGTATATAGTAGTAGTTTTCACTTTCATTTTTAACTCAATCTAATCACACCAAGTTTTCAGTTTCTCACTTGACAAGTGTTGATACAACTTCTTTGGATACATATAGTTCTCTAAAGCCACATCTTTGTCCCAAAATTTATACCACTCCATGTACCATTTGTTTCTCATTGGTCAGAGCTAGAACCTTGCCAAGCCAACATTGTAACTGGTTTACAATGAGCTAATCATAATTCTTTTCTGATGTAAAAGATCAAACAATGCTTCATCGTTGAGGCATACTAAGAAAAAATATTCACCCAACCAAAAGTTCTAGATTTAGGAGCAGGTTATTAATATTGTACCGGTCATCAAACTGGATATTTATATATTTTACTGTATTTAATTCTATATCTTATCTATATTAGCACGAGTCTCTCCCCCAACAACCAAAGTCAGAGCAGCTTGACAGGGCGAGGGCATTTAGAACGATGTTGGAGCATATAATAGCATTCCTAAAGGTTTCCAAGAACAATATTTCACCTAGTTTCAAGGAAAAAATTGGATCATATGAGAAGCAGATTATAAATCTCATAAATGCAAATAAACCTAAAAAAGGCATGTCTTCACTACAGCAGGGACAGCTTCCCCCAGCTCATATGCACTCCATGTCACAGCCACAATCCCAAGTTAGTCAAGTACAGTCTCATGAAACTCAAATAAACTCTCAGTTGCAGCCAACAAATTTGCAAGGTTCTGTTGCAACAATGCCAAAGAATAATATGCCAAGCTTGCAGCACAACTCTATGTCTGGTGTATCGATAACACAGCAGAATATGATGAATTCAATGCAACCTGGTACTAGTTTAGATTCTGGACAAGGAAATTCTATGAACTCCCCGCACCAGGTTCCAGTGAGCTCCCTTCAACAAAACCCTGTTAGTGCTCCTCAACAGACCAACATCAATTCCTTGTCGTCACAAGGTGGATTACATGGGATCCAACCAAATCTGAGTTCCCTTCAGTCAGGCTCCAGTATGCTTCAACACCAGCAACTGAAACATCAGCAAGAACAGCAGATGCTGCAGAGTCAACAATTCAAACAACATCAGCAGAGACAATTGTTGCAGAGGCAACAGATCCTACAGCAGCAGCAACTACACCAGCCAGGAAAGCAACAACTGTCTGCACAATTGCAGACAAACCAAATGCATCAACTCCACCAAATGAATGATATGAATGATATAAAAGCACGACAAGGAATGGGTGTTAAGCCAGGAGTCTTTCAGCAACATCTTACATCTGGTCAACACACAGCTTATCCACATCAACAGTTGAAACCAGGGGGTCCATATCCTGTTTCTTCACCCCAACTCCTTCAAGCTTCATCTCCTCAGATTCTACAACACTCATCTCCCCAGGTTGACCAACAAAATCATCTCCCGTCTTCGACAAAAGTTGCAACTCCTTTACAATCTTCAAACTCACCTTTTGTGGGGCCCACTCCTTCACCTCCCTTAGCTCCATCTCCTATGCCAGGAGATTCTGACAAGCCTATTCCTGGTTTTTCATCATTATCAAATGCTGCAAATATTGGACATCAACAAACAGTGGGAGCAGCAGCACCAGCTCAATCCCTTGCCATTGGGACTCCTGGGATATCTGCCTCTCCATTACTGGCCGAGTTCAGTGGTCCAGATAATGCTTTAGCAGCCACTTCTGGGAAGTCAACTGTTACAGAGCAGCCTATTGAACACCTAATTAGAGTGGTTAGTCAAGAAGTTGATCTTAAGTTACAGAGACAAGTTTCCTTATTTATTCTACTGTTTTATGTTTAGAGTTTAATGTGATGAATTTATGTCTAAATCATTATTCCAGGTGAAATCTATGTCACATAAAACATTAAGTGCAGCTGTCAGTGATATTGGTTCAGTTATCAGCATGAATGATCGTATTGCAGGATCAGCTCCTGGTAGTGGATCCAGAGCTGCTGTTGGTGAGGATTTGGTTTCCATGACTAATTGTCGCCTTCAGGCTAGAAATTTCATTACCCAAGACGGTACCAATGGAATTAAGAGGATGAAGCGCTACATCAGTGCCACACCCTTGAATGTTGTATCATCTGCTGGTAGCGTGAATGATGGTATCATAGAGGCTTCTGATCTAGAGTCAACTGCGACATCCAGTGTCAAAAGGCCAAAGACTGAGGTACTAAATTATGATTTTAACTGTTACATTTTATTTTATAATTGATATGCTTTACTGTATGTTTTTTGTTGTTGGCTGGACATTGCGATTTATAAATGGGATTGAACAACTGGATTATAGATGCTTTAATAATTTATTATGTTATCTGCATTATTTATGCACCCTTTTTATTTGATATGCTGAACTGCCGAACTAATAGTTGAAGTGCTTTATCTTACTATAGAGATCTGAACTTGAAAAGGAAATTTAGTTGATATTACAAGAGTCTAGAAAAGTGTAATTTCACGTTCTCATTCATAGACAGTGAACACAAAACTAGAAATCGTTTAGATGTTACATTTCAGAACGCGCTAGTGATTTCCAGCTATCGGTATTTAACCAAATGACATATTTTGATGCCTGAACCTTGTGCACAGCTAACAGTAGCAGTGTAGCACAGTTTGCACAACAAAAGGGACAGGGTGGGTTATATGTACTGATGTGAACTTATATTCTACAGAATCGTAAGATATTTGCATCCATCAGTATCTTGAACATATAATAAATGAAAAAAAGAAGAGAAATTGTATTCTTTTGTATTTATTACAGTGTTCTAAGGGTTTTTAGGCAAGATTTGGACAGGTATTACTGAATATAATTATTTCCCATTGTAATTGGAGCAGTTTAATTCTGTAAAACTGCCTTTTAAAGATTCAATAACAATCCACTTGGTTTCTTTTATCAAAACAACAAACCACTTGGTGGGATTGACTCCATCGATCAAATGATGCTGATGTCATTGGGTTCGTTCAAAAACCATATTTTCAATAAATTCCTTTAAAGCTGTTTTCTAAGAAACTAAGTCAATTTTTCTGTCTTCCTAGCACCTCTGTCTTCTCCTCACATGATAAAACCATCTTAGAAAGCTTTTTATTATTGTGTCCTCGATAGGTGTTACTCAGACTGTCTCCTTAAAGTTAGAGCCCATATTAATGTTACATGATATAGTAATTAATCGGACGGATAATGGCAAATCGGCAATAACTACCAATCAGGATAAACAAATATGGTAATAATTAATTTATAACTATATAAAATAATTGTTTGTTGGTTAGGCTGATGCATTATCTGGTTTGTATTTAATTATGTTGATCAGTAACTTATCTCATGTTTACGAGAAGTCTCTATCCTCTCCACTACTGATAATGATCAAGAATGGTATGAGCTTAGAATCTAAAAACTTATGATTGGTGTGAGTAACTCTCTGATATGTACATAATTTTAGGTCTGTGTTGTTGATGTTATGACACGATGATGAGAGTTGTACATGATCTGGTTATCTATTGAAGTCTATTTCATTAGAGCATGATAGTTCATTGGATAATAGGTTTTAAAACACTAATGTAGTCATTATTGCTGGGAAAGCACTGAATATTTTTTGCATTTTTCTCTAGCGTTAGTGTTTAATTTATCTTCTGTATTAGTCTTTGACTACCTATGAGGAACTTATATGACTATTTGGCAGGCTAATCATGCCCTTTTGGAAGAGATAAGGGAGATTAATAACCAACTTATTGATACAGTAGTAGAGATAAGTGATGAAGATATTGATCCAACTGCAGCTGCTGCTGATGCTGAAGGAGCAGAAGGGATTATTGTCAAATGTTCTTACGGAGCTGTGGCTCTCAGTCCAACCTTGAAATCCCAGTATGCTTCAGTGCAAATGGTGGGATCACAGATCTTCCATTTGCAACAACTTTTAACCATTTTATCTTGTTAGCCTTACACATGTTTTATTACCATGCAGTCACCAATTCAACCCTCGCGTTTGCTCGTTCCTGTAAATTATCCTAATTGCTCTCCCATACTCCTAGACAAGTGTCCAGTTGAATCCAGGTGAGATGAATGTAATGTAATGGTTGGAAACAGAGTTCGATCTCTATGCAATGCATGTCACAGTTTTCACTCTCTGTACTATATTTTTCTGTTAAATCTGTATAGTAAATGGAAGTGCATTTGTCATTGTATTGACAGCAAGGAGAGTGTAGATCTATCAGTGAAGGCAAAGTCGAGGTTTAGCATATCGTTACGTTCATTATCGCAGCCTATGTCCCTTAGGGAGATAGCGAAGATTTGGGACGTTTGTGCTCGTGGGGCTATTTCTGAGCATGCACAGCAGAGTGGTGGAGGAACCTTCAGTTCCAGGTATGGGACTTGGGATGATTGCTTTGATTGAAATGACCTATGCATTTGTATGCACCTTTGAGAAATGCAACTCAACTATCTAGTAGGGATTGCAATAGACTCAAAGGTAATATGCATTAATGATAGCTAGGAAATAATTGTATTAAAAATTCATTTAATATGATTAGTCACTAAGTTATTTTCTCTCATCTTGAGGTTGAATAATTGGCATATGAGATGTACTTTATTAGCTAGAGATGGCTTTTTTTATATATTTGATAATGTATATAGTAGTAGTTTTCACTTTCATTTTTAACTCAATCTAATCACACCAAGTTTTCAGTTTCTCACTTGACAAGTGTTGATACAACTTCTTTGGATACATATAGTTCTCTAAAGCCACATCTTTGTCCCAAAATTTATACCACTCCATGTACCATTTGTTTCTCATTGGTCAGAGCTAGAACCTTGCCAAGCCAACATTGTAACTGGTTTACAATGAGCTAATCATAATTCTTTTCTGATGTAAAAGATCAAACAATGCTTCATCGTTGAGGCATACTAAGAAAAAATATTCACCCAACCAAAAGTTCTAGATTTAGGAGCAGGTTATTAATATTGTACCGGTCATCAAACTGGATAGGATATTGATATAATGGTATAGCGGTTCAACCGGTGGTTCACTAATTAACTCGCATATCAGTGAAATTCGATATACATATATAATATATTAACATTAATGTTGAAAAATCAATAAAAAACCAATATATTTTTTATTTTCATTAAAAAAATTAATTTTAAATAAAAACTGGCTAGTATAACCAATTTTAACTGGTTTTGACCGGCATGATTGCATGAGCCGTATAATTATTGTATCGTTCAGTATTGAGACTGGTTCACCGGTCGTTATGAAACGGTTTTAACAATAATGTTAGAAAAAGAAAAAAATCACAATAATTTGACGTTGTTCTATATTTATCTCAAGTTGCTTGTTTTTTCTCCTCTTTTTCATATTTAAAGAGTTTAGCAACTTTAGTCTAGTCACCCTAAAAGGAAACATTGATCTAGTTACTATTAATAATTATTGTTAAACTTGGCCTAACTCATGTTCATGGAATTATCTGTCATCTCTTATTTTTGTTGCTATAGATGGTAAATATAGAATGTATGGTTATGAATGAATTTCCTATGCAATAGATTTTTTCAGGAATAGTTGTTTAATTTAGAAATTGTGGGATGTTGAAAATTTTGAAGACAAACATTATTTGAGTGCCATAATTATATACTATGAAGTACGGATTCGCCAAATACCCTCGCGTGTCGGTGTCCGACACGTATCCGACACGGATACGCTCAGATTCGTGAAGGATATACGTGTTCATAGAGTATCCAAAAATAAAAAAAATAAATAAATAAAAATAAATATCAAGACACATATCGGATTCGTTTTCAATAAAATATAGGATATATAGATTCATTTTCAATAAAATATAGGATATATAGATTCATTTTCAATAAAATATAGGATATATAGATTCATTTTCAATAAAATATAGGATATATAGATTCGTTTTAATGATAAGATAGATTTGTTTTCAATAAACACTCACTTATTTAAAGGTCACATCATACCAACTTTCCATCACACCATATTGACTCTCGAATAGCTGGTACTTTCCGATCCATAACGTCGCTGACCGATGCTTAGTGTTACTGCCTCTACCGCCATAGGTATGCTATGAAGAGCAAACAGAAAAAGGCTTACCTTTCTTACTTCTTAGTTTCTTTTCACTTAGTATGTTTATAAAGAGAAGAGAATGTGTGAGTATTAATAGAGAAGATAAATAAAGGGCTTACCTTTATTTCTTAACAGAGAAGAGAAGAAAGAGGGTAGGAGAGAAGAAGAAGATTTACACTTATAATTTTATCATATTTTATGTATTTTTTTATTAATTTATTCACGTATCCATGAACGTATCGTATCCTACATTTTATAAAAAATGCGTGTCGACGTATCGAATACATATCGTATCCGATACATGTATCCATATCTGTGCTTCATAGATTATATATTCTTTATTTACTATAGGACAAAAGAGAGTATTCCAGAAACGACGCACCTATGTGAAGATAATAATATAGTATTAATGCATGGGTTTATTAAGCCACGTTTTACTTTGGACAAAAAATTGTAAGTTTCTTTCCAGAACAAGTTAAACATGTTACATATTTTAGTCATTTTTTATAAATTTTCATCACCACTTAATTAACCTTTGATTTTGTTTTGGTCTAATAATACAATTTTGCTTTCGACAAAATTTTGTAAGTTTCTTCCCAGAACATGTTAACATATTTTAGTCATTTATAGTTTTTCATCGCAAACCTTTGATTTTGTTTTGGTTTAATCATACAAATTAAATAGAGAAAAGTGAACATAATTTTTTATTAAAGAAATGAGTTACTTGAATGAAGAAAAAAGCAAATGAGGAAAATGTGATAGTTTTACCTTTTTCTTGAAATAATTTCGGTTGAATATGGTTAGAATTTATAACATACGAGACTTTTTACTTAATAGATTATTCTTTCAAGTTGGAATTTCCTAATATCTTAAGTTCTAACAATTGATATTTTTATTAAGAGTTGTATTATATAAAGGACTGTCTGTAAGTTAGATTTAGTTATATAACCAAATACTTATAGACGAGTAACTACTAAAAGAGAAAATGTTACTATTAATCAATGTTGATAGAGTGAAAGTTGTTGGGGACATTAGTGACAAAGTTAAGAGTTCCGTATTAGGTACGGTAAGAAATTCAATATGACAGTGAAGTCATAATAATTTCCCACCTAATATACTATTAAGTCCGAACAGATTTGTGTGTATTTTGCTAACTGTTGTTGCCCTTTTTTGGTGAAAACTGCTATTGCCTTTAAGTGTAATAGTTGGGGGAAATGAAGAAATAAAAAATAATGAGAAAATATTGTATGCACAAAAGAATATCAATCATTATTCACATATGAATTGTTATTTGAGTTTAAAATACATTTAGTGAGTATAAATTTTTTTATATTATTGATTTATATTACTTTTGTTTTTGAAAGTTGATGATAATTTATATATAAATAGTAGATGATTTATTGATAGTATAAAAAATACTTACATTATTAGTATATACATATTAAATCATTGTTATTTATTACTAAATAAAAATAATATATCTAATGTAAAACATTTTGAGAAATGTATACATTAATAATATATAATGTACGATTATCATCCATTATTCAACAAAATTCAAAAATGTACTAGCATTACATCTTTAAAAATGTCATGAGTAGTGTCCTATCATGACTCTTTCTTATCCCCTTTTGAAATGCATGAATAAATAAAAATCACTATATATGAAAGATGTCTATAACCATTGTTCAAAGTTCAAACCATAGACAATTCCTCATTTTCAACGTGAAGAAATTACTACTCGAGTTCATATTCTATTGCAAGCCTCAATGATGATCTATTAGACTATTACTACCACACACAATACTTACCTTAAGCCTAGTTTCGTCTGGTTGTGAATTTACAATTTTTTATTTTGAAATGTTAGTTTAAAAACAAAACTTGTTCAACAAAAAAAAAATTATTTGTTTAACTCATTTCAAAATCCTTTTACATCTATTTTTAAAACAAAAATATTTTTACTATATTCTTTTCCACAAAAATATAAAATTGCTTCTTGTACCACCATTACTACCATCCTCAACAATGACTTTCATTACCCCTCTAGCTATGACCATTGCACCTCGACCACCATCTCAATTACTGATGCTACCATCTCGACCATCACTATCACCCTAACCACTATTCTATTGTTATTATTACTATCATAAGTTTACAACTATCATCATCATTGCTATCACTATTATCACCAAAATCATAACTATCTTGACAATATTTATCATTATTTGTAAACACCTAATTTTGACCGATGTGAAAATATTTTTAATAAAAATAATGAGTAAATAAAGGATGAGTAAAAATTTAAAGAGTGAGGCAATTGGGCTTGTTGCTGCAACCCTAATTTACCCTCCCTTTATAATCCTAATTTTAGCACCAATGTGTCACACTTAGAATTTTTTTTAAAGAAGATGCAACCCTAAATCTAAGGAGAGATAAGGAATAGAATGAAGGTATTTATCATCCGAGAAAGAAAAAGGAGGGTGTAACTATACAATATTGATCTTCTCATCCTCCCTCCATAAATAAAGTAACAAGAGGTTCTTCTTCTATTATTTCTTTTTTTTTTCTCACTTTGTCATTGTGCTATTGTTGCTCAAATTCATTTGTATTAATTACATTGAGTAACCAAGTATTCGATTTATTAAGTTGCTCAAACCGAATAAGAGAACGAGGGACAAAACACTTCCCTAGAATCAGGGCGTCGGTTCGTGACACTGACTGCTAATAGTGCAGTGCCTCCTAGATGAGTCGACATTGTCAGAGATGCGGTGATCCATCAACCATATGAGTTGTCTCCTTTAACAACCCTAAACCTGATCCTCAAATCAGTTTTTAAAAGTGTTGTTAAAACCGTACCGGTTATCAAACCGGTCAGGATACTTGTATAGTGGTTCAACCAGTTGTTCAGTAATTAAACCGCATGCCGGTTAAACCGGACATACCTACTTATATTTATATATATATAAACCTATAACAAAAAAAAATTCAAATAGGTAAATACTCAAATTTATAATCCATATTTATAATCTACTCAAAATTCATATAAATAAACAATTTTAAGTCTTTAACAAATTCAAAGTCTAAATTAAAAAACATATATCAATCCAAAAATATCACTTAACAACAACAAAATATAAATAAATGACATAAGTTCACAACTTACTCTATAAAACAAATAAATTTGGAGTTTTAACATTTAACACCAACGAGTCAAAGTTGTCTTATATGAATATTATACTTTTCTACCAAATCCTATCTTCAGACAGTACTCCAAGATTACGCAAATGTCACTGAAATTACACACGAATGTTATGAACTAAAATGTGTAATCTAAGTATCCATTGGAAGCATGTGTCTTGAAGTATTGAAGAGGTGTTGGAAAGATGAGTCACCTTGTAATGAGTTTTTAAGTTTCTAAGTTTTTTTTTAAAAAAAATATGTGTATAAACCGGCTGGTTTAGTAAATTCACCAGTTTTGACCGGTTTTTGACCGGTTTTGACCGATTTTGATACTTGACCGGTTCAACACCTATGTCGTAACGGTTAGGAGTCCGGTTCACCAGTTAAACCAGCCGGTAAGGTACGGTTTTTATAACTATGGTTTTTAATCTAAATCGTTGGACTAATTTTAACCTAAAACCCCAAATCAATTTTTAATCTAAACCCCCAAATCATTTGAATCTAAACTCTCAAATCAATTTTTAACCTAAACCCCTAAATCATTTTTAACTTAGGTCAATTTTAACCAAAATCCCTAAATCAAATTTATTTCCCCATAATCCTAAATGCCCAAATTAATTTGTAACCCTAAACATCTAATTAAATTCTTTCCTTATTTACTTTTTTATATTCTTTATTATGTTTCTTTTATTTATTTATTATTATTATGTGGTTAGTTAATAATGTATATATTTATATATAAAATGTAATAAGAAAATATATATTTTAAAACAATGTGAGGTAGTCTACATAGACCCTTAGTTTCGTCGCGCAATTTTATATTGCTAATATTTCAAATAATTTTTAAAAGCAATGTGAGGTAGCCTACTATATGTCATCTTGCGCTACCTTATGTTGTTAATATTGCAAATAATTTTTAAAAGCAATGTGAGGTAGCCTACTATATGTCTCTTGCGCTACTTTATGTTGTTAATATTTCAAATAATTTTTAAAAGTAATGTGAGGTAGCTCACTATAGGTCTTGCGCCTTATTGCGTTACCTTATGTTGCTGATATTTCAAATAATTTTTAAAAGCAATATCAGATAGCCCACTATATGCCCTGTGTCTTGTCGCGCTACTTTATGTTGTTAACATTTCAAATAGTTTTTAAAAACAATGTGAGGTAGCCCACTATACGTCCCGTGTCTTATCGCTCTATCTTATATTGTTAATATTTCAAATAATTTTTTTTAAAAGCAATGTGAGGTAACTCACTACAGGTCTCATGTCACGCTACCGTTATTAATATTTCAAATAATTTTTAAGAGTAATGTGAGATAGCCCACTATAAGTCTCGTGTCTTGTCGCATTACTTTATGTTGTTATATTTCGAATAATTTTTAAAAGCAATATGAGGTAGCTCACTATAGGTTTTATTCCTTGTCACATTGCTTTATGTTGTTAATATTTCCAATTATTAAAAAATATCAATCAATCAATTATTTTCTGAAAGAACTACGTATCCTTGATTTATTGCACCTAGAGATACGTAGGAGCAGGTATTCCCCTGTGCGGCACAAAAAATAAAAAAAAATGTTTTTTGGTCTTTCTTTATTTAATTTAGTAATATGATGATAAAATTAATATTTTGAGTGAATATCCACATAATTAATCTTGATACTGTTTTTATAACATACGGTGCCTAATATATTCCTCATCCGAAACTGGCTCCCAGACTTAAATGCTCTCTTTGAATGGATCAATCCTTATTTTTTAAAATTGGATTTTCACATTTTCTCACTAAAAATATCAAAGGTGACGCCGTTATATTTATTCATGTCGCGTCTATAACAGTGAGGTAGCACCATTATTGATATTCCTTACCCAAAAAGAATAACATAATATATTTGGTAGTATCAAAAAATTATTAATGTTGTGGTTGTCACACCCCTTCATATATAACCAAAGTCAGACTCAATAATTTTATATGTACATAAATTTATAGCATTAAAATGATTTTTTTAAGATATAAATAAATAATATTAATTGTTGGATTTAAGACCTACTTTCTTCAAATTAAATGTTCAGACATGCCAATTTTTAATTAACAAATAAAAATTGTAAATTTCCTCATACAATATTATATGTTAATTAAAAAAATTTGTAGGGCAATCTCAGATTTATCACTCTAGATCAAATCAATAGTCATCAGAATATTTCATTATTTCATTGTCTTTTGTTGTTAGTCTCAGCCCTTAATAATAAGTCACATTTACTTAATTATCGCATATAAAAGTCATTATTACTTTAACTTATTAAAAATTATGTGAAAATTTAAAAAAAATCAAAATTACTCTTTCATTCAATTATGAAAAAAGTGAAAGGTTTTATTGAAATATAAAGGAATAATAAATATACGATGTAATCATTAACGATATATTTCCCTAGTTTTATTTAGCACTATCTATATATTATAAAACGACTTATATTATATATATACTTCTATACTATATATAAAGTCAAAACTTGAAATAACTTCTCTCATGATGTAATTTTTATTTCCTATTTTGCCCTTAATATTATTTAATTTTTACAAAAAAACTATATAATCCTAACAACCACCACCAATACATTAATTAACCATATATCTCACATTAAAAATATTATCATAAACACACAAAAAATATAATATATAAATACATTCTAATTCAAAAAATGAAATATATAAAAATGAAATATGTAGTATCACACAATATTCATCAGCAGGCACGAAGTGTCTGTGCACACTAGTTATAAATAAAGACAAAGTATTAATTTCTTGTTTTGTTTTAAATTTATTGTTGTTTTAAGATTTTAAGGTTTAATCAAAGTTTTTCCAATTTTATATTCATTGTTAATGATACATATCATATTTTTTATTGGTCATTTAATTCTACTTTTCTTCATTCTCTTGAAAATAATAAGAGAAACATTATTCTCAATACAATAATATTGTTTAATAATTTTATAATTTTTATGAATTAATACGTAATGATTGGAGTAATTTTCTCATGGGTAGAAAATAGTATCACTCTATTTGTAGAAATTAAAATCACATTTAAACTTCTTCTCACCAACAAATATATGAGGTGTCAAATATTGTCTCAAATCATGTCTCAACTAATGATAATAAAACAAAAATAATATTAATAATTAATATTTTAACTTTGAATTGACATGATATATTTTTATTAACCGATTCGTAATATTCCAACATTGATGGTCCCACAAAATGACTTTCCCTTACTATTATTATCAATCCAACGGCTGAAAATAGAGAGGCATGATAAACGAGTAATTTATTGTCTTCATCCACTACCTACTACTTAGCCACACACACACTGCCCTTAAATTTAAAGGCCATTAATCTTCATGTGTCACTCCACCATCGAAAATCCAAATCACATTCAAAAACCCATTTTCTAAATTATAATGGAGGAAGAATCTTGGGAGAATTGGCATCTTCATATGGTAAGTAACATAAACTCTCATAATATCTATGCATATGTATCATTATTAATTAATACTATAGTATTAATATTAACTCATATAACCTATAGTCTTTTTTCCAATGAATGTGTATAGGAAATGAATGATGATATTTTCTTAGAAAAGTGCCACAATGAAGATGATGATGAGTTCCTTAGAGAAATCTTTCTTGAACAACCACCCTTCTCTTTCGAAAATGAAACAAATCATTCCTCCTTTCAAAATAGTCCCACCACCATCGTTGCTGCTGCCACCACCGCCATCGTCGACGGTGGTGTTATTCCACCGATGGTGGCGAGTAATGAACATGGTGGTGAGAAAAGACCTAGTAACACTTTAACTCCAAGGACTTGCATTCTCTCTTTTGGTGACTCAACAATGAAACCTATTACCCATGAACAACATCAAAATAATTATGAACATTTATTAGGAGATGAGGAAAAACCTTCTTCTAATAATCAAAATAAAAGGAAATTTGGAGAACTTAGACCAAGAGAAAGGGTGAACAAGAATCATGTTGGAGGAAAGAAAGGCACAAATTCTTCACAAACAATGGATCATATAATGGCAGAGAGGAAAAGGAGACAAGATTTGACTGAAAGGTTCATAGCACTTTCAGCCACTATTCCTGGCCTTAACAAGGTAACCATTAATCCGAAAAACATCTATGCATTGACAATGTAAGAGTTTTATATATTATCAGTTCATCATTCACTGTTCATTTTCAATCGTTATTGAGTCTATGAAAAAGTAATATTAATGAATGTTAGATGATGTATCGGCTGTGTATATATCTTTACGCTGTCAGTTCATAGATATTATATTTATTATTAATGATTTAAATATCATTTTATGAAATTATTGATTAGTTAATTAGTATTATCTAAATTATTCATGGGACCATATATCATTGAATCAAGATTATACAATAATTTCTCAGGACTATTATTGATGTTAACGTAACAATATAAAAATAGTTATTCTAAGGGTAATAATAGAGAATCATAAAAATACAAGTACCGATAAGTGATTTTTTGGGGAGAAAATCTATGTTCAGAGTTTTATTATTATTACTTATTATAGATGTTTCCACCAAAACAGAATCACAAAAACAAATTTTGTATTATAAAAAATATATTTAATAAATTAGGTAATAATTTGTATAAGATAACCTAACACACAGCACTTTAATAATAGTAGTAATAAGTTATTCTATTCGTCACACCTCTTATAAAGAGAAATCAAATCAAATTTTATGATTTGAGAATCTGAAGAAGTGTTTTATGGTTATTGATTATCGTTTATGACAGAGAAAAATTGTATTAAAAATAATATTTTCAAATATGCAAAGTGTTAGACTTAATTTTTATTTTTTTATCTTTTCTTTATATTATTTGAACAATATCCTTACAATATTTTCCTAATACATTAGTCTAGTGGTACAAGATTTCGTTATATTCTGATAACGACAAAAAAATTAAAGGTTCAATTTTTAAAAGAAACACTTACTGAAAGAAATAGTTATACACTACACAAAAAGTTAATTCCTTACTAAAAGATAAAGAATAATCTTAGTAACAGAGAAAATATTTCCTTACATTACTTTATATCCCATGACATTATTTAATATATACAAGTTGAGTAAATTAACATTGAAAGTATAAGTCAAAGAGGAAAAAAATATAAAAGAAGAGTAATATATATTATTACTCTATTATCTATTATTGATTTTTTAATTACTGTTTACTCTTCCAAATATAGTACAAAATATATAATATATTTATTGTATATAAATTTTTATACTAACCGTATAAACTAAGTACATTTCAAAATATTAGGTGCAACAATGTTCAATGCAAAATTACATTAGAAGAGTGACTTATTAACGTTTCTCCTTATTTAAACCTTCATCAGCAACATACATTAAATGACTTCAATCATGCACTGATATTAAAATCTATAGTGACTTCAACTTTGTTATTTTAAAACTTTTAATACTTATATATTAATATTACCCTACAACAAATATCAGAAGCTACATATATAGAATTTCACTCTCAAGTCTCAACACGTGACAGGTAATTTAAAATCATAACTATTCCTTATAATAATAATATATTATTACGTATAGGATTTGATTATTATACTGAATAATCATTGCAAAGTTTTCTCCTATAGTTTATATTAAATGTATGCTATGTTATTTTTACCTGTATACCATATGAATTTCTATCATTTTTACTCTGACAAAAACACGTGTTTTATTAAAATAATATCTTTTGGGACCCACTTGAGAGAATGATAGATGATGATAAAACATTCATAAGGAAAAGTTAATATAATAACTTTTTGCATTGGTGTCCTTTTTTGTTTGTCTTGTCATATGATAAAAATAAAAATAAAGTTATTCTCACACATACTAGTATAAGAATTTTAATTTTGAACAATCTTATTTAATATAAATGTATCAAAAGTAAGACATCTATATTTACCAGAGAAAACGATGTATATATCAGAGTTTTTACATTGTGATCATATTTTTTACCATTAAAACTTAATTATCATTAACTTTTAAATATAAATAATACAAATGAATGATGAATATATATTAGCTATGTATAAATCTTTACGCTAACTGTGCGTAAATATTACAATCTATTTAATATCTTATGGTTTTCAAATCTATATTGTGCATGATCATTTTCTACATATTGTATAGACGGACAAAGCATCTATACTTAGAGCTGCAATCGATTATGTGAAGCAACTTCAAGAAAAAGTGGAAAAGCTAGAAAAAGAAGAGAAAAATGGTTCAGAATCAGTTATATTAATCAAGAAATCTGATATAAGTGGAAATGAAGAAAGCACTTGTAGTGAAACAAGTTGTGAAGATTGTTGTACACTTCCAGAGATTGAAGCAAGAGTTTTGGGTAATGAGGTTCTAATTGAGATTCATTGTGAGAAAGAAAATGGCATTGAGCTCAAATTATTGGACCAACTTGAAAATCTTCACCTTTGTGTCACTGGTACAAGTGTCTTGCCATTTGGGAATTTCACACTTGGCATCACTGTTGTCGCTCAGGTATACACTCAAACTAATTTTATACGTTGTTATTGTAACATTTATTAGTAGGGATATAATAATAAAAATCGATCCTATGGATACTCACCCGAATTTAACATGAAAAATCTGATGTGATTGGTTTCGAGTTTAGATTTACCCGAGTTCAACTTTCGGGTTCGAGTTTGGTATAACTTACCCTAAACTCGATTAATATATTAATAATTATAACATTACACATAAATACATAGTATAAAATCTATATATATATATATACATATAAGAAATTTGACATATATTTGAAAATATATACATAGAAATACATGTTTTGGGCGGGCTCCTATTGGGTTGGGGCTACCCGAAATCCGACGGGTTTGGGGTGGTACCATTATTTTCAACCTGCTAAATTCGGGTTTAGAGTTGGGTAAGTATAAACTTGACACTAATCCGCCTCGTTGTCATTCATATTCACTATTCATGTTTTATTATTATTGAATCTTTATAAAAGTAATACAAATCAATGATAAATAATGTATTGACTGTATATAAATATTTACACTAACAATAAATAAATATTACTCTTTTCATTTAATCTCCAAACAAACAATGTTAATAACAAAAAAGACTTCAGTTTACTACTTTAGGCACAAAAAAACTGCATGGAATGACATTTCATTAGGAAATAGATCTTGTATGTATATAGTCTATAAACATACATAACCAATCAAAATCTTACAATAACTTCTAAATAATTGAAGATTTATATTTTTCTTTAATTATTGATGAACATTAATAGACTATATTCAATGAACCTTGACTACTTCAGAACTAAAGATTTAGTAGATAAATTTTATAATATTTATCACTTTAATTAATTTAAAATGTCCCTAAGGCCAACCATGACGAACCTGGCTAAGTCAATCAGCAATAATAGAAGCAATTACCCCACTCAATTATAAAATTTCTAAGACCACATTAATTATATTCATTATTTCCAATATCCATATATATATTTAATTATATAATCTAAAATTTGTAGAGCATGTGGGTCCAAACTTGTAGTAAGTAAGTTTTGTTTGATTGAAATAATAGAATAGATGCATGGAAAGTTGAAATAATAAATGACTTTATTCATATTATTGCAGATGAGTAACACGTACAATATGACGGTGAATGATTTAGTGAAAAACCTCAGAAATGTTATCCGGAATTCGCACATGCCCTGCAATAGTGACCCGTACTAGTGTATCAACCGACAGCATTTTATGTTTATCATCTTCAACTTTTTAATTCTATAATGTTTTTTTTTTATTTCATGTGGGTGAGGTTGAATTTTGTTGTACTTTTAATTTCTATGATGTTTTTTTTCTTTCATTTGAGTGAGGTTGAATTTTGTTGTATATTGTACAAATAAATATATAAGGTGTTTTTATAGAGTGTATTGGTTAAATGAAATGAGTTTGAATTGAGATTTAGATTACATTTGTTCCTTTCTTTTGTTAGCATTATTGTTATATTAGGTTATCCATTTCACTTCAACAACTTAATTGTATTTAGTTATTCATTGTAGGTAGAATTTTAAAATAGCTTCATCATAAAAACAAGTATAAATCTGCTAGTCCAACATCCACTAAGCAAAAAAATCTCAAACATTAGGAAATATAATTAAAATAAAGGGGAAAAAGATGTATATATACAATATAAGAGTTTTGATAATGTTATTACATCGTTCACTATTCATTTTCAATCATTAATGACTATTCATAAGAAGTAATCCAAATGTATAAATCTTTTCACTGTTAGTACATAAATATTATACTGATGGAATAATTATAAAATGTAAAATTAGAGACCACGTGTACAGAGAAATTGCGTCAGAGAGAAAAGTATCCATTATAGTGAGAGATGGTGAGTTTGTGATGAGAGGTGAGAGAAAATTGAAAATCATTCAGAATGTAGAATAGAGAGAAATGACCAAACGAACTACAAAAAAGAAAATGAGAATAATAAGAGAGATAAAAAAAACATAAAAAAATATGTATATAACGACAATGTATTTTACACTATTTATTTATCATTCATTTTCTATTATGATTGACTATTCATAAAACATAATCAAAGACAGATGATATATTGACAGTATATATATCTTTACACTATTATTACATAAATATTATACTCTAAAAACAATATAAGATTCAAAGACAATATTATATCTAATTTCGAAATTTATCTCTGTTTCTAAGAAATGTGGCCACTGAACATGTTTTTGGTAGTGATGTCTCCTATAGCATTTTCTATGATGAAATTTGTTAGCACGTCTTATTTGTTATTTTAATATCAAAATTTTGTCAAAGTCAAACATAATTTTTATTTATAATTTAAAAGAAATTATTTTTTTCACGAATCTTAAATTTTTACCATATAGTGTAATACTTGAAATGATGCATCTAATTTGTCCCCCTTTTTATGCACATGAGGCTAGCTTCTTCCCTGCCTTATTACAAAGGTTAAAAACCACGGTGAATTGTGTCAAACATAAATTTAACTTGATAAAATTTACTCGGCTTAAAACTAAACTTGAGTTTGAAATGAACTATGTTTTCAACTCGAACTTAGCATGCTTGAAAGTTTGCTATCTGTTCAATTTGACTCATCATCTTGAATTGGTTTGGATTGTGAAGAATTCACAAAGTGTTTTCTTCAACTCATTAGTAGGAACGATAGTTGTTTATTTAAGATATATAAATTTAAATATTTTCTACGTATATATATGCATACATTATATATACAAAAATACATACACATATAATCTAGTTAGCTCACCAATTAATAAGTTAAAATGTATCTGCCTCAAGTTCGGGTTGTTAATTATATGAGCTTAATTTTTAGCTCAAGTAAAGTTCAACTTGTTTGGTTTATGAATTAAATTTATCGAACTAAAAACAATTTAAATTTTAGACGAATATCGAGTTGGTTCAGTTCATTATGATTCCTACTTGTTTGGTTAGTTTTGTACTTTATTTTCATATGATGAACTTTTGGATATTGATATTGTTACATCAACTGTGTAACCGAAGATTGTAAAAAAATAGAATACATTTTTTACAAAAAAAAATATTATTCATTTTACTCATCATTTAATCATGGCAATGATTAAATGTGCGTTTAGTTTAATGAAGGGAATGAATTTTAAAGAAACGAGCAAGAGAATGGAAAATATTTTTTCCTTATTTACGGTGGTTTATTACTAAGGTGAATGAAAATCGCCAACATAGTTAATAAATATTGGCGAAGAACATTGTCGTTGTGACTTGTGAGCATCGTTGATGAGAACCTACTAACCTGCAAATTGGTGTATAAAGAACCAAACAATGTCGTAAACAAGTAATGAAGGATTGTCGAAACACGAGGACGTGGTGGATATTATTCTTTCAACCAACAATTGCTATTCTAAATTATATTTAAATCGATTTTTCAGATTGTTCAACTATACTAACTGACTATCGGGTTAAAGTAATTTGTTTAAAGATGTTGGGACTGAATTTCCTACTCACTATCAATACACACAATTCAATAACACTAACTCATGATTTAGCAATAATTCTTTCATACAAATGGCCTCAAAGGTAGCAAAGGCTAATGTCAATTAAGTTAGTAGATTATGCAATAAAGCTCTATGTCTAGTAACTTTCCATATAATATAAAGAATTATGACTCAAAAAATCATTCATCTATGTCTAGTAGTCTATACATGTAAAATTGAGTTAAATGCAACACCTTAAATATACTAATCACTAATGTCTTGGTCATATTAGTTGCTCATCAAAATAGTTATACGTCTAGTAACTAAAATGACAATGTTAAGATATATGAACCGTTAAGTATACCTTCATGTCCAGTATTCTATGTTAAGAAGTTTGAGAGTTCTTAAGTTATTGAATTAGTTTTATGTCTAACAAAACAAGACAACAATATGCATGAAGTGACAAGTTGATATAAATCTATGTTTATCAACTATATCAAGTTGATGAGTTGCATAAAATCAGAATTTACAACAAGGATTTCTCCAATATTTCGTTCACGATTTACACAATAAGAAGATCAAACTTAAATTAAGAGTTAAGCACATAAACAACTCAAAAGAATCAAAGTATAACAAATTAGTATAAAATCTGAATCAATGTGCATACATCAAGGTCATATTACATTCAATTCCAAAAACAAGAAAATTAGCTTCTCAAGATAATTAAAGCAATTAAGAGTAAGAGAAAATACAACTCATAGATGATAATTTATCACTCCAATGAACATAGATTAGCCTTTGTAGAACTAAGGCCTTCCTTCTACACCTCTAAGGGAGCTAAAATCGCCTAAGAACTAAGAATATTTTATATTACAAGTATATTTCTAGAAGTGTCTATTACAAACTCATGTTATACCCATTTAAAAGTGTTTGAATTTTGGCTCTCATGCTCAACATACCGCTTTGTGCTGAGCGCATCACTTCGTATAGTTAGGCTCGACCTTTCAACACACCACCTTGCGTTGAGTGCATATATTGGCGTTGGGTGCACCTCCTTAATTCGATGGGCGCAAGCTGTCCGCTTGGCATATTCGAGGCAATAACTATTTGTTGAATTTTGTAATTAAATTCGTTGGATGCGAGATGGGGTTGAGCGCAGGTTCTCACTGCCACTTAGCACATGTTCTCTATGCCGCTGAGCATAGCATTTGCACCAAGCACAGGTATCAAACATTGTATGATCCGTTGGGCTTAGTTCATGCACTGAGCCTCTGAGTGACCAATGCCCATAGTCTTAGTTTTTTTCGACCAATCCTCTAGTTTTAGTCTGTACAAACACTTTAAACGTGATATTTGACCATTTAACATATTTTACTCACTTATGATCCTATAATCAACACTTTGGGTTAAGAAAAAAGTTAAAGTATCATAAAATTGATGTTAAACTTATGATAATTTTGACACTTAACAAAATTGAGTGAGAAACTAGTGAAATGGAAGTAATAGATTAAAATGGAAATGCTTAAAAGAAGACAAAAAAGTGAGACGAAATTCTTAAAAGAGTGAAACGAGTGAGAAATGTGGGACATGAAATGAAATGGTGGGAATGAAACGTGGGGGAAATGAAATGTGGACAGAGTGAAATTTAAATTTTCAATGACCTTTAGTGGCATTTTTCAGTGTTTATTAACTATAGTGGCATTTTTTAATGACCTTTAATAATAAACTGCCACAAATACTCTCATTTAATTTTTTTAGTGTTTCTTTGGGGATGAGATGTGAGGATAATTTTAAAAATGCTTCACTAATTTATCTTTTTGTCCAGAGCCTTTACTCTTCAAGGAAAATAAAAATAAAAATAAAGAAAATAAGAATTTTGATCTTTTTATTTTACTCATCTCTCTAAAAAATTAATTAAAACTTCTCCCTCCCTTCCCCTTCCTCTAATCTCATTAAACAAAACACAATAAGGATTTAACAAAAAAATTTATTTAGAACTAAAAAATTATTTCTTTATTAAATATATAAATTTTAATATAACATTTGTTAATGTTGATTTTTAAACCACAATGGTTAGTGGTATTGAATAAAAAATGCTCTTATATATATTATAGGTCATTTACTATATAAGATTATTGTTGTCTAATGTTACTGCAATTTATAAGGAATCAACTCAAATTTTGTAGTCAGTATCATTAATGAATAATATATAAGTATCTCTATAAGTGTTCAAAAAGTCGTAAAGTTTGTCCTATCCATGATAAATTTTGGGACCAACTCACTTAAACTTTACATAAAAAAATAAAAATTATGGCAAGATTATCTAAAATCCTTTTTTTTTATTCATACTCATTCTAGATTTCTATTACTCACTTCTTTAGATAGTGCAATTCTTGGGTTTAATCTTTCAATTATTATTATTATTATTATTATTATTATTATTATTATTATCAAATTCCTTCTTTTACATTCTTTATATAGTCAGTAATAGAATCCTTCTTATAATGACTGTATACAAACTAATGTTATAAAAAAATACTTCAAATCCTTATACTAGATTGAGTTGTCCCTCTTTTAACAAAAATGTTTATTTAAATAACTATACAAATAATCAATAAGCAAACCTTCCTTAAAAAAATGAAGCCAAGATTGTTCCTTATTCAACAAATAACTCGACATTGAGTAATGTTGAAACCGAGAAATTTCATATCATCAAACCATATAACT
The DNA here is from genome assembly GCF_001865875.1 of Lupinus angustifolius. NCBI lineage: Eukaryota > Viridiplantae > Streptophyta > Magnoliopsida > Fabales > Fabaceae > Lupinus > Lupinus angustifolius. The sequence continues at coordinate 10,797,719 of NC_032013.1, forward strand.
TACAATTATGTACAATCAACCTTCTTCACTCCATCATCGATTACTGTTGTTGTACTTTAGGTGACTCCATGAGAGCTAGCTTCAGGTTTTCACTATATCATTCATTGTTAGATTGAATTTGTCATTTATCTGAAGCAAGGTTATAGAATTTTTCAAAACCATATTAATACTAGCTTTTGAACAAAAATATAATTGAATAATTATAACTTAAATAGGTAGCATGTGATGATGGAAGAGGATAGAACATGATGTTTTGTCTTGTTATTTTGGATTATAAACACCTATTAATGGAATCAATGTTCTAATTATTTAATTTATATGATATTTTATATTATTATAAATTATAGCAAACATAGAACAAAAGAATTGATATGTTATCAGTTTATTCTAATGTGAAGTTCTCAAGTTGGATATAAGAGATGGGTGAAATAATTTATTGTATTTCCATTCTTTTTATATCCAGTTAACAATGGAACTTCTCGATTGATGGAGACTCCTTAACCGGGGTTGAGTATAACATGACACATTCCCTAAATGTAACACTACCTAATTATTTCAAAACTTTTTAGATAGAGCAAATATTTTGAGAACTATGTCACAGTGGATTCTGATGAGTACTTCTTTCTTCAATACTCTCTATTCATTATTGCATCATATGTGATGACTTTTTCAGTGGCAATGTGAGATTTCTGAATGAATAACACTGATTCTACACTTATCTTCTTGCTTTGTTCTTCTAATTCTCTTACACGTTGTTGAAGTTGTTTCACATGAGTGATTGCTTCACCACTTTATAAACCATTTCATTAATAATATTATATGAGAAATGTTATGTTTTTTTTTAATATAAAAAATGTGTACATGAAGTATGAATCTTATGTAAAATCACATGAAACCAAAACATTAGCATTCCACTTGGTACATTAGTTATAAGTGTTATGTAGTGTGAGTATAAAGATTTATACATAATCAATATATTCTTCACCATACATTTATAGTATTACCTTTTTTTTGAAATGTCACTTGAAAATGAAAAGTAAATAATAGACTGACAATATATAAAACTTTTATATATTATTAGTGCATGTAACATTTTAAATTATATTGCACTTTTTAATGAAATTTTCTTTTTAGGGATTTTTTTATCCATTTAATTTATTGCGACAATTACAATGAACTTAACTCAAATTTTAATCATAGAAGTATATTACATTTAGTAAAATTATACATAATATATCTCTTTCATATACATATACACAAATCACTACCATTTTTTATATATTACTTATGCAGATGAGGAGGTAAGTGTAATTATACTCATCTCCTTCAAAGGGATTATAATAATATTTTTAATAGAATGAGTAGTTAATATAATTAAGTTGTGTAAGGAACTAATAAGGAACTAATCATTTTTGGATTTGTAGTCGCTCCTCTCGATAAGTATTGTTCTCAAGTATCGAACTATCGATTTTAAGGATCTTATAGAGTCTTACACCACTAGACTAACACATTGTTGATAGTGAATATAATTAAGTTAATTGTTAGTATAATTTACTTTAACACTAATATTTAGTTTATGGCTAATCAAACTTATATATGAAAGAAGAATGTTATTACTAGAAATCAAATTAATATAACTTTTGAAAGGATAAAACATTGAATGACTCCAACTTAACATGCAAGTATTCCACTTTATATAAAACTTATGGCATCATAACATATACTAACCTTCTTCAAAACTGGTATAGTTGCTGAAACTGCTATGAATCTCTTAGTGAGTTCATCTATCGTTTACTTGATCATGAAATATATAATGAGAAAAAGATGTAAACAATAAAAGTGTATGAGTTTTATATATTGTCACTATATCATCTATCGTTTATTTTCAATTATTATTGACTATTCAAAAAGAGTATTTCAAATGAAGAGTGAATGATACAATGACTATATATAAATATTTACACTGTCAGTGTATAATATTACAATTGATATATAAATCTTATCATATAATGCATGTATTATATTGATGGAGTTTGTGTTGATGGTTACTTACAATATCATAGAACCAATTGTGGTAATGAGAGGATTAGAAACTATAGGTACTAGGTTATTATTATGTTGAGTGTGATTGGGTTTTAGTACCATGAAGATAGAGAAAAACAAACCACCTCGTTGAACATGCAACTTTTATTTCAACCGTTAGATTCAAATGATTTCACTCATTGTGCATATGATTGACTAATCATTAAGGGTAGGACTATAGGACCACTTAGGGTAGCTCAGTGACCTTAAGCACCATCGCTTTCTAGTTGGGAAATCTCAATTTTTGAAAGAGGATAGACATACAACTAAAATGTATTGAAATTATTTAGTCTATATTTTGTATTTTTAATGTAAATATATCTCACTATAAATAATTTATCTCTTGACAAATATCTTATTTTTATTCTCTCTTAAAAAATTTATTTTAAAATATATTATAAAAAAAAGATATGTATTAAATATTGAGTAAATTTAAGGAGATAAATTATTTTTTGATATGAAGAGATACTTTATTGTCGTGAATAAATGTTTTCTTTCTTAATCACAACTTTTTCATTGTTGTATTATATCATTGTTCCTAAAGGGTAAAGGTAGCAAAACTAAAGTTTAAATGATTCATTATTGAGGTACTTGGGTAGAATATTTTGAAGAGAATAAGTTTTTCATGAAGTGAAAAAATTATTTTTAATTCCTTAGTGATTAAAACTAAGAAAACCACTAACAAAAGACATAAATTAATATCAACTAGTGTTGGTTCAAGTGGTATATGTTTGATTCTCCTTAAGCAAAGTTTTGGGTTTGAATCTTGTGGATGAAAAAAATGTCCGCTGGAAGAGTTAGTCCTATGTACATGTAGATGTTCCTGACTCTGATAAGATTGTTTCTAGTGCAAAGATACATATAGGAAACCAAAAAAAAAAAAGAAAACATGAACCAGTAAGAAGCCTGAACAGAAAGCATAAAAGCCTTGGGCTGGTGGGTCCAATTTCATGATACCAAACTAAGCAACCAAAGGAGTTATCTCAATTTTTTAACCACATTTTTTAATCAAGTCCAAAATCACTTTCACTTCAAAGTTTATTGGTGCATAAGTTAAGATAGCTTATATTTAAACTTGAAATTTGTGAGCACTAATTATTCCTATTTTATGGGTGAATAACTTCTATCCCAAAAATGTATCATTTTATGTGTCATTGTTTATGATTAGTCAGAAGAATATTTAATTATTAACTTTTTAACTTAATATAATTTTTCAATCAATTATAATTAATAACACATTTATGGGACAACAGATGATTTCCGTATTTTATATGGCTATGTGTTGATCCTAATTACTAATTATTAACCATAAAATTCATTAGCATATCTGTTAATAAAAATTAATTCCTTACCTAGGTTAAGAGATACCTTTGGTACTTCCGAAATAAGAATTAATATTTAAATGCATCTTGAGTTTGACACATGAAACAAGAAAACAGACACATACAAGGCTCGAGTCTATTAGACTGAAATGACATTATGTGTTCATTATTTCTTGTGGCTATGGTTTCATATCACATAGAGCCACTCACTATTTAGTTTTTAAGGGAGAACATTCTACCTAAATTGTGAGCAACACCACTAAATCAACAAATTTGATTTTTAGGAGCAACATTTGTTAAAAGAGTCAATCACAAATTCTAAAAGTGACTAATTCTTTAGGTGATGAATATTTTTGATAATACAAAAAAACTAGACCTTATTAAAAAATGTCATTTTGATAGTATTTATATTTAGGTATATTCAAATATAAAATCTCATATAAAATATAATAGTATGAGTAAAAAACTTTATAAATAGAAAAATACATGATATTTTTGTCATTTTGGTTTAAGATGGGCTTTCACTATAACAATCACATATGGATCCATTGTTTGAAATGCTATATCACATGTAACTACAGCATTCTGTTCTCTTATGTCATATGCTAAGTTGAGCGATGTTGATTTTATTAGTGTTTAGCGAAAGCAATGTCCAATTTCGTTTGAGTATTCTATTTAGTTTGTACTTTAGTATTTTATAGGGAGAAAAAATATATGTACCGACAATATATGAGTTTTATATATTATTATTGTATAATCCAAATAGATAGCAAAATGGGCAATACCCATGAGCTCGTCCGCATAACCTGTTTTTTTGCAGGCAAGACATACAATTTTTGTCCATCAGTTCATTTTGCCCTACCATTTTCACCTGCCAAGCCTACGGGTATTTCCATCGGCAATGTGGGTACCCATGGGCATAATTTAATGAAAAATTAAGAAACTTTCAAATAAATTATGATGTGATGTGATTTTTAATCCCTAAAAAATTATAATCTAATGAGATTTGTTCAACTTCATATAAAATAACAATGTTTTTTTATATTTTTTTATCTTCAACTATTTAATTTAATTCATCATATGAATTTTTATTTTTTATAATTATTGAACAATGCCTGGATGTAAGGGTAGAAACAGGTCAGACCAGACTTTGCCTTAAACAGACTGAGCATGTATAGCATATAGGAGTCTGGGCCTAACATGTTAGTCTGTTTAATTTTTTTTCAAAGCCTAGGTCTGGCCTATTTAAAAGTCTGGTCTGGTCTGTTAGCCTGTTTAAAGACATATTATATTGAAATAGGTGATCATGTTTATATTTAAATAACTAATATGCATACTTTTAAATATATTTTTATAACCCTAACAATTAAATTATATTTTTGTACACGTTTTTATATTAAAATTACATATATAATAACATTACTTATATATTAAAATTATAAAATATGAATATTATTACATAATATAACTAAATAGACCAGCATGTTAGGCTTAATAGGCCATTTGGATGGCTTAAAGCCTGACCTGTTAAACTAAATAGGCTTTTCAAAAAGCCTGAATCTGACATGTTTACAAAAAAACCTGGTATGGCCTAGCCTGTTATAGGCTAGGTAATAGGCCCCCGATAGGTGGTCTGGCCTGTTTCCACCCCTACTTACAGGCCACCTATCTGCCCGTTAGTCCATTTTAAAATGACCAAAAAATTAAATTTTGTCCGTTAAAATAGTGCAGACATGTCCGTGCTCACTTAAATTTTTGCCGATATTTGTGGACACATGTTATCTCTTACATTGACGCTTAAATAAAAGTTGAATAGGATGGTATATGGTAGTTATTGTTAAATAAAAATATTAAATCTTTAAGTAGTAGAGTAGAAATAGGAGTTGTTTGGATAAAAAGGAGAATTAGCCAAAATAAAACCCTAACATTCCAAAACCCTTTTCTCCGCCACCATGGCACTCTTTCTCCACCACAGAGCCACCGCCAAATTCAAATCTTCCCTCCTCCACCGCCTCCTCTCCACCTCCGGCGATCAACCTCCGCCCGATTCCAACTCTCCTTTCTCTTCCACTCTCCGAGACATCAAACAAACTCTCAAACAACCAAAACCATCGTCTTCATCTTCTTCTTCTCTTCAAGAAATTCAACGCAACCTCTCTGAGTTCCGCCGCCGCACCTCCGTCGCTCCTCCAAACTCCGGTCAGATCTCTTTCCAAGAACTCTATAAGCGTAACACCGCTCAAAACCCCGATGATTCGTCACCGTCGCCACCAACTGCAACGGGCGTTGGGAATCTCAATTTGAATAGCGCCAAACCTAATCGCGGCACGCCTAGCTTGGATGCGATTCGCGAGAGCTTGAGGCAGATGAATGCTGATGGCAAGGGCGCGGATCGAATGTCGTTGCCTGCTTACAGGGATGTGTTGAAATCGAGGCCTTCGACGGCGTCGTCGAAGGTTTTCGGGGGAACGAGTGAGTTACCGGAGTCTGTTTTTGGACCGGAGTTAAGGGGGAGGTTGAGGAAGGATGAGTCCTCGGTGGCGGCGGCGATGAGGATGGAGTTTGTGAAGGTTTATGGGGCAGAGGAATTGGGAGAGAAATTGAGGAAGCTGAGGCCAGAGAGAAAAGAGAAGGATTGGTTTTCAATTAAGGAGTTGAATGAGAGGTTGATTAAGTTGAGGGAAATTGAGGAGAAGGAAGCTCGTTCTACAGTGAAAGGGGTTCACTATAATGATTTGAAAGAGAGCTTGATTCGCATGGTGTATGACAAAGACAATGCAAAGAAAAATTCAGGTAGGTAACGTTTCATGTTTTCATTTTATGTTTTTGCATTTAATATTAGTATATATCAGTGTTTTAAATTGTTGTCCCAGCCGCGGTTACTATGATCTGGCCCGATGTGGCCACATCATTGTAATTCACTGTCACACCGAAATTGGGGTGTGATGCGGGTGCGGCGGTTACCACAACCGCAATATTGCAGCCCATCACGGTGATGCGGTCCACAGTTTGAGTCACTGGTGTATAATGTGTTTGTCTTGTTCATGAAGTAATGTTAATAATATATAATCATGTGTGTTGCGAATATGACATAACTTCTTCTGAAGTAAATAATTGTGTTAGTGTCCCTAAAGTGGTGTTAATAATATGGCATAGTTTCGTTGAAATAAACGAGTAATGGTGTGGATTTTTCAGTACAGAGAATGGAAATCTTGAACCAGATTGGTGGCGCTCCAGAGTACTTGATGGGGCCTCCTAAAGAGCATCTTGTTGAAAAGGTAAGTATGGTTTGATTTGCTCTGTTTTATTATACATAATTTTGATTTGTTGCCCCTCCTTCCTGGTTGGTTGGTGATGTAATTGTGAACCTTCATTTTGTTGTTTCAACTTGCAAAATCACATATTCGTACAACAATTTTCAAATACCAAATCCTATAATTTTCATATTCACTGATCCCTGTCTTCTCTGTATTGGTGTAATCTTAAATACTGCTAATTTTAGTTAGTTTAAACCAATGCACATACATCAGTATATTGAAGCCATGATTGTTGTATCTTTGTAGTCAAGTGATGCAAGCCTCTGATATTGTCATTCATCAAGCTATTGTCATCATTACCATATTTTCTTTACGGGGTACTAATATGCACTGATATGGGTACGGGTATTTGATACAACATAGGTATGGTATAGTGATAGGTATTTGTTAAAAATGTCAACATATAGGTTCAGCATGACATGACATAACATACATATAAAAAAGTTATATTCATGTATATATTCTTATTCTTTTAAAACATAAAAAACATGAAATCATCATAAATAAAACACAGTAGTTGGATTGCTTCATCATTGAGAGAAAATGTGGATAAAATTTTATTTTGAGCTTAGTCATTGCAATATAATGCCAGCTAATATTTATCAAGTATCCAAGTTTGGTATTGGTATGTGGTAAGTATCCAACATGGGAGCAGAAGACTTTATGAAGTACCCATGCTACTCTGGAGTTTCGTTGATGACTGTTGTTTTATTTCACATGTTCATAGCTTAACATCTAGTATTATAAATGCTAACTAATTTGACGGCATATTATTGCCACTGTGTTTATTCCAGTACTTCCATCCAGATAATATGTCTTCGGCGGAAAAGTTGAAAATTGAGCTCACAAAGGTTAGAGACGAGTTTAAAATGTCTGAGTCAGATTGTGGATCAGCTCGTGTTCAAGGTAAAGGAAATTATTGGTTAACTAATTTAAGCAATACTTAGTAAATAGGAGGTGGAAGGAAGGGAATAGGTTTGCTTTACTTTCCTTCTTGATCTGAAAGTGTGTTGGTTATGTATGCAATATAGGTCTATGTGAAAGTGGAGGTAATAATTTTGAATATAATTTGCTGATGCTTATTAGTAATTACAATGATTATGTATGAAGCTCGATTAAGGAATTAACCTATACTGCTAATTTTTGTGCAGTTGCACTACTCACAACCAAGATTAAGCATCTATCAGCTGTTCTACACAAGAAGGTTAGTTGCCTCTTCATGGGTCATTTTTCTATAATTTATCATTATGTTTGTGGGTCAATGGGTAGATATAGCCTAAAATACTGATCAATAGAAGGTTTGCATGTCCAACCTTGTTGATATGCAAACACTGTTACCATATAGATAGTGTCTCTACTTTGCTTATGAAAGACAAATCTATTCTGTCACATGCTTTTTCCAAATCTAGTTTGAAAGGTGCTTTAACTTTTCGGTCACTAGTGTTCATGGAGTCTAAGATTTATTCAATGTTTACCTACAGATTTTACTAAAAATGATAAACTATTTCTGGCTATTGGATATTTGATTGGATGCTGCTATAAACAGATTTGAAAAGTTTTAATGAACTTATAAGTAGTTTGAATACACTCTGCTGTGATTATATCCACGGCCTCATGATTTTAAAATGGGGGAGTGCCAGACAGGAAAGCATCATGTCCTATTTTCTGGCGAGCCTGGGAGCTTGTTCGCGTGTTCCATGGAATAGCTTAAGACATGATTTACGATTTAATTCTGGGGTTTTGTTAGAGTGGAATTTCTGGGTTGTGAATGGTTGAGTAAGGGTTGGTTAATTGGGAAGACCATCTTTACTTTTTCCATACACACCGAAAGAGGAAATTGTCCTCACATACACAAAGGGAATTTAAAAACTTACAACAAAACCATTAATATCACATGGAATTCACGCCACACGTTGTAGCCAGGTTTCTTAACAGCATAACATGAACTTTAATCAACCTAGTAATACATGGGAAGTAAGTTTAGTTTCTGAAACAAGAGAATAGTTGAATGTAATTACTGAATACCTCAATGGATGTTAGAGTAATTTCCCCGATGTTGGAAGTTTTTATTTTGTCATACCTCAATGGTTTCATTTGTTCTACTTGGTAAACAAAGTGATTTTCTCATTCCATTTGATCCCGAGCATGGAGCAAATGTATTGTTATGACTAACAAAATTTTGAATATGGCCTTCGATAAAGTTTTGAATTGGTGTCCGCATAATGTGCTTTAAGCTTAGTGTAAGATGTAATTGCCCTTATCAGTTGTCCTTAAAGTTATTCCTTGTCAAGCAAGGCAAGTTCTTACGTAGATCTGGTGGACTCTATTTAATGGTTCAGATCTGTTAATTGTGATTTTTATGTTTGGTTAGACGGGGAAAATTTCGCTTAGCATTATTGCTATTTTATCCCTGATTCAATTCATTCTATGATGCTTCAGGATGTGCATTCTCGTAAAGGTCTGATAGCAATGGTTCAGAAGAGAAAGAAATTACTGAAGTACCTGAGAAGAACTGACTGGGATTCCTATTGTTTGGTTATTTCTAAGCTTAATCTACGTGATAACCCAGAACATACTTATAGAGGTCGATCCACTCAAGCGGCATAAACAATGTCGAAAAATAAACCGATTTCGGGCTAAACTGGCTGGGTAGACCAGGTTTTTGTTCAGACCGCCTAGCCGGTCAGTTCAGGATTCAGTGTTTCAAACCCAGACTGATCAAGTGACTGAGTCACCATTTTTCCAGTTTAGGTTTTGCTATTATGACTGATGGAGATGTCAATTGCTGAAGATTTATATTTATTTTTTCTGTATGAGGGCATAAGATTTATATTTATGGTCCACCTGTTATGTTTACTTTTATTGGTTTTGAGTTAAACCAACGACAACCCACTAATTAATTTCATATACTTTGTTTTCTATTGTATATTTCTCAATTGGAAGCGAATAATTTGGTTGGAGAAGGATTTCTGTTTCGGTATAGTTATTATTGTATACATGTTATCATTTTAAAAAGGTAATAATTTTGTAAGAAGATTATTATAGGTATGCATAGTAAATTTTAAAGTGGAATACTCTACTCTTATATTCACCCAAAAACTGATAGTTTATTATAGGCTTAAATATGGTTTTAGCTTATGTGAAATAGCGACCTTTTGGTTTTTGTTATAAAAAAATAAAATGAGGAAATAGTTAATACATGCCTCAAATAATTGTTGACTTTTAATGTAATAGAGATGAATAATATATTATTAACTAAAAACATTACATGTATAATACATAAATATTAAATAATTGCGAGTCATTATAAATTGTTTATTTTAAGTCAGTAAGCAAAGAGAAATGATAGATTTGAAGAACTAATTACTATGAGCTATATATCTCTAAGGTATTGATGTAATGATAAATACATATCACGAGTATGGGGAAATTGAAAGACGAGTGCACATCACTTACTCTCCCATGATGACTTTCATTTCATGTGGTCATAACCTTATGATTGGTTAAAAATATATACATATATTTAAATTAAAATTTATTTTTTAAGTATTTTTCTGATCAATCATAATTTATAATATATGAAATGGTACTCATTATGGACAAAAGATGTGCCCCTGTAAATACAATACAATAAGTGTGATTAGAGAAGAAATAAAAGATGTTTATATAATATTATGCATACATATAAAAATTAATTGAGGCATGAGGCATCACAGGACATGCTTGCTCTCCTTAATAAGATTGTTTTGTTTCAGATTTAGATGCTCCTTTTCTCTTACTATTTTTTTGTTACTTTGCTTGACTACCAAATTTAGTTGTGTTTTATACCGTCTTTGCTGTGATAATAAGGTATATGACTTCACACGGACGTTGGTTCAAGTAATACATGTTTCCCTTAAGCAAGGTTTCGGGTTTGAGTCATGTGGATGGAAAAAATGTGGGAGAGTTAGCCCCACGTACTATGAAATAAACATATTTTTTAGCGGTACTAAAAGACATGTTCATTATTGTTATCATTATAAAAACATTGGGTGGAGCATTCTTGAATGTTGAGTGTTAGAGTTGAAAAAAAAAATGGGAAAGAAAGTATGTGTAAGTGGTGGTGGTGGATTTGTAGCATCTTGGCTTATTAAGCTTCTTCTTTCGAAAGGTTACATTGTTCATGCAACTATAAGACAACCTGGTACTTCAACTTCAACTTCTTTTATTAATACCCTTTTCAATTATTGCATACCTCAATATCAAAATTTATTCTTTTTACCTATCATGTTATTATTATGCATAAATAGTGTCAGATTGTTTAGATTTTTTTTTACAAAAAAGTGATTTTCAGCTTCTATTTTTAAGAAAGATTAACCAAAGAAGGATGTAAATGTAAAAAAAAATCACTTTTTTGTGTGGAAAAAGCTTGAAGACAAGGGTCCATATGTTACATTTAGCATAGAAATTTTTAGGATGATGTTGTAGTTCCTTTGTTTTTCTTTATACTCTTTCCCGGTGTTTTAAATTGCGGTTACTGCGATTGCAGCTGTCACCACACCTTCAATATTGTGGCCGATCCAGTCCGCAATTTGAAACACTGCTCTTTCCAAAAGGAAAAGGCTATGATTCTTTTGTTGTGTGTGTATGATTATTAAGCAGGTAATGAGAAATATGAGCACTTGCTGAAATTAGAGAGAGCTTCTGAAAATCTTACAATCTTCAAAGCAGATCTCTTAAATCATGAATCTCTCTACTCAGCAATTGTTGGATGCAATGCTGTTTTTCATGTTGCTAGCCCTGTCCCCTCAACAACTGTACCTAATCCTGAGGCATGCATCTGCTACATTAACAACATGCAATTTTTATGTTTTAGTTACTCTCAATTCATTCTTCTTAATTCGGTAATATTTGATGACAAATCTTGTGATATACTGTCATTGTTAGATTTGATTAAGGTAAGGACCTGACATTGGTTTACAGTTATTGTTGGTAGGAATGTTTCCTTTTCTGATTGGTGTATGAGTAAAACGACTTGTATTTCCTCTTCTTTTATTATATAAGCGTATCAGCTTTGTAATGGGGACGGTTACACCTTGTACTCATCTTTAATGAAGTTTTGATTAAAAAAGAAAAACTTATTCAAACAGTGGAACTTAGTTTTGTGTTTTTTATTACAAAGTTCTAATGGTTTTTGATTTACTATTGTGTTGATGCTCTTATTTCTCCAAATTTAATACCAGGAGTTACTTAGAAGTTAGATTTTCGGTTCGGTTCCATTATTAGAAGCATGTATAGGGTACAAAAGTGACTTTCTAGCTTCTCCTATTGGTGTTAGTAAAATAAATTTTTGCAGGTAGAAGTCATTGAGCCTGCAGTGAAAGGAACTAAAAATATACTTGAAGCATGTCTTGAAGCTAAAGTAGAACGAGTTGTATTCGTATCTTCTATAGCTGCTATTGTCATGAGCCCAAATTTGCCCAACGATAAAGTGATTGATGAGTCCTGTTGGTCTGATAAAGAGTACTGCAGAAAAACCGAGGTCCGTAAAATTCTAATCCGTACGAGCTTACGATATGGATAGTAGCATTGTCTTTCATTTGGAGTATTCCTTTGTTTAAGATTTTCCGTTGTAGAAATGCTAAGTTTCAATCATTATGACTGTTTCTTATATATACCGAAAATCATGTTTCACATGTGATCCAGAACTGGTATTGTTTCTCCAAGACAGAGGCGGAGGAGCAGGCGCTGGACTTCGCGAAAAGAACCGGGCTTTCTGTAGTAAGCATTTGTCCATCCCTTATATTGGGGCCAATTTTACAGTCAACTACTGTCAATGCAAGTAGCTTGGTTCTCCTCAACATTTTAAAAGGTGCCCACTTATCCTTTATGAAATTTTTGTCGTTACGGAATACCATTTTACCAGCTATTCGATGCTAGTTAAAATGCCTTGTCGTTTTAGACGATAATGGCATCCATTTCCATAGATAACATCTTTGGTCATGTTAAAGTGGTGCGAAATATTTGGTGTCTAGAAAAGGTTCAGAGTTTAGCAATAGCAATATATCGTTGGAGATAAATGAGATGAATAGTTGACGATACAGTAATTTGGAATCGAGAAAAAAAAATTTTAGATTATTCTAAAGGATACTTCAAATCATGTTTTTTGGTTTCTTGCCATAATCAAAATCATCACATAGGAGTGTAAGATTGTTAGCAGGCCTCAAATTGAAAATATCTACCCAATGACTTAGAACTATCGTTGTGTTCACTTCTATTATAAAACATCACATTTGTCTCTAAATTCTGATCTGGTTTTATTAGAGACAACTTAATACAAGTATAGTTCCAATAGCATAGAACTAAGGGTGGCATCTAGTTTATTTATTGTTATCTATAGTTTCATTTAGTTCTATTACGACTCAACATTTATATGATAATGGTGTCATGTCTTGTTATCATGAAGAGTCAAATATCTATGCATTATCAGTGTAAAGATTTATATTTTATACACAATCAATATATCATCCACCGTTCTTTTGTATTACTTTTTGACGAGTCAATGATGATTAAACATTAATGGTGAATGATGCAGTGATAGTATATAAAACTCATACACAATCAATGCACATATTTTATTCTCTATCATGAAACACAATTATACTCTTAGAGCTGATTTTTATGTGTCATTTGCTTCCCTGCCCAAAGACTTGAAATGATTGTTCTTTTACTTATTTTAAGGGTTAAATACTAAAATACTACCCAAAAACTGAAAAACATCTATGTCATTTGGCTTGTCTTTCTTTGTTTTGTCTTGTCTGAAACTGAAGGTTGCGAGTCATTGGAGAATAAGCATCGCTGGATAGTCGATGTGCGAGATCTAGCTGATGCGATACTTTTGGCTTACGAGAACCTTGCGGCAGAAGGAAGATACTTATGCACTTCACACCCTATCAAGACAAAGGATTTGGTGGAAAAACTGAAGAGCATATATCCTAATAACAACTACCCTACAAAGTAAGCTTGAATTCCCTATGGTCTATAAATCAAAGGAATTTTTCTAGTATTAGTCCTAAACCAAGTATCTTCTTAATGTCTTGACTCTTATTTTGGATTTGATGCATCACTTTAACCATGTTACTTATTGGCAGATGCTGAGATATAAATTTCAGAATCACATGCTTAATCGGTTTTCGGTTTTCGCAGCTTTATTGAGGTGGATGATTACACAAGGTTGAGCTCAGAGAAACTGCAAAAGTTGGGTTGGAAATACAGGCCATTAGAGGAAACACTCATTGATTCTGTTGAGAGCTACATAGAGGCTGGTATACTAGAATCAAAATAAATATGTTTAGTTCTTTATCATTACCCTTTGTTTGAAGGATTGGTTCCTTGGAAGAGATTTGTGTATGTCTTTCAACTTTTATTTTGTGTTTAAGTTGAATGATCACAATAATTATATCATGTGTGAGATCTTTTGAAGTCTAAATTTCCAAAGGTTAGTAATACATTTGAATGCTTAAGTAAAGCTTGAGGCTAGTCTTCTTTTTTTCGATAAACGAAAATGTATTAAAGAAGTACAAGGAGTGTTAACCCAATATAAGAAAGAGATCAGAGAACGTTTAGATTACAAGCATCCTTAATACAAGACCTAGTATCTAGGCACCAAATAGAATAGGACATGGCTCTTAAACCAATGTTAGAAGAATACCCAGACGAAGATCTCACTCGGATTAATTCCGTCATGTGATTGTAGTTGAAGTTCTTCCCTTCAAAAATGGTTTCGTTATGCGTAAGCCATATACACACAAATATGTGATTGCAGCAGCTTCAGGCTACTATAATTGGGAGCACATCTTCTGTCTTAAAAAGTGTACCACTCCATGTACCACCCAATTGTGATTGTACCACTCTATGTACTACCTAATTTTTCTGACCAATACCAAGTGGTAGTACACAGAGTGACACTTTTTGGGACAAGTATCATATCATTCAACTATTGTATCAAACATAAAAATAGACAAGCATCATATCATTCAACTTTTGCATCAAACATGACAGAGTACTAGAATACCACACACACAAACATTGCTTGAAAACCAACACATATTCCTTAAATACTATGAGGTATAACACAAACAAACAACATAGGATTCAATACTACATTGACTTTCTTTTCTTCTTCTCATCAGAAATTAACAGCAAAACCAGAAGGGGTGATTATTTTTCTCAAAGATGGCCTTGAAAACTCTGACCAAGCAACAAAATCATCACAAACCAAACTACAATTCTTTAAATTTAACTCTCTTAGTGCAATGCAGTTTTCTATTACTTCCCTCACCCCTTTATCTGTAACATCACTGCAACTCTGGATTTCCAAAACCACTAGTCCACAACACCTTCTTGATATTACTGAAAGTGCTTCATCATTGATTCTTGATCCTGACAAATTCAACATCTCCAATTTGGAAACTTGAAACTCAATCTCAAACAACTTCACTTCTGTATAGGACAAGTTTAAGTGCCTTATCTCACAGCATTTGTTTAAAACTTCAACAATACATTCTCCACTTATACCTTCACAAGCATTTAAGTCAAGAAGCTGCAAATTTGGGCAAATAGAAGCAAACTTTGTTAAACTTGCATCATCTAACAAAACATTATCACCTAAGTAGACATTTTTCACTTGATGGTTATTGACAGAAAAATCCATCAAAGAGTAATATTCCTCTTGCACCTCTACACCAAGATATGTTCTCTCCATTTTGATCTCATTGAGCATAGGACACTTTTGTGTGAGTATGAAAAAGGTTGAATTTGTCAGTTGGCAACAACCACTGAGGTTTATAGAGGTTAAACTGTGGAGAAATATAGATAACTTGCCGATACATTCGTCTGTTAGAAAGTCAACTTTCCGAAGATCTAAGAGTCGAACTGATCGGCACTTGGATAACAGATAAGAGATTCCTGCAAATGAACAATTGCAGCAATCTAGGAGGACAAGATTCCTTAGTATAATGCCACAACCATCTGCGAGTGAAAAGAGCAACTCGTCCGAGATAAAAGAATTTGATAAATCAACAGCAGTTAACCTTTTCAAACTCCTTAAAGAATCGATCAAATCTGAGTTGATTGCTATGAGTGTCAAACCAGGTCCGTGTAGTCTTTTCTTTTCAATGTTAAAAGCGACGGAAGTTAAACTCGGCCTAAGGCGAATTGCAGCTGCAATGCCTGATTGAGTTACTTTGAAACAAGTGAAGAATGAAATTTCTTCCAATGACAAACAGTTTTGGCATAGAGATATAAGGGATTTATCAGTGATTAAGTAGTTACCAGAAATGTTAATCTTTCGTAGATTCTCGAGCAAAGAAGACAACCTGAATATCCCGAAATCCGATGCTTGCGAATTCAATGGAAAGCTAATGTCAAGCTCTTGAAGGAGAGGGAAACAATAAGCTATAACAACCAAATGGCTATCATGCAAAGAGCCTATGTTTGAACAGATGAAAACCTTCAAATTTATCATCTTTGAACCAAGTTCTCTCAACCCATCAAGTGGAAGTGTTCTCTGATTAGAAAGATTAAGCAAATCAAGGTCCAAACCAGATTGTATAATTTGATGAAGCAGACCTTGAAGGTCACCACTGAAGTGACTGAGGTCTAAAGTTTTGAGCCTTGAAAACCTTAAGAAAAGCTGTGGAAGGAACAGAGTTGTCGAATCGAATATCGCGAGAGAGAATTGAAGCCGGTTTGTTATGGAAAGGAATTGCTTGCAGACCATGGATACAGACTCCAAGTGGTGGCCTTGACCAAGGAATCTGAACACCAATTCCCAGCATTCTTCAAGGAAAACTACAGATTCCAATGACATCTTGATCTTGATCTCTCAAGTGAAAAGAAACTTCAATGGTTGGTATAAGTGATCATGTGAAAATACATCAACAATGTTCAATGGCTTAATATAATATATCAAATGAACAAAACATATCTAAAGATCTCAAAGGCTAGATGATTTATTAACAAATTGTGTCATTCAATGGAGATTTATAACAAGTTGCACTACAAGAAATTTATCATATACTTACAAACACTTATAATGACAACGAATAAAACGGTTGGTATTGATATAATATACGTATAGACATACAATAAAACGTAGGTATAAGTATAATATAACTACAAATATCTAGATCGGTAACTATCGATGGTGTCAATTTTATATTATTGTCATAGGCTGCAAAACTGATAAAGGTGATGAAATGAAGGTTTAGAAGAAGAAGGGTTATATTTGAGTAGTGCAAGTCTATGTTATAAAACTCAACAAAGCCTTTTGCTTTTTAGGTAAGCAATGATTTGGTCCATATCTACTTTTCACTTCTTGCTGGCTTTTACTTTTTATACAACCTTTTTTTATTGCACTTGAATTAGATTACTTGTATAACTAGATTCAACAACTTAATTAATACATCGATGTACAAAAATCTGTTGTCTCAAATCTTATCTCCGTTGAAACAAAAACATCAACAATAATGAATGTTGTAAATTTTTAATTAACATAGTATGTTTTCATTGATGCGAGACATAATTTGGGACACATCAGAGCTTTGTTCTACCTCAATGCCCCTCACACTTATATCAATATAGTGTCCAATAGAGATGGCAAAACCGGCCAGTTTTGGCTTGTGCCTGTGAAAATTTATGCGGACATGGGTATACTCGTATTAGCTTAATGGATAAAATTCAATGCAGTTCCTGTTTTAAAATGAGTAACGAGCTTGTGGATATTGCCTGTTTTGCCATCTATAGTCCAACACAATGTTATATTAATAATCATTCCTACTATTATAAAGTTTTTTATTTGGTTTCATTTTAGTGAATATAATCAGAGATCCAATCATGGGTTTCCAATGAATGTTGAATGCACGACCTCCTTTCTTCCAAATCAGTCATGCTTCACATAAACTGATTTCAATTTTAAAAAAATCATTTTATAAAGTGATTTTTTTAAAAAGTACATGCAGTATAGTATTATTATAATTCATTTGATGCCATTATGTAATAGAAAAACTTAGAAGATTTTTGTTGTTGGGGACAATGTAACCACTTAAAAGTTTGGTCGTCGAAAAGAAATTTTTTGGCCATCATTAAGCCCATTTGGCTTCTTTATTTTTATGCACTTATACAAACATTTTACAGAATAAGAAAATAATGTATGCATTAATAATATAAGAGTTTTTTCGTGTTTTAAAGAGTTTGGTTACGATGCTAACAAATCAAACAAAAATTGTGATGGTAGTCCATATCAGTAGGGCAAATGATGTAAGTTAGGTAAATTAAGAGTTTTAAATTGTTTGGTTTTTCTTTGGGTACTCCAAATTGTTTGATTCTACAGGCATAGATTTGTATAGTACAATGAATATTGGCATGTAGGATAGTTAAGATATCATTATGCTAAAATATTGTGATAATATCACTCTATAGGTAAGAAAGTAACATATTTTGGGACTTTATGATTGCTTCTCCCAATAATATTGCTTCCAGTAATTGAAGCATAGACAATTTAGTTTTTACTATTAGACTAACGATCTGTTAATATATCACATATGGTTTGAATTAACTAAACATCTTTATGTGAATTTAGGTTGTTAAGCTAAGGAAGAAAAAAGTCAAGAGTAATCAAATTAACTTTCAATTCATTAATATCTTGAATCAAATTAACTTGCAAAGCATATATCTTGAATCAATTCATTAATATTTTCTAAAGAAGTATATTCAAAAAACAAGAAGGTTCAAATTCAGACTAAGGCGAAATGCGAACATTGCTTATCTGATAACTTGAAAATTAAAATCATAGAAACAACTTTTTCATTTACGAAAATAAGACATGTATATTTAATCATACCACCCATTATCTTCTAAAACATCCATATTAGTAGCAAAATGTTGTCCAAGATGAGTGCTCCAAATGGACAATTTACATGCCAATGTTACAAATTCATGAGAGAGAATTTCAAGACAAGAAATTTTAATTTCTAAAGACTAGTAAAAGGTGGTGAAAATCTCATGATAATTAACATAGGTATAGTAAGAGTATACTAACATCTATGCAGTATGAGTATGAAATTGTCGACGATAAAACATGATAGTGGATAAAGCAGTAACAATATATGTCGGTTCATGTTTTTTTTCCCTCTTAAAAATATGAGTAATTCCCAGGAAAGATTATTATTTCTCTTTTTAAATTTGTATGAACCTTCTAAACAATGATTTTTTCATCATTTTCCACTTCCATTTTGGATTCTCTGTTCCATTGTTGCAAAAGCATTCATCTCACTAAATCCCTTCATGCACTTCTCTTTGTTTTAGGCAAATCTCAAAATGTTGTTCTTTCTACTAAGCTTCTTAATCTCTATGCTTCTTTTGGTTATCTCTCTTTATCTCATTCCACTTTTCAACATCTTCATAACAAGAATATTTACTCTTGGAATTCAATCATTGCTGCTTATGTTCACTCTGCTAGATATACCCAAGCTTTGAATTTTGTTACTGATTTGTTCTCACTTTCTTCTCAAAGGCCTGATTTTTACACTTTTCCACCTACTTTGAAAGCTTGCCAATGTCTTATTGATGGAAGGAAGATGCATTGCTGTATTCTGAAGATGGGTTTTGAGAATGATGTCTTTGTGGGTGCTTCATTGATCAATTTGTATTCACGCTTCCGTGGTTTGGATTCTGCTTACAAGGTGTTTGTTGAAATGCCTGTGCGGGATGTGGGTTCTTGGAACGCAATGATTTCGGGGTTTTGTCAGAATGGGAATGCGGCTGAGGCGTTGGATGTGTTGAATAAGATGAAAGGTGAGGGGTTGAAGATGGATAAGGTTACTGTGTCGAGCATACTTCCGGTTTGTGCACAATCAAATGATGTCGTCAGTGGGTTGTTGATTCATTTGTATGTGATAAAGCATGGGCTGGAAGAAGATGTGTTTGTTTCCAATGCGTTGATCAATATGTATTCAAAGTTCGGTAGGCTTCAGGACTCACAAAGGGTTTTTGATTACATGAAAGTGAAGGATCTCGTATCTTGGAATTCCATAATTGCTGCATATGAGCAGAATAATGATCCAACTACTGCACTTGGGCTGTTTAAAGAGATGCAACTCATTGGAATTCGACCCGACTTGTTGACAGTTGTGAGCCTGGCCTCAATTTTGGGTCAATTAAATGATCAAATGGTTAGCAGGTCAGTTCATGGATTTGTTATGAGACATGAATGGCTTGAAAAGGATGTTGTGATTGGAAATGCACTTGTGAATATGTATGCAAAATTGGGTGCTATGGATTGTGCAAGTACAGTTTTTGAACATCTTCCTTTGAGAGATATAATTTCGTGGAACACTTTGATCACCGGTTATGCTCAGAATGGTCTTGCAAGTGAAGCAATTGATGCTTTTAATAAGATGGAACAGTGTGAAAACATAATCCCAAACCAAGGGACTTGGGTGAGTATTCTCCCAGCATATTCCCACCTTGGAGCTTTGCAAAAAGGAACGAAAATTCATGGGAGGCTAATCAAGAACAGCCTCTACTTGGATGTCTTTGTAGCTACCAGCCTGATTGACATGTACGGAAAATGTGGGAGGTTAGACGATGCAATGTCCTTATTCTATGAAATTCCTCCTGAAACTTCAGTTCCTTGGAATGCCATAATATCTTCTCTCGGGATTCATGGGCATGGAAAAGAAGCTCTGCACCTTTTCAAGGATATGCTAGCTGAAGGTGTAAATGCAGATCATATTACCTTTATATCTTTGTTGTCGGCCTGTAGCCACTCAGGTTTAGTTGATGAGGGACAATGGTGCTTTGATATGATGCAGAAAGAATTCGGGGCTAAGCCTAGTTTGAAGCATTATGGCTGCATGGTAGATTTGCTTGGTAGAGCTGGTTATTTGGAAAAGGCGTATAATTTAGTGAGCAGCATGCCTTTACAGCCTGATGCATCGATTTGGGGTGCTCTTCTTGGTGCTTGTAGAATACATGGAAATGTCGAGATGGGTACATTAGCTTCACATCGCTTGTTAGAAGCCGATTCAGACAATGTTGGCTATTATGTGTTGTTGTCAAATATGTATGCTAATGTTGGAAAATGGGAAGGAGTTACTAAAGTAAGATCATTAGCCAGAGACCGAGGATTGTCCAAAACTCCGGGATGGAGCTCTGTAGTAGTTGGCAGTATAGTTGAAGTCTTTTATACCGGGAACCAAACCCATCCAAAATGTATAGAGATATACGATGAATTAAGTGTTTTGACTGCGAAAATGAAGAGCCTCGGTTATGTTCCAGATTATAGTTTTGTCTTGCAAGATGTGGAAGAGGATGAGAAAGAACAAATTTTGACAAGTCACAGTGAGAGATTGGCAATTGCATTTGGAATTATCAGCACCCCACATAGAAGTTCCATTAGAATATTTAAGAACCTACGTGTTTGTGGTGATTGTCACAGCGCAACTAAGTACATATCCAGAATTACTGAGAGGGACATTGTTGTGAGAGACTCAAATCGTTTCCATCATTTTAAAGATGGAATTTGCTCATGTGGTGATTACTGGTGACAAAGACTAAATTTTGGTAACTTGAGAAGATTACCCGTAACTTAATTAATTACTCGGATATACAAAACTAGACATTTGTTTGTTACTTAGTAGGATTAAGACTCGGTTGTTATTATAGTAATAGGAGAGAATCCGCTGCTTTGAAAGAATGTCGTTTTTCGGAATTAAAAGTAGAGATGAAGTAAGAGCATTAGCTCTTGTGCCTAATTTTCTGTTAAAATGTTGGGTTGCATTCCTCCCATCAAAGTCAATTATTATGCATAAATAAGTGTCAGATTGTTTAGAATTAGAAAAAAAAATGACTTCCAGATATTCTAAAAATAGTAATTTTTTCTTTCAAAAAGTGATTTTTTTAAGAAGCTGATCTGCAGAACCATGTGAGTTTACAAAAGAATGTAAAAGTCATTTAAAAAAAGTGATTTCCACTTCTAGCCAAATATGGCATTAAATGTACAACTTAGAGTAATTTTTCCCACAGTAAGGCACCATGTAAACCTATCCCTTAGACAAAAAAGAAGTGGAACCTCATATCTACAAAGAGAATGTGAACAAAAGTCTAGTCTCCATTTCTCCATCACTACTTAAGATGTTTCTTCAATTCATCATCCCAACTGTAATTTTTTTATATCAGCAATTGTTACAACGTTAATATTTTTGTTATGGGTAAGACTCGAACCCTCAACTTCTTTCACAACATCAAACCACCTTATAACTTCTTTTTTGTATTTAAACTCACAACATTCTGCTCTCCGTTCCTTAAGCCCTTTATCATCTTCAAACCACCTCATGATGGTGATATAATACTGCACTGAATGTATACTGAAACTAATTCCAAAAACATAGAAAAATGAAAGTAATATAATTCAAGGTGAAGCAAAGAAAAGCATGTTAATTCATAATTGTATATAACATCACCTGCATACAATGTATACATTATTTACAAATCCATTAAAGGGTCACAACTCACAAACTTTACCATGCATAATTACCAATGCAATTATTATAACATTCAAAAACAGCAGAAGCAAATAAAACAACATAAATTGATATTAATATACTATCTAATTTCATTAAGTAAAAGGATGCAAAACATGTAACATTTCAGATTATCATTTCCTGAACCTCATATATGACATACTTCCACAAGGCATCCATGACCCAAGAAGAGTTCCTTCTGGCTCTCACTAAGACGAAAATGCGGCGGCGCAAATATTCTTGTCAACGACGGCCTTGAAGATACCATCCAAGCAACAACACTAGGATCCACACCATAACATGAAGTCAAATTTATATCTCTCAGTAGTTTGCAGCCTTTCACCACTTGTTTCACTCCCTCTGCTGTGATATCAGAACAATTTGCCATTTCCAAAGCTACTAGTCCATGATCCATCATCAACTCCGGAATATGATAATCTCAGCACCTCCAAATTGGGAAATTGAAAGTTTATCATCCCAAACAGCTCCACTTTTGAATGGTAGATTAAACTCAAATACCTGATCTTACAACATCTCTTTAAAACTTCAACAGCGCCCGATGCACTTACAAGAACTTAAGTTCAGAAGCTGCAGATTAGGACAAATCTAGGCAAACATTTCAATGTTTTCATCCCTCAACCTTGTATTGCTAGACAAATGGAGAGACTTCACTTGAAAGTTCACAATAATATCTGTATCCACCCAAGGATCTGCGAAAGAATCTAATACCTCAATTTCACCAAGGTATGTTTCCTCCATTATTATCTCATTTAACAAAGGACAATTCATGATGAGTGCAAAGAAGCTTATAGCAGTCCGGTTATAACAACCAGAGAGGTTTATATGCATCAAGTTACGAAGAAGCATAGGTAACTCCCTGATCTGCTCATCTTCCAAAAACTCAGCGCCATGATAAAGATCCATGTGTTGGACAAATTGACATTTTGAAAACAAGCAATAGATTCCAGCATAACTATAATCACGGATACCTTGGAGAAGAAGCTTCCTCAACGGTGGACTTGCTTTTGCAACAGAATAGAGCAGCTCATCCGATATACTCGAAAATGACAGATCAATACAGTCAAGTTTTTCAAACTTAGAAAGGAATCAATTAGATTCTAACAGATCTGACTTTTACGATTTATAACAGATATAGAAGTTAAGTTGGGTCTCTCCTTAATTGCAGAAGCAATACCATCTTGGCTTATGATTTCGCAACGAGTTAGTGCAACATTTTCCAGGAGCTCACCCTTTTTGCAAAGATGGAAATACAATGAGTTGTTAATTAAGTGATTACCAGAAAGCTTAACCTTGTGAAGTTTGGTAAGCGCCAAGGATAACGCCTTTATGTCAATATCAGAAACAGGACTAGTTGCATTGTTAATTCCATATTTGTAACAACTGATGTCCAGTTCTTCAAAAGATTAAGATATGAGAAGAAGATCACCAATTGTGAGAGTAATGTTGCCGCAACCAAGAGACTTCAAAGTTTTCATCTTTTGACTTAAAGGTCGAAACCCATTAGCAGGAATTGTTCTGCAGTTGCAGATATAGAGAGAATCAAGGGATGATGATGATTGTGAGATTTGGAGGAGGAGCGCGTCAAGATCACCGGTGAAGTGTTAGAAATCGTTCTCTTAGGAACAATTAAAGTGAGAGTGAAAGTGTCAAGCTTGCAGGTGGAAAATACAGTGGATTTGGGAAACAAAGAATGGGAGACATGTCGCCTACTATAATTTTCGTATACATTAGTTAGCACAGTAAACTCAATGTAATATTAAGTCATAATGCTCTCTCACCTAATAAACTAATCTTTTGGGTCTGACTTTTCTCATGTGTTCTAGTCCTAACATTTGGTGTTACTTCGTGAGAGTAGTGTACTCATAAGAATTTTTGTTACTACTTGATACCTCCATGTTACACTATTATTGAATAACAAAAAAATTCATCTAAGAAAAACAAAATACACAGTTTGCTTTTGCTATTATCAAATTCAGAAACAGCCTGTTATTTTGAGCTTGAGATTGTTAAAGAATAAACATAACAATGCCAAACCCAAAGGAATAAAAATCTGAGTATAAATAACCCCAGTACAAAAAAGTTGTTTTGGCCAAAAATGAAGTTAGAATATAATCACTCTTATAATAGAATAATAACCATGTAACAAAAAACTTGATAGTTAATCACAAAAAACAATGACCTGAATCTAGGTATCAAAACTTATATATCTAAAGAGCTATTTGAGAATGTACTAAAGAAAACTATACTTAAAATTCCAATTTAACAAGTGCATTTGAAACATCTATAGGTAAGGATTCATATTGGAACCAATCCTTCGTGCACATAAGGGCTTCAAGAGTTGAGGAGCTTAATGAACTTTTATAGCTATCCATTTTCCTAATTTTTGTGTCAAATACTGAATCTCCAAAAAGAGTGGATACCGGTATAGATAAAATATCAGACGCAATTCTAGACAGTGTTGGATACTTGAATCCATTCAATTTCCACCAACTCAAAATATCAAATTCCTGTACCATAGGCAGTAATGGCGCTTCGAGATACTCATCCAATTCTGACTTTAAATCAGAAATCAAAATTTCATAATCAGAAAGTACATCTTCACCATAAAATATAGAATTATCACATGATTCTTCTTGATATGGCTCTGTCTTTAGAAAAATTTCATCACCATCTGTTGCTGCAAAAGGAAGCATTTGTGTGTTATATTCGATGAATAGTTCACGAAGCCTATCTTCAACTATTCTTATCCATGACTCAGCATTCTCACCAAATATCTTAGCAAAGGTGAATTCCACCAGCTTCATTTTATGCCTCGGATCCAAAGCTACAGCAATCGCTAGGATTAGACAACTTTCTCTCCAATACTGATCAAACTTCTCGTATAACGGCATAATCAAACTACTAAGGAAAGGATCATCACTAAACGCAGCATGAGCCATCTCCTCTTGAAGTTTTGACACTTCGCAAAAAAATACGTTTGCAGTTGGATATAGTTTGCCAGTTAAAATGTTAGCTGCATCATACAAAATCTTCAAATATGTGCAGAGAGTTTGAACCTTCTTCCAATCACTCATTGTTATAATCGTTTTGTAATCAGGATCAAAAGCATCAAAGCATGTAAAGACTTCTTTTAACTCACAGGCAGCAGCAAGCATATGATAAGTTGTGTTCCATTTACTCTCATCATCGATCAAAAGGTCCACCATGCTAGGGACTTGCAATTGTTGCTTCAGCTCAAAAAACTTATTTTT
This sequence comes from Lupinus angustifolius, assembly GCF_001865875.1. Taxonomy (NCBI): domain Eukaryota; kingdom Viridiplantae; phylum Streptophyta; class Magnoliopsida; order Fabales; family Fabaceae; genus Lupinus; species Lupinus angustifolius. The sequence continues at coordinate 10,823,275 of NC_032013.1, forward strand.
ATGAGAATCTGAAGAATTTACAAACTTCACACTCTCACGCACTTTGCCAATAGTTTCTCTTAATGAACATAATGTGTCTACTGCAAGGCGACTAAGAACACGAGCATAACAATTCTGGTTTAATAACTGACCATTGAGGATCAAAGGGCTCTTGAAAGAAAGAAGACCTCTCAGATTTCCAATCATAGTCTCACTTGAGAAGGATTTATCAAATGCAACGGTGAACAATCGACCATCCAAATGCCAATCAGATAAGCAGGTCACTACACCTTGCTTTAAGGAATCATCACAATCAGAAAACGGTACTGTAATAACCTTGAGGATGGGATGATGCATGTTCCAGTCACCATCAATGAAGTGTCCTCGAACAAAAACATAGCGTGTTGCCTGGTTTGAAGTCCATAAGTCCAATGAGAGGTTGACTTGTGCAAGAATACCCTTGATAAGATTCAACATGTTTAGCTTCTTTCTATGGAATATAGAAACACAATTTGCTTCAACAGAATTTAAACATAAAGGATTGAACTGAGGTTGAAGAGTCCGAACAAAATTAATGAAACCCTGCTGCTCCACCATATGTAGTGGATAATCGTGTAAAATTATCATTTTAGCAATGTCATGGTTGCAACGCTCCTGATCAAAAAGGCTACCATTACCAGCATACCCAGATGCTGCTCTCGTCCGTTTCTTTGGTCGATTAGCACTATCTCGAGAAGCATCAGTATTACAATATAAGCTTTGTTCATTTTTCTGACGAAGTACTTGACAGATTCCCAAGGTAATGTGTCTTTTCAGATGGCTAGTACCAGATAGTTTTGAACCACTGATATAAGCAAATGATTTCTTGCACTGTTTGCAATAAGCCCTGGTAATACCAGCTCCAACACTTTGCACTGTGAAGTATTCCCACACCATAGACTTTTTTCTCTGACGCTTATTCGGAAATGCTCCCGACTCGGGTTTGTCATTGTTAGTAACAGTGGTAACATGAGTATCGAACTCCATGAGAGCAGGCAAAGGATTATCCTAGAAAACATTAAAAAGGGCGTCAATAAGTGGATGAATGAACACATATATTAACAACAATAACAAATTGATCAAGCAAGAGTAAGAATTTAAAAAATCATTGAACTTCAACTACAAAGGATTGACTCTGATAAAATATACAACTCTATTAGCTCAGCTGTACAACTAAAATCGACACTCGGCGATACTCACAATTGCATACAGTACACCACTCCACCTCGAAATACAAGATACCTCAATACTCCCTCCCTCACATCAGTCTATCATATCTCATTTCAGTTGCTCAATACAATCAACAGAGTGAGACTTTATTAATGGAGAGGAAAGTTGCGTGAAAAAACAAAGAAAACACAAAATGAAATGACACTTGTAGCCTTATTAGTTACATTGAGATTACAGTTTTACCCTTAAAACCGAAAAAAGAACTTCTCTTTCCGGTACTAGAGAGGTGTCTCACTCAAGATTAACAACATATAAGTAAAACTCAACTCATTAACATACTGCCAAATTTTAGAGAATCATGTAAAATTAAAAATAATCATCTCGTTTAAAACCCCTAGTTCAAACAAAAATTCAAACCTAAACATATATTGGCATCATATGCAGAGAAAAAAACGCTCAATTTAAAAAGTAAAAAAAGTCGACCTAATGCACGAGGCTCTCAGATAGCAGGGTTTTAGGAGGATAAATCACGAGACTTAATATTTACAGCGTTACAAGACGAGAAACCTTACCATTACGCCGAGACTGTATTTAATTTAAAAAATACATTGTCTTGATATTCTTTTAAATTTCTTTTTATTTTTGAACAGTATCATCGTAAAAAGACACATAAGCAAATATTTAAGTTAATAAACACAACAAAGGGAGAATACAAGAATATAACAAGACAATAACATAGGTTGTATGAATATAGAGAATCAGAAAATCATAAAAAGAATATAAAAAAATGAATGCGATGTGAAAATAATAATAAGATTAAAATCATAAGAAGAAGAAAATAGAGAAGAGAACCTTGAATGGCGAAAGAATGGGTTAAGCGGCTGAAGGTGAAAGTGGAACTGAAAGTGAAACACGTTCAAAATTTCTTCAACAAAAAACTACTTATACTATCTCTATTATATATAAATCTAAATAGGGTTTACTTTTCTTTTTTTTATCTTTCTTTTATCTATTTCAATTCTCAATACTTATAAATTTAATTGTGTTAACGTAAGTATATCATTTATTATTTACTAGCGTGTATCCGCGCGGTCGACTCAAATTTTTAATTTTTTATATAAATTTATAAGCATAAAAAATGAAACATATAAATTCTATAAAAAATGTAACTTTAAGAATATAAAATGTAATAATTGATATGATATACACAAAACTTTTATAAATTTATCGGGCATCTAATAATCATTATTGTGTTGTTGATATTTTTTCATGTGCTATTGTTTTAGTTTTGAGTTGAGAAAAAAAAAGGGAATATGTGGATGAGTAATAATGTATTAATGAAAAATGAAAGCAAAATGTGGAAGTTTCCATTTATTAAGGAAAGAGGTTAAAAATGATAAAAATGGAATTTAAAAATTATACCATGTATGATGGTTATTACTTGTTTTGGTTTTATTAATAGTATAGATTAATGTTTCGGTAGATTAAAATTAGTATATCATTTATTATCTAGTAGTGTGTTAATAGACATTTCGTGTCTAATGACCCGCAATTTTGTTTTATAGAACTAAATATTCAATTTTTATATATATTTTATTTTGTATAATTATAACGTTTTTTATATTTAGTTTATTTTATATTATTATTTATTATTGGATATATTTTATTTTTTATTATAATATCCAATTTAAGGAGAGATTGGTAGTTTCAACTTGTAATTAATATTTTAGTGGTAGTTAGCTATAATTATATTCTTTTTTGGACATTAGAAAATGTTCAAGGTGAAATAGGAGAGTATAAAACTAGAAATTACATCATAGTGATAGTTATACTATATCTTTGCTCTATAGTTTACTCAACATGCACTTTGTGCTTGTCAACTCACCTCTTTATTTCATGCTTGTCAATTAAATATTCAATTTTGTATATTTTATTTTGTATAATTAGAATATCTTTTTTTGTATTTGGTGTATTTTATATTATAATTTTTTATTGAATATAGTTTAAATTGTAATTTTTGTTTTTATTAGAATGTCTAATTTAAGGTGAGAATATAATTTTAAGTTGTTATTAATATTTTGGTGGTGATTACCTATGGTTATATGATTTTTTTTTTGTAGAAATTAATAAATGTTAAGCTCATAATAGAATGTAGAAAGTGCACTATGGTAATAATTACAACATGTTTTAGTTTTATATAAAGTATAGATATAAACATTATACTTTTTTATTTAAAATCATTAAGTAACACATAAATGATATAATGTATATTGACAATATATAAAATTTTTACAACATGAATATATAGACTATTTCTTAATTGTTAATCAGTGTAATTTTGTTATACCTATTTTATTTTTATATTTCCAATTAATAATAATAATAATAAATTTGATATATTATATACTTAAAATTTTAGTTTATATTTATATAAGTTTTATTTATGACTAGTGTGTTGATAGACATTATTGTGTATGTCAACTCATTTTCCTATTATTTGTAACGTGTAGTTTTATTGTATAGTTTAGTTTTATTATGCTATGATAGTTATTTGTCATATTCCACATTTTGTTGAGAAAAAATAGGAACAAAAAAATTAAATTAACTATTTATCAGGGAACTGATAATTATACAGTAAGAAAGAATAATAAGTTAACCAAATTACATAAAAAATACATTCTTTAAAATTCATGGGTAAAATGGTTAGTGAATAACTTTTAAAAAAAATATTCATAAATATATTAATTTTTATTTATTATGTTATAAATAAAAGTTGAGTTTACGTTTTTATTACCATGAACTAAGTTTATTTTGTTAAAATAAATAAGCAGAAATTGCAATTTAGAAGTTGTATCAAATCGATGGCTAATTTTTCAGTAGAATATATAGACTTTGACTGACTATATTTAATGAATGGTTTAACAACCCCTGCCTATTTTTTTAATGTTTTGTCACACTCTTCAGTTTTTATTCATAAGTTTTTTCCACTATACCATTAATTATCCTTAAATTTTAGTGAAATTATCAAAGTTATCTCTCTTTTCTATATTTACAACAACCTCATATTTTATATACATATATTACATTGATTATTATGGTAGGAAAGACAACTGCAATATTTTAAACAAAAAAATGGTGACAAGGATAATTATGTTAAACAAAATATAATATACTATGAGACAAGTCCAAATAGTACATAAGTCGATACTTCTTCCTTATTTTTTGTTCATTACAATATAGTATAAAAGTGATGTAAGCAATATATTACACAATATACTATATTTACTTAATTTAATTAATTTCATCATCTTTTGTTTTAAATATCAATAGTAGTTAATATAATGCATGAATATAAATAGGGAGTGACTTATATATATAAGAAAAAAATGATTTATATAATTTTATTAAACCTCAAAGAATATAAGTGTAATTTTCTATATAAACTTTCATGGACTATATCCAATAGATGAAAGACAAGCATATAATAATATATATAATGATTAGATGATAACTTACAAAAACTAATATTTTATCAAAATTACTTTTGTCTTACAGGCTACTTTTTTTTATATATATAAATTTTTACATTTATACTTTAATTAGAAATAATAATATTTTAAAACAAAAATGAATAATGAAAAATAGGGAAAACTATATTTTTTAATCTTTTTATAAGAATATTTTAGGTAGTTTTATGTGAATTTAGGAATATGATTAATATTGCTAGAATCATTAAAAACAAATTGATTTAGTATTCTAAAAATTGACCACCTCTCTAGTTGTTGTTTTTTTGTTTCTCACATATATCGTCGCACTGAAAGCAATTCTGTCCAAATCGGGAACATCCACAAGTATGTAGGGCTAACTCTTCCAGTTGACATTCTTTTCATCCACAAAACTTGATTCAGAGATTTTACTTAAAGGGAATCAAACATGTATCACTTGAACCAACACCCGTTGATTCCTCTCCTGTTGTTTGTTACAACCAAAATCACATTCAGTGATTTTCTTACCCACCGCTTATCATATTCAGGATTTTAATTTTGGTAGCTCATTTATCAATGCATATAACCTTTCATATTTATTGTTTCACATTACGTGAAGTAAACACATTTTTTTTAGAGAAAAAAAAATATATGCATTCATATAGTATGAATTTTATATATTCTCATATTTATCATATATATTTAATTATTATTAATTATTCAAAAAAAATATAATAAATAATGTACGTATATAAATCTTTATACTAGTAATGTATGGATATTGTACTCTCTTTTTTTTTAATAAGGAATCATCCCATATAAATCTTTCAATACTATAATAAAAACTATTGTTATTTGTAAATAATTATGATATATAGGTTAAATTTGATATATCATTATTTTTATTATTAAAAGGGTTAATCATCAAACATGTGATTATAATTTTCAGAAAATTATATTGGATTGTATGGGTAGGAGATTTTTTACATAAATGTCTCTGTAGTGATAGAGTAAAGATTTATACATAGTTAATATATCATTTATTATTTAACTATATTACTTTTGTATGATTGAAATGATAGATTATGAACTAACAATGTATACAACTTTTATATTGATAGTATATATCTTTTTATCTTTTTACGTTGTTATATATGATTAACTTGTTAATTATTGACTTTTAAATAAAAATATTTAATCTCTTCCAAAAATGATAAAATAAAAAATATATGTAATAATAATGTAAGAGTTTTTGCACCTTAAACAAATCTTCATTATTAATGTATTAGTCATCATTGATTACTATATATATATATATATATAAATATATATAGTAAATAAGGTACAAACAGGCGCTGTAGGTATATAAATTTTATCCCGAAATAATAATACCCATAATTAATATGACACATTTTTGTCTTATGATTTATGTACAACAAAATTGAATATCCATTGTGGATTATATTTTATAGATGATAAAAATATTTGTACTCCATATCCATTGTGGATTATCTTTTATTATGTAATAATAAAAGCAAGATTATGTACATCTACTAAAAAATTGTCATTATTGACATATAATCAAATGAAACCCAATCTTATTTGGGCCTATAACCGGGTCAAACTAGGTGAGCTCATGCTCATCCCTAATTAACATATACTAAATGAAAGTTTCATTAACTCTCATTGACATATAATAAACAAAGAATTGAGGACTATCAAATGAATAATAATATAATTTATTTATTTAATACAAAAAGTTTTTTATTTCCAAAACTATATCCATATTCCATACCAATATTTTGGTGAAGTCACACTTTCCAAATCCCCTCAAGAATCCACCCCAATTCCCCAAAGCACTATCATCAAGCTACAATATTGTTCCCAACATGACCTTAATTAAATACAATGAAATAGATAATATTAAAACATGGGAGATATTTAACTAATAATATGCATCATAAGTACCATAACATATAACCAAGTAAGAATAAGATTTCAAAAGCAATTAGAATTTGCCTTTAATGTTACACTGATCAAGAAAAACTCTGATTAACAGAATTGGTCTCACTGCTATCTGAAAATAAATATACAGAGAAAGGAAAAAAAGACTCTATTAACTAACCCCCCATTGAGAAATTCTTCAGAATTGTTGATACCATAAATTGGGCAATGATGAAGCTTAACTCCTATGAACATAAGAGCATTTGTAATTGTTGTTGTGAATCTATTTATCACCACCACCAAACATTCCCATCATGTCTTTAGTAGAACCCATTTGCTTCATTAAGGTTTGTAACCCACCCATGCCTCCAATTTGCTTTAGCATTTGTGGAGGTAGGACTTTGCTCATGTGTTGAGCATTCATGTTTCTAGATAAGGCACTCATATCTCCCTTCTTTGGTATTTTAAGTCCTTTCATCTTGCTCCATATCTTTGCAAGACGTTTGTACTCTTCCATCATCTCCATTACGTCCCTGATTTGACGACCGGAGCCTCGAGCGATTCGCATCATACGTGACTCATTCATGAGCTTTGGGTTTGAACTATCCAACTCTGGAACATAATAGAAAGTATAGGTGTGCCACTTCAATCAGAACAATGAATTTAGTGTATATAATCTGTGAAAAAAAGCGGGAAAAATAATTTTCCGATGCTTGCCTTCGTTTGTCATTGAGTCCATCATTGTCATGTAGCGCTTAATTTTTGCTTGGCTTTCCTTCTCACGGCCTTTTGGCATTAATTCAGAACTAAATCCTGGAAGCATAGAAAAGACCTACATAAATCAACCAATAAATTAGTCCACAAACAAATAAGAGCGGCCCCTCATCGTACATGAACCGAGCCGTGATTAGTATCTATTGAGTGCATCAGATGTGAGTTTTTATGTAAAAATATAATAAATTCAAACAAACATAATAAGGAGGTACCTGGCCAATAGGACCCATTTTAAGTATGTTTTGAAACTGCTCATACATAATCCTTAAGGTGAAGTTTCCTTCCGAAAGCTTTTGAAGCAGTTCAGGCTGTTGATCCATCGGAACAACTTCTTGAATTTTGTCCATGAACCCAGACAAGTCACCCATGCCTAGTTCAAAAGTAATTTGACATGACTAAATACATTAGTATTATTTAAGGGAACTGGGAAATCCGTGCATATACTTGAAATAATTGGGCCATAACCTAAAAGTCATGTGTCAAGACAAAAACCGAAAATCACACACCTAATAGACGACTGACAAATGGTTTAACGTCAAAAACTTCAAATTCGTCCATATGTTCTCCAGTTCCGATGAATATGACAGGACTCTTTGTTGCAGCAACGCTGAACATAGAAAATTAAAAGGACTAATATTCAAACCAAAGCACATAAAGACACGCATAAACACATCATATTTATATATGTTGACATTCAATCATATAGCTACAATATCATTATCCTGGTAACACTTACGCACTAAGAGCGCCACCACCCTTTGCATGACCATCCATTTTGGTGATAATTACAGCTCCAACTGCAACACTCTGTTTAAATGCTTGAGCCTGATCGAAAGCAGCCTGACCAATACTGCTATCCATAACAAATATAACAAGATCTGGTTTCTGAACAATGCAAAGAAAATATATTAGAAATTATTGGCTTTCGGAAACAAACATTATTTTAAACAGCATCCACAGGGAATACCGTTGCTTCAGAAACTTGGCGCATTTCTTCAAAAAGAGCAGCTTCCTGTTTGTGCCGCCCACTGGTATCAACAATTATAAGATCACAATTTTCTTTCTTGAACCTCTCAACACCTTCCTCAGCAATTTTTACAGGATCTGACTCCATATAGCTGCAAATAAATGGGGGATGGCAATCAACAATTACTAAAGCATTAGATTATAAGCAATGAATAAGCAATAGTACCAGTACCGAATTCTAAGTTCGGATAAAATATTAACCTATAACAAACTGCAATACGTACCTTCCATAGAAAGGGATCTTAGCTTTAGTGGCATTTTGCTTCAACTGATCAAATGCACCAGCCCTGAATGTATCTGCACATACTAGAGCTGGCTTCCAGCCTTTCTTTTGATGATGAAATGCATATTTTGTACAAGTTGTGGTTTTTCCAGATCCTGAATTAATTTAATAAAACATTTAAGCATCCAACAATAGGTGTAGAAGCCTTAGCCTTTGAGAAGAAAATATTGGGTAAACAAAAAAAGATAAGTAAAGCAACACATTACTTAGGTTATATATAAATCTTTGGGTTGTGTGCTCTGGAATGACTAATTTACATCCCAACACCATTTTTTTGTGTACTGCCAATGGTATCCCCTCACCTTTTGGGTAAGGAACTAATCCCTTTCGGGGTGCGTGACTGCCCCTTCCAACAAGTATTGCTCCCAGGAATCGAACCCTTGACATTTTGGTCATCCTGGGGATCTAGTGGGGCCTTACACCACTAGACCAACACCTTGTTGGTATCCCAACACCATTTGAGTACATTGGAGATAAAAGCATAATATAAAAAATGTTGAAGGTAAACTTATTTAATAGGTAACAAACCTTGCAAACCAACAAACATGACAACACTTGGTTTTCCTTTTTTGGGAGTGAAAGAGGGCTTCCCAGGATCCAGGATTTTGCAGAGTTCATTAAAGACAGCCTATAATAAAAGAAGTCCATAAATGATTGCATGGAACATAATAAGTCACCACAAATACAAGCATATGGCATTGGCCCAACTTCGCAATTGAACCACGAAAATCTAACTTAAGTAACACATGTAACATAGAAATGGTGCAACAAGATGGGATTAAGAGACATAAGTGTGTAAACATGTAATCACTCCTATTACATTAAAAATCAAATAGAGATTGAAGCAATTAGTCAGAGACTCGCACTTATTCAAAATTTGAGGCTGAATTTGATTGAGTCAAGCAGGTTTTGGCATCCATGAGCAAAGGAGAGGTAAAATGGGAAACTGTCTTCCTTCCTTCCTATCATAGCATTGGATCAATACAAAAGAACAATTTGAACTGTTTACCATATGCCTCTAACTATATTGCAAACTATAGTACTATTTCTTACATTACACACCAATACTTCAAAATGGTCGTGATTCATGATACCAGTAGCGATAGGCATAGTATCAAATATTTTCATAATTTCGGATATTTTTCGTCTACACACCTTTCAGTTATTAAATTGTTCCCCTTAAACCTCTATCTCTAGTGAAGACTACGACATCACTAACTTGGTTTAAGACCCAAATAAAAAAAATCGGGATTCTACGATACTATTAATAATGAGACATCAATACTTCAAAATGGTCATTATACCAGCATCAACTATACAAATATTATGTATTTCAATTATTGAATTGTACCCAATAAGCCTCTATTATGCATACTACAACATCACTCACTTGATTTCTAGGATCCAATATAAAAATGGGGTCTATAGTACTATTTCTTCTGTAACACAAATACTTCAAAATGGTTTCTAATACATATAGCTATCCTATTGAATTGAATAACCCAATATTATTATAATCAAAAGCTTAAAACTTTGCTACAAATTTTAACAAAAAATTCAAATTGGGGCAAAAATAAAATAAAAGGGTATATATATATACTTGTTGTATGATTCTGCGTTTGTTATGACCAGCAGCGAGATCATCGAGATTAACAATCTTCTTGATATTAGTCTGCATGTCACGAACAAGCTTGAATTGAACATCGGATTGAAGAAGAGCACGCGTGATTTCGTTGAGGCATTCATTGAGAACTTTTTCATCGATGATTGTGGCATTGCTCATTTGCTGAAGAGCACGTGAGATGCTCCCACCTAATTGCTGAAGAACCATCTTGATTGGTTAATCGAAGAGAACGATCGATTGATTTTGGGGATTCGAATTTGGGGATTTAGGGTTATGGGAAAAATTGGATCTTGTTTTGTAAAGATTCTTATTCTACCGAAATCTAAACACCTCTAACGCTTTATTTAAATGGCGAGAATAATGGTGAAGGGGTTAAAATAAATAAAACTAAATGTGGTTTATTTAAAGAGTTTATAAGAAATTTGGAAAACAATTACTCTTATTTAAATGTTGATGTTAATATTAATTATTTTTTATCACATTTTTTTATTTTTATCGTGAAGAAAGAAAAATAACATTGGGTTAACATGGCGATAAAATAAGAATTATGTAATAAAAATAATAACTATTTTACTAGAAATATGAATAAATAAATAAGTGTACATAGTTAGAAAAAAATACCTAATTTAATTTTAGATTTCTAAAATATTAAAGATTTGTAATAATATGATAAACCAAAATATCAAAACATATGAAGTGAAAGTGTTTAATTATTTGTGTTTATTAGGGGTGATGAGATATCAAGTTGCATCAAGTAAGGTCTATCACTTACTCAACCATAAATGTTGATTAACTAATTTTAAACACAAACTCAGCTTTAGATCTGATGGCTTATTCAATCATAAAAGTCAATTTGTCTCACTTTTGAGCCAAAGTTAAGCCTAAACCTAATATATATAATGCATTTCCATCTTTTTTGAGTCAAAGTCTTTTCAATATTACTTATTCTTATAAATACATTATTTGACATATAAAATGATATACATAAAAATATTTTTTTATGTTATTTGCATATGAAGATATATGGCAAAAACATCCGAGAATAAATGACATGTGATATACCTTAATATATTATCTATACTACTTAATAAATGAAAAACACAAAATAATCACCCATCATGGTGTAATTTGTGATTTCCTATTTTGCCACCATTATCTTCTTATTTCTACAAAAAAAAAATCATATAAATTATCTTCTTATTTTATCCTCATTATCTTCTTATTTTGAAAGCGTATTTAGAAAAGTTGAACATTACACAAATTGAATAAATTCAACTGTAAATTACAAATATTTGTTGAGAAATTCAGAACCAATTTCCATCATCTGTGTGATGCAAAATGGGCACTTGCAGAAGCAGTAAGTGTATAAAAAATAGAGAAGTCTGGAAGAATAACACAAGAATTTTTAATGTGGAAAAACTTTCTCAATGTGAGAAGAAAACAACCACGGGACATAGTCTAAAAAATATATCCACTATAGAAAGTATTATTATAATATTTGACTCTCTCTTACAAAGAGGATAACACTTAATCTAACCCAAAAAAGATGGAAATACAAATTCTCTCTAGTATCTCACTAGGAATATAAATCTTATACTATGTGAATATAAACTCTCACACTTTCTCTCTATGTTATTCTTTCTCACTTGCTTGTTGTATCTCTTCCTCACAAGTCCCCTATATATAATGAAGGGGAGGAAGGCTCCATCATAAAAATATTGTTGATGATTAATTGTTGTCATACTTTTCAATACACTTCGAAAAGTGCTACTTCAACTTTCTAAGTTAAACTTCATAATTCTCAAGAGTCAAGGAATAATTTCAAGACTTTGGAATAGCCATCATTGAATATACTCAATGGTTCATCTACCAAGATTCATTGGTCTTGCTTCTACATCAATTAGGAAGGATTCCCAATAAATCTCTCCCTTCCTGAATTAATTGATGGGTATCACCAGTCTTGCACCTCTACAACAATTTGTTAGCTTCTTGAGTGAAACTGTCTTGGTCATTATGTCGGACCAGTTGTCATCTGTATGAATTTTCTCTAGCTACAACTCACCATCCTCCAAAGCATTTCGTATCCAATGATAACGATAATTAATGTGATTTGTCTGAGAATGAAATGTAGGATTCTTAGTTAGGTGAATTGCACTTTGGTTATCACAGTGAAAAACATATCTATCTTGAGCATGACCCAACTCGTGCAAGATGTTTTTCATATATTTTATCTTCTTGGCAGCTTCAAATGCTACAATATATTCTGCTTCAGTTGTTGATAATGTAACACATCTTTGTAACTTGGATTGTCAAGATACAGCCCCTCTACAAAAGTAGTTAGATAAGCTGATGTAGATTTTCTAGAATCTACATCTCTAGTCATGTCAGCATATGTGTATCCAACTAACATAGGATCTTCATTACCAAAGCATAAACATCTTTTAGTAGTTCCCCTCAGATATCTCAATATCCATTTTACTGCATTCCAATGCTCTTTGTCGGGATTGGACAAGAACCGACTCACAACTCCAACTACATGGGCAATATCTGGTCTTATACAAATGATAACATACATTAGCCTTCCTACCACATAGGAATAAGGCATTCTGCTCATTTCTTTCCTTTCTTCATCACTAGTTGGACATTGCATTGTTGTTAACTTGAAATGTCCAACAAGTGGAACAATGACAGACTTTGCCTTATCCATGTTAAATCTCTTGAGAACTTTCTCAATGTACTTCTCTTGTGATAGCCATAACAACTTCTTGGAACGATATCTGATTACCCTTATTCCAAGGATCTGCTCTGCAGGATCCAAGTCTTTCATGGCAAAAGACTTGTTTAAAACATTCTTCAAACCATCAATCTTGGTCTTGTCACACCTAGTGATTAACATATCATCAACATATAAGAGGAGGATAATAAATTTTTCATCTTCATACCTTTCAATGAATACACAATGATCACCAATTGTCTTCTTGAAACTGTATTTAGTCATGAAGGATTCAAACTTCTTGTACCACTATCTCGGGGCTTGCTTCAGACCATATAAACTCTTGTTCAAACTACACACTGTGTTCATTGCATGGTTCTTCATAACCTTCATATAGATTTCTTCTTTGATGTCTCCATGTAAGAAATATGTTTTGACATCAAGTTGTTCAGCTTCTAAGTCTAGGCTAGCTGCTAGACCCAATGCTACTCTTATGGAGGAATACTTCACCACTGGTGAGAATATCTCATCAAAGTCAACTCATTTCTTTTGATTGCATCCTTTCACAATAATTCAAGCTTTGTACCTTGGTCTCGAGCTTCTTTCTTCAACTTTAAGCCTATAAAACCATTTGTTTGTCAAGGCTTTTCTTCATTTGGGCAACTCCACCAGATCATAAGTATGGTTCTCATGTAACGAGTTCATCCCATCTTCTATGTCTTTAATCCACTCTTCTTTATCAGATGTCTGCATAGCTTCTGACAAGTCGTGAGGTTCACCATTATTTATCAGATGTCTGCATAACTTCTTCTTTATCAGGATACTTTGAAGAAGGTATTCTGCCTCTTCCGGAGCACCTAAGTTCAACTTGCATATGATGCTCTACTAGCTCGGGTTCTTGATGCATTTGTGTGTCTACCACAACTTCATCATGATTTGACTCTTCATTAATATGTTCATGTTCCGTGCGAGCAGGATCTGCCCGTTGGTCTATTTGTTCTAGATCTATCTGATGATCGGGATCTGTCTGTTGATGAACCTCTTCCCCTGAATCAATGTGAACTTTGGACTTACACTGACTTTTCTTCTGAACATTTTTTATCGTCTGATCCCCAAAGAACACAACATTTCTGCTTCTCACAACTTTCTTGTTTATCGGATCCCATAGTCTATGCCCAAATTCAACTTTTGGAGACCCAATGTAAATGCACTCTTTGGTCTTAGCATCTATCTTCTTTCTCTCATCTTTTGGAATGTGAACGAAGACTCTGCACCCGAATACTCTCAGGTGGTTGAAGGATGCATTCTTCTTGTACCATACTTCCTCTAGAATTTCTTCGTTCAGGGGTCTTGAAGGTGTTCGTTTTATGGGGTCTACTATAGTCTTTACTACTTAACCCTAACAAGACTTGGGGAGATTGGCATCTTGCAACATGCATATGATCTTCTCCTCAATTGTGCGGTTCATCCTTTTATATACTCCATTCAACTAGGAGTCTTTGGTGGTGTCTTCTCTAGTCTGATACCATAAGACTTGCAATAGGCTTCAAATGGACCACGATACTCTCCACATTGTCTGCTTTCAGACACTTCAACCTTTTCTCAGTCTCACGTTCAACTAGTGTATGAAACTCTTTAAATGCTGATAGTACTTGATCTTTGCTTTTCAACAAGTACACTCATTCTCTTCTCGAGTGATCATCTATGAATGTGACAAAGTAGTAGGCTCCTCCAAGAGATCTTTCAGATGGTGTACAAACATCTGAATGCACCAATTCAAGTACTTTATCTCTCCATGAGAGATTGTATATTCTCTGAAAATTGACTATATATTGTTTACCATAAAGATAATCAGTACAAGAATGTAATTTTTGACTTTTTATACATGGAAAGTGGTCTTTGGCGAGCATCTAAAGTGCTTTCTCACTCATGTGCTCCAATCGCCTATGCCAAAGATCTTTGGAGTCGACAACAACATTTGCTTCTCCAAAACAAATTCCTCCTTGCATAATCTACAAAGATCCTTCCTTTGAGCCTCTAGCAATAACAAGGTTGCCTTTTGCTAGTTTTCACTTTCCAGCACCAAAGTGGCTTACAAAACCAACATCACCCAACTTACCCGTTGAGATAAGGTTGAGACGCATATGTGGGACATGTCTCACCTCCTTCAGTACAAGTTTTCCTCATGTGTTTATTAGAAACACAATATCACTAATTCCTGTAATATTGCTTGTAACATGGTTTCCTATTTTCACAGTACCATAATCCCCTTTCTTGTAGTTTGAGAAGAAACCTTCATGTGAACTTACATGGAAAGAAGCATCGGAGCCAACGATTCAAGTACAATCACCATGTGCAACATTTAGGTAATTGTCTTCTCCAATGAGGAGAACATCATCATCTGCGGCGACGGTTGTGGTAGACTTATGACCATTTTTCCTTGGATTAACTAAATCTTCATGGACATTTCCAACTTTCTGGTCTCTCTTCAAGGACATGCCTGCAAATATTTTATGTCCTTCTTTACTATAATAATAGCATGTTATTGATCTCATGCGAGATTGAGAACGACCTCTGAATTTGTTTTTGCTTCTTCCACGAGATCCATTCCTCCTATGAATTTCACTTCTTCCACGTCTCTCCATAATATTTGCTTCAGATTGGAAGGATGTACTCCATTCTTTTCTTTTGGATTCTTCATTCAATAGACTGTCTGAAACAGTGTCCATTGAGACCTTCCCATTAGGGACTGAGTTGTTGAGCGTGACCACCAATGTATCCTAGCTTTCAGACAACGAACTCAGTAACAAAAGTGCTTGCAACTCACCATCTATCTTCATATCTTTCTTTATCAATTTATTGACAAGAACGTTGAATGAATTCAAGTGCTCTATCATGCTCTGACCATCTCTGTAGTCGAGTTTCATCAACCTTCTGATAAGATATGCTTTATTTTTTGGAGTTTTCTTTTCAATCATAGATTCAAGTTTCGACAATAACTCATAAGCATTTGTGTATGTTGACACATGCTCAAATAAACTTCTATCAATATACTTCCATATCATTGCAACAACTTTTCGATTCGAAAGCTCCCAATCTTCGTGACCCTTATCTTCTGGCTTGTCTTTGCAAGAAATAGGCTCATGCATATCCTTGCAATATAAATGATCTTCCATCATGGGCTTCCAATAGGAATAATTGTTAGTTGTCAACTTGAATATATCTCCATCAAATGAGATATTAACGGCTCCTTCCATCTTGGACTACACAAGTTAAGATCCCTGAATGAACCTGGGAGCTATGATACTATTGTTGGGAAATTCATAACCAATTTCATCCTTTGTGTGATGCAAAATGGGCACTTACGAAAGTAACAAGTGTATAAAGAAAATAGAGAAGAGTAGAAGAATAACATAGAGTTTTTAACATGAAAAAACCTCCTCAATGTGAGAAGGAAATAACCACGGGACCTAGTTCAGAAAATATCTCCACAATATAAAGTAGGATTACAATACTTAACTCTCTCTTACAAAGAGGATAACACTCAATCTCACCCAAAAATGATGAAAATACAAACTCTCTCTAGCATCTCATTAGGAATACAAATTTCACACTATGTGAATATAAACTCTCTCACTTTCTCTCTATATTGTTCTTTCTCACTTGCTTGTTGTATCACTTCATCACAAGTCTCATATATATAGTGAAGGGGAGGAAGACGCCATCATAAAGACATAATGGATGATTAATTGTTGTCATACCTTTCAATACACTTTGAAAAGTGTTACTCCAACTTTCTAAGTTAGACTTCATAATTCTCAAGAGTCAATGAATAGTTCCAATACTTTGGAATATTCATCATTGAATGTACTCAATGGTTCATCTACCAAGATTCATTGGTCTTGCTTCCACATCAATTACGAAGGATTTCCAATAATATTTAAGACAATATTATATTTGTCATTTGTAACGTACAAACAACACGTTACAAACGATATGAGAGTGGGTTGATTGACATAGTAATAACTGTCAACATGCTAGTATGATATAAGTTAGACATTTTATTAGGGGTGTTTATATAATTTCACAAGTATAAATTTTCTTTTCCTTTCATTTTTGCATAAAAAAACAAGAGGAGAAAAAAGTGATAACTTTCTTTCCATCTTTTTTATTTTAAATCAAACAACCACTTTTTCACCTTAATTTCTATTATTTTTCATTCCTTGAACTTTCTTTCATTCTATTTTCCTTTCTCGACCAAACCGAATGTAAGTCTAAAATCACAGGGAAATTAGGATGGAGTTGAACTCTAACAAAGTGAGCTTCAATTTCCTATTCAATCAAATAAATTCTACACAACTTGCACATTTTTTATAGATTAAATATGTATATACTGATAGTGTAAGTGGTTTTTATACTGTTAGTAAATTATCCACAATGGATTTATTAATTATTATTGACTCTCAAACAAAAGTAATATAAATCAATGGTGGATGATGTGCTGACAGTGTAAAAAACTTTACACGACGTATAAATTTTAAACTTCTTTATATTATCGATGATATTAGCTTAGTACATTAATGCATTAGCTTAATACATTAATGCATTAGCTTAATACATTCTAAAGGACTATTCCACCTACCCAAAAGTGAAACACTAGAAAAGATAATCACATTCCTTTGTAACCACACCTTAATATTCAAAATCCCCTTATCCCTCAAATAATTCAAAATCACTAAACTCATTATTATCCTATAATAATAATTGTTTCTAACACAACCCTCTATAGGATTAAGAGAGAGCTTATGTTATCATATTAGCTCACCAAATCATGAATTATTAGAAAATATTATCTCTTTTATGTTGGTCACTAATCTAGTTCGGAATTGTAAATGACTAAATTTCGATCCAGTGTTCTTAATGACAAATGGTGGCCCATGATGGTTGCCAAAATTTCACCATCATAATGTTGCGGACAAATATTGGATATCATTAACGGTTGACAAAAAATAATTAAAAAACATAAACTGCAGTTCAGAAAAAAAAAATTGAAGTGCATTCCAGGAGGGTGGAAATTGTAGTCGAGACAACAATATAAACTGCAATCCACAAAAAATATAAACTACATTTCAGGGAAAAAAAATTGTATTTCATAAACTTCACTTAAAAAAATAATAGAGAATACAGATTATGCATTTTACTAAATATATTATAAGGATTAGTAATAACAATTTAATAAAATTAAAAGTTTTCTAAAAAATAAAATTGCAATTCATGAAAAATAGAGTATTAGTTTTAAAATAAAATAAAATAACCCTTATGAAAAATAAAAAAAGAAAGAAAACAGATACGATAGAGAACAACCGGGAGGTGACAACAGACTTTGACAACGACAATAACAACAATAACGACAATAACAGTGGAGACAGAAGCTGGTTGTAGATTATAGAGAGGGGAAGAGTTTCTCTAAAAATAAAAAGGATTCAGGATTTAACCCAAAATCGAGCCTAAAAACCCAACCCAACCCATTAATTATTTCAATAAACCTACCTAGAAAATCTCATTTACCTTCAGTTCTGCCTTTTCCGTCATGGCGCTTCCATTGCCATACCGCCACTTCCGTGTAAATGGCGGACAAGGCCATATAACAGATTTTTCTAATCGCGATCGGCTATAAAAAGCCACTGCCTTCTCCCATGGCGGGGGCAGCTATTTAACAACATTATAAATAACTACATAAAATAAACTAAATGACCAATAATCATCATACTTATAATGTCAAATTATATTCCAGGTTGATAAGATAGAATCTCCCATGAAACTATAAAAGAACACACAAACGATGTCTTGGCCACCAGAAGCCAACCAAACTATAACATCATTTGACCCTTTTGTTTGGGGATAAAATCACAGTACACAATTTATTAACCTGATACAGGTATTTGCTGCATTTATTATATCAAATTCCAGACATCGATTTCATTAGAAGAAATCGGGAGGGAAACGCCCGGGGAAGGGGTTGTTTCTCTGATAAGCGCGCTCCAAATGCAACCTCAGAGTATAGTTTTTCATCTGCCAACAACAAATCATAGATACAGAATTTATTAGTATGCATAGAAAACAATTTCTGAAGTTTCAAAAATATCATTTTGAGATGTGAAGGAGGGCTAAAAAGTGGTGTTAGATTTTTCATCCAACATTTCCCACCAATATGTTTGTCTAAATTAAATAATGGACCAACTTTAGTTAGTAAATCAGTTTGTGTTAAGATGCAGTAATTGAAGAAATGACCCATTCCCCTTTTCAATCAGAGTAGAGTTAGGAGTATATAACAAAAGAATGGAAAGTTTCAGTGCTAACTTGTAAAACTATGTAGATAATAGACTACTAGATTAACTCTTAACCCCCCAAAAAGGACTACATGATGGCAAGTGCAAGATCGTTGGAGGTATTTCCGGCTATCAGCATACTAGCATCAATGTGTTTAAGGGATCAGTTCCTTACCCATAGGGTGAGGGGATACCCTTAGTTATACAAAAAAAAACAATGTTCTTAAGGAATTGACCGTAAATCTCCATCATCATCATCAAAATTGAGTCATTTCTACTATGTGTGCGGTGACATCATTTTTCCTTCCTTTCTATGCCATTTTACGGAGGGACCGGATTTAAACTGTTAGTCTGATGTATTTGAATTTTCAATCTTCTGTTTTTAAGTTTTAAAACCAAATATGTAAAGAATTAAAACCATTGACTAAAGGTGAAAAGGCAGGGACAAAGTTGATTCAGACCTCAAGACTTCTGATGTGCTCCTGATACTCAGACACCGATTGCTTCAGACGCTGCAACTCTTGGTTCTTATCCTCATAATCAGAAACGCGTTCATGCTGGATTCTAAAAGCATTCTTAAAAGAATTCTTCTCCTTAAGCAGCACTTCCATTTGCTGCTTCAGCATCAAATTTTCCTGAAATGGAGACATGTTATGACAATTTATTATACATTCTCAACCAAGGGAAATGGAGAGGAAACACCACAGAATTATTCCCAAATTATCATACATATACAGATTTCAAGTGCGGATTCACATATCACGAACCACCTTATGCCTAGTTCTCTGATAATCAGGCACTAAGGCCCTCCATTTGCATTACATACATTTCTATTCAAATTTCAAAGATCCATACAACAGAAAGTCTAAGCAAAGTAAGTTTCACCCGCCAAATTTATCTTACAATATAAGCAGGTGAAACTAAAAGATACATACAATTGTCAAGAGGAATAAACCGGAATCTGTTGTATTAGGGAATTAAACCTCGATTTCCATTATTGAAGTTTATTGTCTTTCTTTTTATGTTTTCATTCCTTCCATGTAAAGTAGAAAATGTTTAGGTAATTAGTGTTTAATTTCTTTCCTTTTTCAGTTCCTGTAATCTCACCTCCCTGCTTGACCTTGAACTATTTAAGAACTGTTCCTTTAGTTGAATAATACAGCACGGGAATTATTTTCCAAAACCTGTTTTCAATTATAATAAATAATTATGATGAAACATCCTAAGTTTAAGTCTAAGTACAATCTTCCTCAAACCATCAAATCTTGAAAGATCAAATATTGTCCAACTGATACTTCAATAATCCCTTGCCAATAGCATACAACAAGCAATTATGTTACTCCTCAGAAAGGACATGAAAGACAACAGAGAATGGTTAATTAACATGAATTATTAAATGATTCTACATTCTAGAATGAAATACCTCTTTCAGAGCATCAGCTGCATCAGCACTAGCACGTGCACTGATTGATTTCTCGAGAAGCTCTAGAATTCTCGCAGCACGGCCTCTAGCATCGTCAACATTAGTAGCGACACTCATTTCTGTAACGAAAAATTCAACCCATTCTGCTCCATTCACAGGAAGGTTGTTCATAGCAGGCTGAACCTCAGAAGCAGAAGCATTCCCATCACCTTCCACTTTAGCTGCAAAATTTCTCAGAAATGCATCAATTTCTAAGTTGGTTTCGTGCTTAAAACATGTTGAAAACTTATTCAACTTAGTTCCATATTCTCTAGCCCCTGTCCAGGTCACAGGGGGAAGAATATCACTAATTCACTATGCATCATAAGGTGAATACAATAACAAGTAAAATTCCCTATTGGAGAATAGGTATAAACAGAGTTTCTTCTCATAAACAGCTTTACTTTACAAAAAATCTAATTGCATATCTTGATCATACCCGAAGTTCCAGTGTTTCCATCATCAGTTTCCAAGCAAAGCTCGTTCAGCCTCTTGATGGCAGCTTCTAGATCATTGCCAGATTCTTGCACAGCTCTCTCATAAAGCTGAAGGGTAAAATATCAGCTACTAAGGGATATTTATGGGATAAAAGTAAAACATTCAGCAGAAGGAAATCATCTATTCATTATGCAATCCATATGCAACTTTTGGCAAGCATCAATAGATAATAACATATCTAATAAACAATTTTGTTATTTGGACAGTCACCATTTCAATCCATGAATTTGTAAGCACCTGTAATACCAGTCCCTGATTATAGGAAATTATCATTTTAATCCCTGAAATTCTAAGGACCAGTAGTCCCTAAGTCTAGGGACCTATTTAACTGATGGATTATAATTTTAAGAACTAATATAAGCGCCACTTATACCTTCAGGGACTAAATCGATGATTTCTAAAAACTAGGGATCAAAATGACGAATTCACAAACTCAGAGACCAAAAGGGTGGTCTTGTCTTATTTAAAAGAGCAATTACTCATACTTTGTTTGGACAGCTCCATTAATCCTTTAATGGCGATGAAGTATTGAGGGTTAAGGGTGGGGCCCATCTCATGATCAGGCCATCCTCAAGGCTCAACGAGTGCTTACTGAGGTACCCACCAACAATGAATCCCAAGAAATTCAAACCCGACCAACTTAATCAACACGTTGTCGCTAACGAATTATTTATACAACTAGATTCGACACCTCGGTTGATACCACCTCACATATGCACATAACAGATTCACTCTATCTCGAAATACGGCATATCTCATTATCCACACACACTCGCATCAATATACGATGCCTAACCACCTGTCGAACCTAGTTGCACAGAAAAGCATTTTCCTTGTTTTGACAAGAAAAAACAAACAACAAATCCCGGAAATACATAAACCTCAAATCAAAATAAACCAGACATAACTGCACAGAGCAATCGAGTTGACGCAAAAATTAAAATAAATACATTCCCCTCTTACATTTGCACAGACATGATTAATTTACCTTGGAAGCAGACATCATATCTCGGCACTCACCTACCCTCACCTAACCAGTTGTTTGATCAAAAAAAACATTAGAGGGGCGTATATATATAAGTAATTTTAGCTATTTTTTATAATTATAAAAGTATTATATATATAACATTTTATAAAATATACTGAAGGATGCTCAGTCCTAATCCAGTTGCTGGAAAAAAACAGTTTTCTTATTTTGACTAGAGTAACAACAACAACCAAACTTTTATCTCACTAGGTGGGGTCAGCTACATGGGTCGAACGATGTCATAATGCTATATCATAAATCATGTTCTTTGAAATACATCCTAGAAAAAAGTGAATCTCAATTCACGAATAGTCCAGACATCAAACAATTAAAGCATCACAAAAATTAAAATGAACTACATTTTCAATAATAGTTAAAATTAAAACACAAACAAAAAATAAGTGAAATAAAACCTTGGAATGCACAAATCTCAAATCAAAAAAGGCTTAAATCACCATAATTTTTTTTACATTTTCGATTATAGTTGATGTTTAACACACAAAACAGCAGTTTTTTTTTAAATTGTCAATAGAATAGAATGATAGGATTTGATCAGAAGGATCTTTTCATCTCCCATCTTTCACAATTCCATAAAAAATTTGATTCGTCGTTAAAATTCGGTAGATATATTTCTATTTTACACTAAACTAAGGCACAAAACAAAAAACGCTAATCAATATGGAAAGCGGGTAAGAAGGATAGGGATCAACAATTATAGAAAATTGTTATTTCAATAAGAATATGATGGAGGGACGGGCGGGACAAATTGAATCCATTTTGATAAAATATTTGAATTAGACGGTATATTTAGTATGTATTAATCAAATGAATTTCCTTACGATGGACTTCAATTCAGATTGGTTTTGAAATAAATCACTACATTGATATTTATAACATCCTACAAGGCGAGCCTCGACACAATAATAACGTTGTTGTTTAGTAAAAGAGGTCACGCGTTTAAATCCTGAAAATAGTCTATCTGCTTGTTAGCTAAAGTTGCATACATCTGCCCTCCACATACCCCCTTAGATGAGAGTCTCGTACATTGGGCCGCCCTTTTATTGATATCTATATAAAATACAATATCATTAAAACCAAATATTTGTTTGCTACAAAGAGTGTTTATATTTCTATATTTTCCATAGAATACACACTAGAGAATACAATAGAATTCTAAATGCAGATATGTTTAGATTCTATAGAGTATTTAATCCATATGAATCAAATACTTTATAATTCATAAGTTAATAAAAGTTCAGAATCTAGTCACTCCATAAAACAAAACAATTCATACACTTTAATCCCTTAACTCTCAATTCAAGTCCATGTAACACCCCAACCCTGACATGCAATCTCGAGGCCATGAATATACTGAGTGTGTCACCGACAAGCTTAAATATCCCTTGCACTATTTTATTCACCCTAAAAGGAACCTCCCGGCTCAAACCCATGACCTACTAAGGGGGCACCACACTCAGTATATTCATAGGTCTGAGGTTGAATGTCAGGGCTGAGGTGTTACAGTCCACTCTTAAGAGCCAAAAAGAAAATGTAAACACTATAGCCCAAACTAGATATGATATCATATCCATGCAAGTTGAAATAAAACCTAGCAATACAAAAATGAAGTTAAACAATTAAATCACCATAAAAAAAACATTTTTCTCTCTTTTGAAGATGAAATTTAAAGACAAAAGTGAAAACAAAAGAAACACTAACGAGGTGATCCATATGAGGAAAGAGATTGCGAAGTTGATCGATGAGAGAATGATGAGGCAATGGAATAGGTGAAGTTGATGAAGAAAAACGAAGCCTCTTCGAAAGTGGTGGAGAAGGTGGAAGTTCTTCGAAAAAAACTCTCTTGCTTCCACACACAGCAGCAGACATTGTTTGTTGAATTCAATTACTCTTTCGTTCCTCTTCTGCGTCTCTCGATTGATTAACAGAATAGGGTTAGGGTCCTAGAAGATTTGGAATTGGGAATTGATGAATGGTTTCCGTGAGGGTTAGGTTGTGTTGTTTTGTGGTGTTAGTTATGAAGAAAAGTGTGAATTGTTGAAGAAAGAAAGAAAGGTATATCCCACGTGCTGGGTGGCGCGTTTCTACAGTCGTAATCAGGGTGAGTTCACTATAATTCCTGTCGGGAACTTTACATGCATAGTTAGAAGAGTAAATGATATATTATCGATTTAAAGATTTATCTTTAATTATTATATTATTTAATATGATTTGTATTATTTTTTTGAAGAGTCAATAATGGTGGATGACCTTGTTAGTGCATTTATATTTTTCGCAATTATAAGTAGATAAAAAATGGATGCAGTAATAATCTATAAGTTTTATATATTGGTATTACATCATTGATCATTCATATTTAATAATCATCGACTCTTCACAAAAGTAATTCAAATCAATGTTTAATGATATAATGATTATATTAATAATGCATAGATATAACATTCTTAAAAATATGTGAACTTACGAATTCTTTATGAAATCATAAAAATGTCATTACCTTCTTGAAAATTAGTGTTTGGTTTACATTTTGTATAGAACACAAATGTATATTGTTGTCCCAAGAAGAATATGAATAAATGCTATTCTTTTGTGTTTTGTTGTTAATGTAGGTGAATGTTGCTACAAAGGTATATATCTATTTGTATTATTCTTTGCATCATTTAGATTCATTTGTCATAAGATATATTATACATGTGTGTGACATGTTATCCAGCTAATTAGTCATACTATTAATGATAATAGGCAATATCTAGCCTAAAAATCTCAAGAAAGTTTCCCAAATTTTTAGTTAGTGATTTTAATTAAAGATTGTTGTGTTTATTTAAATGTAAAATCACATATTGGATAAGAAGGAAGTGGTGAAAAAGTTTATACGTGGAAAATGTATATAAAACTAATGTCTTACAGTTTTGGTTGAAGACGAATATCTCACTTATGACTTTCTATTCTTCTCATACCCCGGTAACAATTGAACTCCCTTGTATTGAAGGCTTCTCGATCGTAGTCTGGTCCAATAAGTGATACCAGAGCAAATGATTTGATTGAGATATGGTGGACTTAAGAGGGAACAAGCCGGAAAGTGTGAAGTCTCTCATATCAAATATGAGGAAAGGAGTGAAAAAATTTAGAGGTGAAAAAACTCATAGAATTAATGTCTTAAGGTTTTGGTTTAAGATATGATATCTCATTTGGACTCTTAACTCTTCCTATACCCGATAACAATAAAACTCATCAAATATTGGAGGGTTTCGATCATAGTCTAGTCCAACAAATTTCTCATCAAGTAGACATATCCTTTAATTAATGAGGTTTCATTCTAATGAGTAGGGAAGACTAAGAAGGGGTGTAAATTTTTTTACATATTTCTCCATTTTTACTTAGTGGATAAATGCATATGACAATTTTAAATAAAAATTTTAACATAACTTTTTTAAAAAAGTGAGACTAATACGATAAGTATAGAAGATTGTCGAAGTAAAATTAGTTACTAAAAATGGTCACTAAAGTGTTTTGAATATTAAATTACACCAATTATGTAAATAATTTTATAAGTTTGACACATAGCAATACAAAAGAAAATGAATTAGAAGTTGGTATCCATCTAAGGACCAACATTGCATGATGATCATTTCCACTTAAACATCATCTATTTTTATTTTATTGATCCAACACTTTGGTATTGATTGGTAATATTCTCTCATTGGCAAAATTCATCACAAAAACAAGTTCCTCTTTGATCCTACAAACAATACATGTAACTTTTGTATGATGTAAGAAGATTTGATAGGAAGATTTATCATTAGTGTTATAACTTAAGCAAATTCTTCAAGAGAACTGCATAAAGAGGTCAAATTTTAGTAAGTGTCACGTTTGCTTTGTAATGTGATATATTGTTTTTGTTTATGAATCTAATTGAGCGATCCTTTATACCTAAAATAGATATTTGTTGTCCTAAATTTTATCATAATTCTATCTAGTTCAATCATGATGAAGTAAAAACAAAAACAACAATAATAATGAAGTAAATTTTATAATTGACATGACATGTTATTATTGGCGCAAACATGATTTAGGATAATAAATCTGTTCTTATTGGTGTGGCAAAACATGGCGTCATGTTTGGGTGATAACATGTCATGTAGGTCTATCCGTTAAGTCAAATGGACCTTACTTACATTAGTTACATAACGACTAACACACCACCATCCGGCCATGATACTCATGAGAATCCTCTTATGTGCCTAGGTTTTGTTTGTAGGGTCCGGTTGGCAAAACTAGTTTGTATACGTGAGCTTGAAGCTAGCTTGATGGTGGGTGAAATCTTATAGATATGTAGGTAGCTTGTTAAACAGAGTTGTTTGATAAAACTAGTTTCGGAGCTAGCTAAAATTTGGAAAATGGATAAAAAGTAATAAAATTGAAAACAATTTTTATTTTCACAATTATATTTCAGTAAACTAACTTTAAAACGCAATAAACTCTTTTTAAAAAGTTACAAACCCATTTCAATTTTTTTTTGTGAACCGAGCGACTCTAGTAACTTATTGACTCATTCAAAAAGTTACAAGCTACCTGAAAATTTACAAGTTCGCATTGTTGAACAATATTATAATGAAATCTTTCGAATATGTCAATGCAATTATCAAAACTATTATGTTATTTTTAATTCTGAATCATAGTTTTGCTTTAGAAAAAATGTCACTTAGTAATTTTTATTGGAGTAGATATTTAGTCCTTCCATTTTTTTGTGTTTATTAATTTAATCCCTGAAAGTAAAAATTCAAATCATTGCTCAAGGATCACAAATATATGTCAAAATTGTCCTTAATAGAGATTAAAATGTCCCAAAAATAAGATATCTGTACTATATATAAAGTCAAAACATGATGTAACCACCATTATGATGTAATTTATATATTCCTATTTTGCCCTTAATATTTTTTTATTTTGCCCTTAATTTGTATATTCTTATTTTGCCCTTCAATTTTTAATTTAAAAAAAGCATATAATCCTATGTAATCACCTCAAGCATATTAATTATAAGTTGCATATCTATATTTACACTATATATAATTCTATACTATATATAAAGGGAAAATATGGTGTAACTTCCACCATGGTGTAATTTCTACTTCCTATTATACTCTTAACATTATTTAATTTTTACAAAAAATCATATACTCCTAAGTAAACATCACCAATACATTAATTATTTACATCTCTCACATAAAATTGTATTATAATAACACACAAAAATTATAATATAAAGTATATCGAATACAACAAGTGCATTCTAATTATATATGAAATATATAAAAATTGAATACGTAGTATCATGTAATGTTGATTGACATACACAAAATGTCTATATACACTAGTAATAATTAATAAAAAACTTATTTGACTCACGTCAATATTTTTTGAACTATTTCGAGTTTTCATTTTTAGGAACCAAATTGGCCTAGTCAAAAGAATTTGAGAGACCAAATGTGGTATTAACTTTTTAAAAAAAAAATTATATCATGTTTTCTAAAAAGGGAATGATGAATTAATATTCCCATAAGAATTCACATTCTTAAATCACTTAATTAAAAACATTATTTTTTGGGTACATTAATTAAAAACATTCTATATATATTATTTATAACTAGTGTGTACAGACACTTTGTACATGCTAGTCAATATTATATGGTACTACATATTTAATTTTTATATATATCATTTTTATAATTAGAATATATTTGTTGTATTTGATGTAGTTTATATTATAATTTTTTTTGTGTTTATGAAAATATTTAGTTTAAGGCGAGAGATGTGATTAATTAATATGTTGGTGGTGGTTAATTAGGATTATATGGTTTTCTGTAAAAATTAAATAATGTGAAGGGCAAAATAGGAGATGAAAATTACACTATGATGAAAGTTACACCATATTTTGCCTTTATATATAGTATAGACATAGATATAGTAATGAAGAATTTTTAGTTACTACTTGAACACATTTTAGCTTCAACTTGGTGTTGTTGAAAATAGTATTATTAATATCATACTTTTTATAAAATCGGTCAGGGAACTAGTATAGTAGTATATTAGTTCAATTGTTAGTTCGTATTAGGGATGACAATGTGACCGGACTGACGCATGTAGTGCTTTCTATTCTCAAACTCAGAGTATTTGTCGATACTCATGTGGGTATTTACGGGTATCCAACGAATTTTTAATTATAATTATATATTTCTATACTTTATAATAATCAATATTAAAATTGATTATTACATGAATAATAAGATATTTATATGATAAATTATGACTATAGTCAAATAATTGTAATTTATTATGAAATAATAATGAATTTTATAATATATAATCTTAAAATATAATAAAAACTATAGTATATATATATATATATAATTTAATTAAAAAATAAATATGTCGGTAATGGCGAAAATCGTAAAACTTGTTTTCATCTATAAGCTATTTTTAGTGGTGCCGATTGTGAGTATTTATACAGGTATACACGAGTCGAGTTTTTTGTCATCCCTAATTTGTATGTCGATTAAAACAGATATATATGCTTATTTGGAAACTAGTAAAATAATAGATACTAAAAAAACATTTAATATAATTTTTAGGAAACTATACTAATTATCTTTCCTATTATCCATTACATTTAGTATTCTTTCTCTATCCACCATTACTCCTTGCCTTTTCCATTTCCTATTTCCCATTACACATTACATTTACTCTTCTTTCTCTTTCACCATTACTCCTTACCTTTCCCATTGCCACTTTCACTAATATTTTCCATTATTCTAACACAATTCTACTTTCAACCAAAAAGTCACTCACAATATTAAGAGACTCGACATAACCACAATACCCAAAGGAAAGGAGACGTGTTAATTCACTGATTTTCCGATTGAATCAGCCGGTGCAGTACAGTTTTTACATTATTTGTTGAAAATATTTCATGCAATTCCAATTTCACACGTGAGACATTAGAGGGATGATAATGGGTCTAAATGGTCAAGACATTATACTACATAGACTTGTCATATTCATTTATATTTGTACTTGTTTTTTCTAATCTGTATGGATACTCAATGAGTCAACTACCCGCAGGTTTCCAGAAATTTATAAAATATTAAAAATATAATTTAGAGCAACTTATGCAATTGGTAACATATTTTCTATTTTCCTATCTATTACTCTAGGCAATCAAAAAGAGAAAAAAAAAGATATAATATATTTCAAAAACAATTACATAGCTTTAAATTATCAATTAAAGGCAAAACATTTTATACAAACCAATATAATTCAAAAGCAAATTTGAAGTAATAAAACATATCAAACATCTAAGATTCATTCATTAACATGACTTGAGCCAATTTATTCTTGAAAAATGCAAACATTCAATTTAACAAATTTACTAACACCATCATCGATATCATTTAGTATTATATCTATTAACTTTATAACAAAAAAAGTCTCAACATTATTTCTTTTGGACACGTGTCACAACCACATTCAATTTTTTCTTCCAAACTTATTCTCAATTGAACCATACATTTATTTTGCTACCCTCAAACTCCTTTCATACACACGTCACTACTTTTCTTCCTTTCAAAAACGTTTTTAGCCATATTAAATCTCCCACTAAAAGCCCTTCATTTTATATAGTTTTATCATTAAAAAACTTTTCAATTTCACCACTAAAAAACTTTTCAATTTCTTTTTTAAAAACACATGTCATTCCCTCAAATCTTTTTATTTTCAATCTTCCCCTTTTCAAATGTTCATAATTTAAAAAAAATTATTAAACAATATCCTACAACATTAATATTAAACAAAATATTTATTACACTTACTAATAATTAATATCATAAAATTATATTGTCAAGTTTGTCCGAATTGAACAATTTAATATGTTTTAAATATTTAAAAGTAATAGTCACCTACACTCTATATACATTTTAAATATTTGAAAAGTACTGAGCTCACCCACCTTTTCCCACATTATATACAATTTAGATTTGATTGAAAAAGTAATAATAACTCCTTTCCCTAATTGATATTCTTTGAAATTTGGAAAGAAAAAAAAGCCTCACATTAAATGGGATTTAAATCCATTTTCAAATCAGATTGATTTCTCTCATTCTCTCACTCTATCATTTCATTGCCCATGCCACTACCTCTTTATCACTCTAGTAATTAATAGATGGGACACTTCATTCGTCGAATTTATTTTTTTGTTTTTCACAGATATTCTCGCACTGGAGGCAATCATGTTTAAGCCAGAAACATCCATAGGTATGTGAGGTTAACTGGGATTAAGAAAAGGGGATTAAGAAGAAATGGAATTAAGAATTGAGAAGGAATGAAAGGTTTGTTCGTGTGAATGAAGAAAAGGGGTTCCTAATTCTATGTGGTATGTGCCTATGTGGATTCTTTAAAATTATATGTATGAACCGGTCGGTTCAATCAAATTTCGGCCGGTTCATCAGTTTTTCTCCAGTTTACACCGATTTTGATGCTTAGCCGGCATAACACTTGTTTTGTACCGGTTATGATTTTAATAACATTGATTTCAACGATTTTTTATGGACTAACTCATACTATCGTTAGTTATGGGCTAATAATAAATTGTTTGTACTAAGTTTGAACTCACTTGTCATTAATTGTGTTAATTACTCTTAGAGTTAATATATGTGCATAGATAATGTAATTGTTTTTTACCTTGTCAATACCCCATGAATCATAGGCAGATCTTTGTTGTAATAGTATCTATACAATGTTAATATCACGATTTATACACAATTAGTACCTCGTTCATTATTCATTTGTATTAGTTTTTTTTAATAGTCAATAATTGTAAAACATAAATGATGGATGTTACAATGATAATATATGAAATTCATACACTATCAGCACACACATTTTTTCTCTCTTATTTTTTATATTTTTACCTACACTAAAATGATGTTTTCATGAAAATACTCACCGAAGCTCACATTTTTTCTTCAATTTATTGCTTGATAAATATGTACAATGTAATTTATGTGATCATTCTAAAAATTATAGATAATGAATAAATTCTCTTACATGTGTATTTGTTGATAGTACTTATAATACTATGACCTCATTTGAGTTCGTACCAAAAGTCAGAAGATCGTAAAGATTTTTATAAATCATTTAATATTGATAACATATATATTTTTGTGCAAAAGTTCTATATGTGTGGATTTCAATGAGCAAGATAAGATTAACTTCAAATGCCAATGTCATATTTTATTGTTGATATTGTTAGTCGTTCATTTTTTGAAAAATTCTCATCCATCTTTGAATTACATGCAAATTTGACAACATGAGGAAAATAAATGCATGTTATTTACTTAATTGAGTTGCTCGTCTTATCTTAACTACTATAGCTTAGTTACTACAAAATTTCCAGTAATGTAGACAACCAAACAAAATTATATAGTAAGATAAGATAAACTTCTTCCAAACAATATAGCAATTTATATTAAAAATGAAACAATTGAAATTTTTACCTCTAATCTAATCATCAGTGAATTTAAGATTATTAAAGTTTAAACGAATGTACATTTTTATTTAAAATTAATATTACCTCAAATGATGACCGTAGGTAAAGTTTGCCAACGACACAACTCACTCTTGTTATAATCAGCTTCATAATTAAAAATGAATGGTAGATGATATAATAATAATATAGAAAACTCATATTGTCAGCACATACATCTTTTCATCCTAATAACTTTAAATTATTTAAGAAAACAATTATTATACCAATGATTTCAGTGTTATAAATATTAATTCCAAGATATATAAGAGACTAGGTATGGTGAAGCATTTAATATTTAGCCTATCCCAACAATATCTTTTCACATCCAATTTAAAAATGGCAGAACCCTTCCAAAGTTTAATAGTACAGCAACTAATGAGGGTGTAAGGTCCAACTGGATCTTCAAAATCGAGAGTTTAATTCCTAATAACCACACTTGTTGGAAGGAACAACCATGAATCTCGAAAGGGATTAGTTTCTTATCCAAAAAAGTAAGGGATACCTTTAATAGTACCAACAAAAAAAAGAAGATGAAACATGACAAAATCTCAAATTGGAAACCCCATGTGAGGGGGAAACATTGTACAAAACAGAAAAAACCCAAACACTCATAAATCCATGCATGCACAAACCAAACATCCCCATGCTGCTATAACAAATATGACAATTGCTGAAAACATCATAACCTGTCTTTTTTTCAGATTAATTTCAATGTACTCTTGTAAAGTTTTTTACATTATCAATCAATTATACATCAGCAAATGTGTGACTTTCAATATAGTTATTTCAAAAGTCAAATATTCATAATGATCCTCTCTGGTACTAGAATATGAAGCCCAGATTGGTTTCATCATTCTTAAACTAATTTAAAATTTGTACCGACAAAAAAATTTAAGCCCACATGTCACAATCTTATCCAGTATTGGACCCTCCAGTAACCAAGAGGATCCAGTTTCTTCATAGCACAGTATTCACTTCCAACTCATGTTTTAATTCCAGTAGGAGTGCTTCTAAACATTTCACTATTCTCTATCTGAGAAAATTTCTCTTTAGATTTTCCCTTCAGTAGCTCTACTACATCAAGCATGGTAGGTCTTTTCTCAGGTTCACTTTGAGCACATATCATTGCAACAAGAACAACTCTTTTAACCTCTTCCTTCACATACTCACCATTTAGTCTTGGATCAACAAGTTCGCAAAATTTCTTCTCACAAACCAACAGCAGTGCCCAATCAAATATCGATCGCGTCTCCGTGGAACTAACCTTTTCCACCGGTTTTCTGCCACTGGCGAGTTCTAGAAGGAGTATTCCAAAACTGAAGACATCACAACTCGTATTTGCTTTACCTAACATAGCATATTCCGGAGCAAGGTAGCCAAGCGTACCCTTAACTTTTGTAGTCACATGCGTTGCACCATCAGGGACTAACTTAGCGAAACCAAAATCAGCGACACGTGCCTTGAAATCTGAATCGAGCAATACATTGCTTCCTCTAATATCTTCGTGGATGATATGTGGTGTTGCTTGGTGGTGAAGATATCTGAAAGTATATAATATTTTAATGATAGTGGCTAGTACAAAAATGATCTAAATAAGTTTTTAGGCTCTATAACTTCTTCCATTTATGCTTTAGTCCCTATAGTTTTTTATAGGGATATTTGTCCCTATATCTCATTTGTTTTGGTTCTTAGTCCTTAGGGATCAATTCCTTAATAAGTAGAAACTATAGGATTCAGTACTCACAGAATTCCCTCAGCAGACCCGATTGCAATTTTCATCCGCCGATTCCAGCCGAGAAGTGA
The DNA here is from genome assembly GCF_001865875.1 of Lupinus angustifolius. Classification (NCBI taxonomy): domain Eukaryota; kingdom Viridiplantae; phylum Streptophyta; class Magnoliopsida; order Fabales; family Fabaceae; genus Lupinus; species Lupinus angustifolius. Next base: position 10,857,032 of record NC_032013.1, read on the forward strand.
TGCTGCTGAGTGCTGTCCATGAAGATGAGATTGCAGGCTCAAATTTGGCATATAGTCATATACAATTAATCGTTCCTGTCCTTCAGCACAATAGCCACGGAGACTTAGAAGATTCTTGTGTTGCGCTCTTGCCAATATTTCAACTTCGACAGCAAATTCCATATCCACTTCGTTGCTCCAAACTTTCAATCTTTTCACTGCAATCTGCATGTATTGTACAGATCAAAATGCAATGAACTGTATAGAAATCATACAAGAATAGAGAATCGCAAATTGCAATGAACTGTTTGGGCTCACTCACAAATCATGATAAGAAAACAAGTGTACTCATATCGAAGGATTACAAGCATGGACACGACATTACACGGACATGGGAATAAATCAAATTTTAAAATGGTAGGACATGACACAACTATGGTTAGTAGTATAAAATTAATAATATAGTGACATTAACATCCATGTTTTGAGCTCGTGAACATTCTGGAAACAGTCTCTCCGCTTGCAGGGTAAGGTTGCGTACATCTACCCTCCTCATATCCCACTAAGTGGGAGTTTCGTGCACTGGACCGCCTCTTTTATCTCACGAGAAAATGTTTACAGTATTAAACTATTAATCACAATTGCTTCTTCGGTACAGATTATTAAGTAAAAACACATTCAATATGAAAGGATAAAATGATAGTGAGACGAGACCAGTTCTTCGGCGGCACATATGTGAAACTCAATTTCAATCTTCAAGTCATGACAAGGATGGAGAATGGAGAGAAATTAGTAATAAAAATGGAAATATTCATGTCACCCCCCTTTTTGAAATATTCCCAATTTATACTACTTGGGAATTTTGACTGTTTTGTCTTAACAGGCTAACAAAATACCTATATTGCACATATTTTCATGGAATTAGTGATAGCTCAAAGGATCTATAGACATTTTTATTCCAAGCAAGCTGAAAATCACAGTGAAGAATGGTCAATGATAGAAAGGGTGTCTTTGAAAATTGAAATTTATTAGCCGAAAACTAAATCGACAATATATATATGTATGGCTATACGGAATATGTCAGACAGAAATTAGCATCAAAACTATAATGATCAAGATTAACCATAAAGGCATAGGCTGCAACTAATATAAGATGCATGATAATAACAACAATAACGATAATAATGAAGGAAGGATAGTCCTACTTGCGATCCGTCCCAAAGTTGTCCCCAGTAAACACTGCCGAAACCCCCTTCTCCAAGCTTGTTATCATAGTTGAATTTATTCGTAGCAGAGTGTAATTCCTTCAAAGAAAACACCCGCCATGTAGTTTGCGTTTTCCCTCGCTTTTTGCTGTATGAATAGAGTCTCCGATATCAATCATCCATTGGGTGAAAAGCATACTTGAAGCAATAGTTTGAATCTAAAGTATGTACTTTAAGAAGTCTTCAGGAATAATATCAATGGAACAGTTTAAGTTTGCATAAGTTGTCAATTAAGTCACAAGAGTACACTAAAATCTTCTCTCTTTATCAGTTGCACCTAACAAACTAAACCTTAATAGTTTCTTCTTATTTCTTACTCACTGTTTTCACTAATCCCTGGAATCTGGGCCAAATCCAGAATCTGAAACCCTCTCTAATACTCATTTGGCTAAATATTGAAGTCCAACCCTTAGAAAAAAACATGCCCCCTAGTTTAGTCCCCGAAAACAGAATAATGTATATCACCATATCAGAGGATAAGTTATCTGCTCAGTCCACTAAAAATGTGGCATCTATCCTATATGTTTTTCGTTAAATATTATATTTGTTATTTCATTAAAATGTTGTTATCAGTCGTACAAGACATATCTTTATACGATATATACGAGGAGATACTTTATACTCCACAGTAAAATATAAAACTCAAATTTGGTTCCTATGAATCTCAAAAGATGGTCAAAATAATGTGTCCCTAAAATTTGTTCTGAAAATACTGATTTCACTGACATTTGAATCTAAAAAATGAAATTAAAAACTTGAAGTCATGCTATAACTACACAAATATTTGGTCCAAAAAAACAACAATAACATAGAAAGAGAAACAATAACAATGAACAGTTAATCAAACTATAGATTCATGAATGATTATCATACCCATCAAATTTTGCACAACACAACCAAAAAGCCTTAACCTTCTCTTTCTCTCTCTCTATGCACCTTGTACGTTCAGAACCCATCTTAGAAAAAGTGAAAAAAATCAAAACTTGAGATCGATCCTCGAATTGAAATTGTTGCTCCACTCTAAATAAAAGTATGGTTTAGAAAAAAGTAATAATTTTATGAAAAAAAAGAGATTATTTTTTGGCGTTAGAAAAAATAAAGAAGAAGAAAAAAGGGTATAGGAGATTAACATGATCAACTCCAGCTGTTTGCAAATTTCAAACTATCATATTCAAATAATTTTTCATATTTGAATAATAATAATTATCATATTCAAACAAATTTTCATATATTATATGTTGAATAATAATTATTATTATTAATAATATCTTATTAAATCAAATAAAGTAATCGTCTTTTTAACTCATTTCCTTAATATGTGAAATTTAGTTGAAGAGTTTATAAAAAAGATCCTATAGAGAATATCATACTATATTATCATATGAATAGTGTAATATATATTATCCATGTAAAAATTTATGTATAATTATTATATTATCTATTATTTTGTTGGGATTACTTTTTTTATTAAAGATGTCATTCATAATTAAATATGGATAGTAAATGATATGCTAACAATATATAAACTTGCATATGTTTTTTCTCTTAAATATGCTCGCAATGCCTTTAATGGATAAAATCTTGAAAATAACACATTTAAAACGTTTAAAAGTATTTAACTTTAATTGTTCATATTATATTATAACTAAAGAGATAAATAAATAAAATAAGTTAATTGAAATTAGATGATGCATGTGGACCTCTATGGTCGCAAAAAAACCACCATGTGGCAGTCCCTAATTTGCCAAAGTTGACACGACACAAGATCCTAAATTTTGATGTAAGATCTTCTCTTATTAAATGTTGCTCTCACGAGTTGATCATAAGTCAAATATTTGATATTATGAATAATATTTATTATGAGAGGTAGTCACACATCTAAAAAAAAGATTAGCTCTATACATATATGGCGAGAGGATATTCTTGACTATACAATTTTTTATTATACTTAGACTCCCTTGATTATAATCAATTGAATAAGATGATTTATTAAGGATTTTAGAAAAATAAATTGTTGATTTAGTTGATTAATTTTGATTATAATCATAATTAGGTAATATTTCTAATGTAGAGAAATTAATAGGTGACACAATGTTTTAAATGAAATTTTAATTACATGATTATTTTAGGAATCATGTTACTAGATATTAGATAGGAATTGTATTATTCATTGCTTATTCCATTTAAGAATTTAACATTCTTTTATCATGGACAAAGATTTGTTTTCCCAAAACATGTTCTCAACCATGTCTATTATCAATCAAAATATGACATGTCTCATAAAAAATTAAATATTCATTATTATTTTAGTTTATTTCATTGTAATTGATTCGAGATATACTTTGGGATATGAGGTGCTTATCCTAGTGGCCATGGGTTTTCATTTGGTTATGATTTGAACAAGAAAGAAGGTGTGGGAAAAGGAGAGGGTAAAAATGAAAAAAAAAATGAAACTATTTAAAATATAAAAAGAAAAGAGTGTTGGGTTTATGTTTAAGATAAAAAATAGTTTTTTTAATTTATACAATGATCACAAATAGTACTATAAAAATAAACTTGGATTGAATGGATCAATTGATTTAACTGTGAATTAGATGTTTAACTCGTTCGAGTCTCTCATTTAATTGATTTTATATTAAAATTGTGATAATTCAGTTCGATTTGACCGATTTAAGCCTAAATTGATGACTCGATGGTAAGATCGATTGAACTGGCTAAATCAATAAAAAATATTTTTAAAACAATCAAAATGATGTTGTTTTGAGATGGAAAAAGGTAGAGTGTTGTCAACTTAATTGTAGTTATGTTTGTCATTTGTTAACTTACGTTCTAGCAAAATCTTGGTTGTCTACTTAAATTTTAAACTTACTTATTTGCTTTTGGTGCAAATAAAACATAAAATTTATGTTGTTTGATAATGTTTTTCATTTATTTGTGATATTTTGTGATAGTGAAATTTTTTGTTGGTTACTTAATTGAGTAATGTAGTATTCTTAAGTTTGAAGTATAAAGTTATTCATTAATTTTAACTAGTATTATGAATTTTTTAGAATTTTTAATGTACATTGTGTCAATCAATCCGATCATTGACTCATTAGTCTAACCAATACCTCACCCAATATCCTAACTGAGTCATTAACCCATGGAGAATTAATAACACTACTGAGATGTTCTTAAACCTATTTTCACAAATTCATATACAATTTGGTAGTTAGACAATATACATATAGGGAGAAGCAATGAAGTCGAGTCTCTCTCTTGTATAGTTATCCATGCAATCTAAGGATGAGGTATTTGTGATTGCAAATAAGAACATGTAATGATGAATTTTTTCTTAAGCCCATTAATCCACATGAAAATTCATGAAATTTGATTAAGTCAATCCTTAATAAATTATGTTGAACAGAATCAAGCTCAACTCAACCCATTTCTACATATACTTACAAGTTATATCATTTTGGGTGATCTAAGTATAAGTCAATAAGCGGAAAAAAATGAACCTTGAGACATATCATGATTGTGGAATTAGACAACAGTCTCTAACCCTGATTTTTTTAAATTTCTTTTGAAACTTTAATATGTATATAAAAAAATAAAATAACAAACTTTTTAAAATATGGATTCTAGAAATTCCAATTCAAAATTAACAATTCACTATTATTTTTCAAGATATTGTGAAGTAAAAAAAACATGTCACTAGTTTTTTGTGTGGCTAATTTAGCTAGCTAAGAACATATACTCTAAAGGAGATTAAGCACTCTTCCTTGTCCAATGTTTCTTGTTAACCCATAAGTATAGTTTCCTGTGTTTTATTTTTTCCATGCATAAAAAATAGTGACCATTTTACCATCTTTTATGGGTATAAAAAGTAGTAAAATAAAATGTGTTAGGTAAACTAAGGTTGATTTCGTAGACTCACAATAGTTGTCTTTAACTCTATATCAAATAAATGAATAGATGGATCCTCTCCATTGTTCATGTGAAACACAATGATTACCTTTACGGTGAAACTTGAAACCCAATCTTACGATGCTTTCAAAGTTTATGATATATCAACTATAAGTTCTCTCACAAATTTAGGCATTGTTTTCTCTTTTCCAATATACCCAAAAAAAGTGTTTATTTTCGGAAAAAATATAATCAGATTCCAATAACATCACAACATACTAAAATGAGAAAAAATGTATAAATTGACAAGTTTTTTACATTCTCGTTTAATTATTTATATGTTTATTTATTAGTGACTCGACTTTTAAATATATAAATAAAACTATTGAAATGATGGAGAGATTATGTTTTGAAATTTGTATAAATCTTTGTATTAAAAACAATGATTAAATAGTAAGGGGAATCCACCGTTCACTTTTAATTATTATTAACTTTTCAAAAATAGTAATACAAATAAAAGATTAATGATATATTAATTGATATAAATTTTTACACTAACAATACAGAGATATTAGGCTCAAATATTAGATACACTCTCGTGAAATCACACATTCATCAACAATGCTTGGATACAGGGGATCAAATCTTTTGTCCCACAATATTGTGTAACTCTATGTGCTATAAGATATAATTATTCAGAAAAAAACACTTAATAATTAATTTTTTAACTTAAATATATATTTTCAATAAACAATATATAACACTGTGAGTGGTCTAAGAACACTCACAGTGATGAAAAAACTAAGTTCATAGCCAAATAAGAACATTTTTATTCCAATTTTAACATTGAAGAAGAATCATTCTTATGCTCATTTCACAACAATGAACAAATTAGACACCGTTCGTACGATTGAGGTAGCATTAAAAAATGAAAAAAATATATTAGAAGAGATATAAGAAATCAATATTAAATAAAATAAAAATAAAGAAGAAGATAAATATGGAAGATTTGTGAGGTCAATTTAAGAACGAAAATAAAAATGTACAATTGGAGATAATTTTGACTTAAGTTGTTGGAATGTATGAACAAATATAAAATAATGAGCAGAACTCATTTAAAAATGAAAAAAATGAGTTGCACTATTATGGATCTATGAGGCCTCGTAGTCCTGCTAATATAGTCACACATCCCGAAGTATATACCTTGTTTTAGACCTAAAAAATAATACTAAAACCCCATTCCTCACTCACCTTAGGAAACTCCGTAACCCTCCGATTTATATCATTCACTCCAGTCCTTCATGCATTCCTCACTTCCATTCTCCCTCAACCGTCATGGACGGCACCGCCACCACCATCTCCAATGACTCCACCGTGAAGCGCCGTCGAACCCCACAAACGGACGCCGTTAACACCGTGGCCAAGAAATCTGTTCACTCATCTCAACCTTCCTTCTTGAAATGGACCTTTTCCGATGCTGTATACGTGGCTACACACCATTGGGTGCCATGCATTTTCGCAATGGGGCTTTTGTTTTTCATGAACGTGGAGTACACGCTCCACATGGTGCCGTCGTCGTCTCCGCCATTCGACTTGGGTTTCATCGCCACGCGCTCTCTTCATCGCGTGATTGAGGCGTCGCCGAATCTTAACACTCTATTGGCTTTCCTCAATACGGTACGTCGTTTTTCGCTTCAATGGAGATAATGAACAAAAAAGTGTCGTTTTTGACATTTTGGGTTGTTTTTTTGGGTAAAGTATCCCTCTCACCGGGTATGAAACTATCACGTCGGGTTTCGTGGTTGCCTCTCCCAACAACTGTCATATGAAACTAATCACTTTCGGGGGTTCGTGGTTACACCACTGGACCAAAACTTGTTGATATTTTGGGTTGCTTTTGAATGATGGGAGTGGATTCATAGTTTCAGGGTAATCGTTGCGCTGAATTTTTTTGAAGGAAATGGAAATGGGTTGGGGTCAAAATCTGATTTTTTTTGTTAACTTAATTCATATAATTTCCACTTATGTCAATTTTGTCATAAAAAAAACCACTGGAATGTGAGTCAATGATAGCTACTGATGTGTACTAAATTATACTTAAAAGTTAGTTGCAAAAAAATTTCTTAAAAAATACTATTTTGACTTTATATATTTGAATACTACTTTGGATTTTCCAATTACCAAAATGAGCTCGACTTTTTTATTTAAATCTAAAAATTGACAAAAATGGGGTTTTAAACTTTTTATCATAAATGCACTGGATTTGAAAATATGGGTTTGTTTGTTTTATCGAATGTTTTTAATGGAAATGGGTTTGAGTCAAAATCTGTTTTTATAAATAATAAAGAAAATGAAAAAAAAAATTCAATTTTTAAGTTTTGTTGGTTTTCAAAACATAGGAGTGGATTTGAATTTATGGGTTTGTTTTTGAGTAATTGATGGATGGAATGTTTTTTAAGGAAATGGATTTGGGTTGGTCTCAAAATTTACATTTATGGTTCCTTACATTGGTAGGTGTTTGTGGGAATGCAAACAACTTATATCTTATGGACATGGTTGGTTGAAGGACGCACAAGAGCCACAATTGCAACACTCTTCATGTTCACTTGTCGTGGGATTTTAGGTTACTCTACCCAGCTTCCATTGCCTCAGGTGATTATTATATTAATCTTTGTAATTGTCGCTATTGAATATATTCAAGTGTGAGGTACACATTGAATAAGAGAGATGAGTGATAGAGTTTACAAGTGAAAAGGCCATGAAACCACAAGGTTTTGGTTCATCACTCTTCTCATGCTCGTTAACAATGGAATTTCCTAGTCATGGACAAGTTCAACAAGTGGTGTCAGGGTTGATAGTTCGGCCGCGACATGGTGGGTTTAAGGTGGAGTTGTGTGATGTTCACATTTAAGAGGTATATTGTTGGGTATATTCAACTGTGGAGTCACACATCATATATGAGTGAAGAGTGCGAGAATTTGTAAGTGGAAAATGTCCATGAAACTATTGTTTTTAATATTTTGGTTCAAGAGTCAAGACGTGATGTTTCATTTGTAACTCTTTATTCTTTCTAATAACAATGGAATTCTCTGATGATCGGATGTTTCCCAATTGTGAATGGGTCCAACAATCCCTATCCGATATATGATGGCACTAGTAAGTAAACAACTTAGTTTAGTGCTTATGGGATGAACTTTTAGAAATAGAGTTTATTTTTGTAAGTTTCTTCAATAAGCTAAAAACATTTATGAGGGTGGTCCAAATCTATTTTCAAAGCTTATTTTGATAAGTGTGCTGTTCACATGAGTTGAAGTAATAAGGAATGAAGTATAGGAGGTTGTGTGTTCGAGTCTCACCATCAACAAAAAAAGAGTTGTAAGGTGGTTTCATGGTGAGGATGAAGGAAGGTTGAAAGTGAAGTCTCACCCACAACAAAATACTAACATACTAACAATTAACAACAATTGCTGATAAAAAAAATTAAGGTCATTTGTTTTGTAAACTTGATTTGATGAAGAACATTATTTCATTGCAGGAATTTTTGAGTTCAGGAGCAGATTTCCCAGTTGGGAATGTTTCATTCTTTCTATTCTACTCTGGTCATGTGGCTGGGTCAGTGATTGCATCACTAGACATGAGAAGAATGCAAAGGTTGAAGCTAGCATGGTTATTTGATGCACTCAATTTGTTGCAAGTAGTGAGATTATTGGGTACAAGAGGCCATTACTCTATTGATTTAGCTGTTGGTGTTGGTGCTGCAATTCTCTTTGATTCTCTTGCTGCTAAATATGAAGATAGTAAGAGGAAAGTAGCTAGTGCCAATGGTTTTGGTAATGGTTCATCCACATAACAGACTTTTTTTTGTACTACCAAGAATATTTTTTCACCTTTTTTAATAAGGAATTAATCTTCTTCGGGATTCGTGGCTACCCCTCCTATGTAATAGGGTTTGATACAATGATAACAACCGTCTTTAAATTTATGAAATAAAGTTATTCATGGATATGTGTAAGTTTGGGGGAGATGTAGCAACAATAATAAATACAACATACAGAGTTTTGGTTATTAATAGTAGTTGTTGTGGGTAACTCAGAATTATAAACTTCATTCACTCTATTTCTTTTTTCTCCATCAAACCACATTGTAACTTCTTTTTTATTTTTTTATTTTGCCATAGGTGAGAGTCGAATTCACAACCTTTTTCACTTCCTCCCTTAAACTCATATACCTTAATTATGAGATTGCCTTATAATTCCATAATAGTCCTATTTGTCCTTAAATGATTTTCACATCTTATCCTACATTTATATTTACACTTCCAGAGTTCTCATTTATAGGCACATAATATCAATCTTTTTATCTAAAATATAATTGAATTTAACCACCTTTACTGTCTCCAATAACAGAAACAATATCTCATATTCCATATGCTGAATAGTAATTGTAGTTATTTGTATATTTTCTTATTAAATCAAAGTAATTAATTATTATTTTAACCAATTTCCTTAATACATGTGGAATTCATCAAATTTGTTTATAAAAGAGATGAAATGAATAAGTAAATTTGCGGACAATTCTCTCTACTGGTGTCCAATTTTTTTTGGTGTGGAAATGCTGTGGGGAACCTTTAGCCATTTTGATATAGAGAAATAAAAACATCGTAAAATATATTTATAAAATGACTTTAAAGTTTTTTTATTCTATTCTTTTACCTTTAATATATTCAACTTGCAAATAAAATATAACTAAATATATAAAAACATTTTTTTATATTTATTGTTATTATATATGACTTATGCATTATATTTTATGTTTATTGTTTTGTATATATATAAATAATGTTATAATATATATATATATATATATGAGGAGAGATCTACTTACTTCAAACTTTGGACATGTAATGATTTAGATCTACTCATTAATTCAAATCATTGGATTTCCCTAGAATTGATGACCATGACGAGGAGTATGTTTAAAAAACTATATATAACTTTTGGAGTATTTATTAAAAATGAATTAATTATTTAAGTTGTCCAAATGAACCAATTCAATTTGTGTTGAACATTTTGTGAACTTTAACCAAAGCAAATTCGAACTAAAAAATAACCCACATTGAATCTGAATTGAGTTTCAAACTAAACAAATCTTTATCCAACTAAACCAAAATAAACTATTATTATTATAGAAAATTTTGCACCAGATTCACAATTTGACTATTGCTTTTTGAGTGGAGATTTATGTGTCTTAATTATTCCATATCCTCTTTATTCTCAAATTGGATCATCTTTTATACAGAAGGGTATAATATTTGAGGAATTTGTGATATATGATCTTACAAAAATTTCAACAGTACAAATTTTAAATAAAAACTTAGAAACCATTAAACTAACCTACACCCTACAAAGGATCCCATCCCCTTTATTCTGTTTTTTGTTGTTTAAAGTTAGTCCATTAGGTTAGCTTTGTTATATTGAATCTAACACAAACCTTGCACATGGACAAGTGGGAATTTGTGTTTCTAAGCCTTTGCAATGTCCTTGGAATTGTTGCCACGTGTATGATTTCAAAGTGGCTCGGGGAGTTCAAATAGTACCAATTTTATTTCTGGGATCCTCTATTCCAAGAAACTTATATTCTCCTCTCTAACCAACAACATTATGTCCAATAATATAAAATTATTAGCAAAGTTTAGGGTAAGTAAATGGTGAGAATTTTATTCATTGAATAATTATTTATATAATAAAATATTTGGTTTAATTATAATTAAAAATATTATCCTCTTTAGATGAAGAAAAATAGGAGAATAACTATACACAATTAGTTATTACTCACATTTTACATGACTAGAAGTCTAAATTTTTTTACATGATAAATGCATTATTCATTATCTATTTAAAGACCGATATAAAAATTCATAAAAATTCTTACACTACTAATTTCATTTACCAAAGTTTCTACGAAACTACTAATATATGAAAATTTCAATTAATGGATTAAAAAAATACAACTAGGCAGACAAGATAACAAGAGACAAGAAAAACTTTGCATATATAGGAGAATATGATAGAACTTACATTTTTAAGACATAGTGAAGCAAATGTTGGGAACACGTGTATCACAAAATGTGTCACTCCATGTGGCACAATTTGTAATTAATTAAAAAATGTATTTAAGTTAAAAAATTAAAGAATAAATATTTTTCTCACTAATCATAAATAGTGATACATTAAGTGATACACTTTTATGTGATAGTAGCTGTCCACCCCAAATGTGGTAGAAAGGTCCACTTGATCACCCACCAAAGTGCACATGTTTTTTTTGACTTTTATGTAAATTGAATTATAATCGTTAATGCTCAATCCCCATTGTACTTTTGTTCCTTAGCTATGAATTGGAACTTATGGGTTGGATTTTGATAGTGATATATTGTGTTTGGTGGAACTTACCAACTTGAGTTGGTGGTTGACATTGACATTACCATCATTGTCACATCTCTCATACAAGGGATTTGTTCCCTCTTCCACTTACATTATGTATCTTTTTCATGAACAAGAATTTGTTGTCCCAAATCTCAAAGTCTGTCCCATATCAATTAAAAAAATTAAATATTTATAATTTTATTAATTTTTGTTTTATTGTGATTGGTTAGGAACAAAATTGAGTGGGAATAACATATCCCCATCCCTTCTTTATTTAGGTATATATCTCTAGCTTCACACAACTTTGTTTATTCATGTTTTTGTCCATATATACATTTATGCTACTAAAAACCAACTTCAATTTTTTATTAAGGAAATGAAGTAAAAGAACCAGTTCAGTCAAAACAACATCTAAAAAAGAATAGGGTGACTTTTGTGTACAAATGCTTATATGTAGCACAATTTTTTTAATTGTTCACATTTTATTCAATTTTTAATAAAATAATATCACAAAAGTGTTAAACTTTATTCTCTCTCATGTTTCAGTATTGAAGAGGATCATAATTCCAGACCCACCCAACAAATTGTGAACAAATAATCTGTTGTCCTAAAATGTATCTCATACCAATAAAAATATATCATGTAAATAATAAAAATTAAATATTAACTATTTTTAATTAGTATAATACACGTTTTGAAATACACCGAATCATTATTTATGTATTGGAAAGGAAACACAAAACAGTACCCACTCATACCTAGAAATTACTAACATTAGCACTTATA
>NC_032013.1:10869471-10883172 GCF_001865875.1 Lupinus angustifolius
ATATTAAATTAAGCAAAACTTTAACAAGTATAATTAAACAAGACTTGCCAAGTGTATGTATAAGTAAGCAAAACTTTAATGAGTGTAATTTTGTGTATACTTATTTTGTTTTGACACACAATATAAAATTATATTCACATGTAACATAATATCTCATATGAATAACGTGTTATGATGCAAACATGTAGAGAATATAATTCATCACCCACTTTACAGCAATATACCAACAAAAAAAGTCACTTTATATCACATGTCAAAATCAAAATGTTCCCTCTTCCACCCTTATATATATGTTATTATTATATTCATCTCAAGTAACTATTTCACCTTCATTATTCTCTCGTCACTCTGAAGTATCAAAGATTGTTATTGTTGTTGTTTTAAAAGAATAATGAAGGGAGAATTTATAGTGCAAGATGGGTATGTGGTTAAGGAAGAGACTCACCTAACAGTGTTAAAAACTTGTTTGTTCTTTGCTGGAGATGGGTTCAAAGTGTATGATTGCAAGGGCCAACTCGTTTTCCGAGTTGACTCGTATGGACCTAACACTTGTGACAAGGACGAGGTTGTTCTTATGGATCCACGAGGCCATTGTCTTCTTACCCTCTGCCCAAAGGTAAAAAAATGTCCTCTGTGTTTTTATTTTAATCAAATCTATGATCGAATTTGAGTTGAAAAAATTGATCTAATCAATATTTAGGATCTTAGAGGACAAATATGACAACCATTCTCGTCTCATAGGTTTTCACTCATTATGTTTGTATTTATCTCTATTCAATTGTGTAGTGACGACTTTTTGATTGAAAGTATGATTGATTATCTAAATTTTTATTATATATACATGATCAACAACATAGATACATGTATCATTTTATATATCGAATTATATATCGAAATAATAAAAAATATTGAGAAAATTTTACGTAAATGAGTATGTCATGTGTTTAATCAGGTCTAGAGTCAAGTTCAAAGGCTGACCCAATCAATATTTTTGGTTAGGTTAGTTTCGGATCTAAGGTTAAATTCAGGTTAAAAAATGAGTCGATCAATATTTGGGGGTCGAATATCTCTTACCTGATCCAATCCGACCATATTAATAACACCCTTTAGTACATTCTATACTTCTAATGTGTAATTCATTGATTTATTCCAATGGAGCGATTAACTAAGACAAGGTTGATATTTATGAAACAGAAACCGAGTCTGCATCAACGGTGGGAAGGGTTCAAAGGCGAGAGAATGAACGGTGATAAACCAATTTTCAGCGTGAAGAAATCATCCATCATCGAACGGTCACAAACGAGCATCACAGTAGAGGTGTACGATAACTCCAGTGTGGAGTACCACATCGAAGGGTGCTTCTCACAACGACGCTGCAAAGTTTTCAACACTGTGAAGAAGAAATCAATGGTTGAGATTCATCGTAAAGTGGACCCCACGACAGGTGTCATGCTTGGGAAAGAAGTGTTCTCGCTTTGCGTTAAGCGTGGTTTTGATATGGTGTTTGCCATGGGATTAGTTTTGGTTCTTGATCAAATCAACGGTGAAAATTACTTTGATAGTGTAACTACGAAGGTTGTTGTGCACCCAATTGTAGAGGATTATAGAGTAAATCAACTTAGCCTTAGTAATCCTTGGAGTTTGAAGTCTATTAGAGGAAGGATTCCTTATTGCACTTTTATTAGGGATCTTGTAAACTTTATATGCATAAAAGATAGGATTTAATATTCATGCAAAAGTGTAAGAGTTTGTTTTTGTAAAATATTAGTATATGAGGTGAGACAAAAAGTAATACAAATAAAAAATAATTGATGGATGATATACTTTGCAAAAAACTTATATTAATATTAAGAGTTTAATAACCTTGTATTGTGAGTTGAAGAGTTTATACATAATTGTTGCGCACCGATTTTCGAACGCACGACTTTGTTTAGAGTCACTATTACATTTTATAGTTAAAAATGTAGAAAAATATTTTAAGCCCAATTACCCCAGGCTTTTGGTTTTTTGATATCCAGGTTCGAGAGTCGATTACAAGGTAAGAAATGTATTAGCACCCTACTCGCTCACCTTAGGCGGTACCCTTCATTAAAATACATGACTTTATTATTATTATTATTATTTCATTTAAATTATCTGGTTAATTAATTAATTATTAAAAAAATCATTTATTTTTATTATTATGTTTGATAAGATTGACTTTGTTCCTACGTATCCCTATTAAGAGAATCATGACATATGTAGTTCTTTAAGTAGAAAAAAGTTTGTTGGTTAAATGTATTTTAATTAAAGGGAATATATTTTTTAGTCAAAAATATATATTTTCCAGTTTCTTTTATTATTGAAAAAAAAAATTTATTTGGTTAATTTTTGTTATTTATTTAATTAAAAATGAAACTTAATTGATTTTGAGATTTAATCGATTGAAAAGAAGCGGCGTAGCATGATCTTTCAAAGATGATTTGAGAAGAAAGAGACCTTCAAGATGACATTCTCTCCATCTTTGATTAATTTTCAAAATTATTTTATTTTTTTGTAAAGTACTTGATGTCATGTTTTATTTATAAGAAAATGTTCAATTATTTATTGAAAATATTTTTTGCTATTAACATTTTTTACTACTCTGATTATGAAATTAAAAAGAAAAAGAAAAAATAAAGTTCTTAAAAAAGATTGTTAGTTTATTGCTACATAAAAGGGATTTTGTTTATTTTTAGTTATTGGTATTATCCAAAAAAATATATATTATTTATTATTCAAACAAATATTTTATTTATTTATAGACTAGTCTCTTTTAGATGTCATACAAAAAAACTATATTATTTTATTTGTTAAATAATATTATAGTATGCAAATCCAAACATAGATATAATACAAAATAAAAAATATTTTTTCCTCTCTCTTTTTAGAAAAAGAGTATGAGCTCATAGTGATCATTCCTAATTCAAAAATTTTATTTCCTAAAATCATTTTCTTAATTTATTTTAGTTTTCAACCTAACCATTTGGGTCTAGGAACCCTAACAACATTAATTTATCTATAATTATTTTTAAATTTTTAGTTAACCTAATTATTTAGATTTAGGAACTTGATATTATTTTGTTTTGTTATATTTAATTTAATAATTTTGAAAATAATTATAAAAGTTCATAAAAATAGTTTTATTATTTTTATTCATTAAAATATCGAAAAATACTAAAATAAATAAAATGAAGTTAATTTTTTGATTTTCTTTTTCTTTTAAATGTTTTTGGGCTTTTTCTTAGCCGGAAAAAAATAAATATTCACAATAATTAATATATTATTTATCATTCATTTATATTATTTATATTTAACAATTAAATATGATAGAACAACAATATATTAACTGTCATTACACATTTTCTATACAAAAATTTATAATGAATTTTCACTCTTATATTTAATCCTAGTATATGACAACCCTATTGTGTTTTTTACCTTTTTTCATCTAAGTAATATTAACCATTGACATTTTGTTGGTT
Organism: Lupinus angustifolius; assembly: GCF_001865875.1. NCBI lineage: Eukaryota > Viridiplantae > Streptophyta > Magnoliopsida > Fabales > Fabaceae > Lupinus > Lupinus angustifolius. The sequence continues at coordinate 10,872,975 of NC_032013.1, forward strand.
ATGTATTGGATTTATTTCATAGTACAGGCACTTTGTCCCTGTTAGTTAATATTGCATGGTAATATGTATTTAATTTTTATATATTTTATTTTTTATAATTAAAATATATTTGTTGTATTCGGTGTACTTTATATTATATTTTTGTGTGTTTATGATAAGTTTAGTTTAAGGTGAGAGATGTGGTTAATTAATGTATTGGTGGTGGTTAATTAGGATTATATGGTTTTTTTGTAAAAATTAAATAATGTGAATGGCAAAATAGGAAGTGGAAATTACACCATGGTGGAAGTTACACCATGTTTTGACTTTATAATATTATAGATTATAGATATAGATATAGATTATAGATATAGATAGATGATATGTACGCGGTAGTTTTTGTTATTCACTGTCATTACACATTTTTTATGCAAAAATTTATAATGAATAAAGTGAATATTCACTTTTATATTTAGTACTACTAAATGTATTTCTTTACTCTTTTAGATAATGAACTAATCTTTTTGAATACATGATTGTTCATTTTAGCAAGTATCACTATCAGAAATAGAATTGTTGATATTTTAGTGATCTTAAGGATCTAGTGAGCTCTTACACCAGACCAACCTTTTGTATATATATAACTGAGTCATGTGTCCAAATATAGGGAACATAAATATGACCATGTATCATGTATGATGTTAAACTAACAAATTAAAGTCATGATGTTAAACTAACTATTATTTGGCAATTTCGTTATATATAGTTTTACAATTAGGGTCCATTTACTTCTTTTAACCACTCAAAAATCAGAAAAAATCTCTCACCTTTTCCATCCTTGAAATAGAAATTGATAATGAGAGTTTGTAAGAAGGGAGACCTGGAAATATGATGCCTTATTATGAAAAATTATTATGATTCTTGATCAAAATTAACTTAAATAAGTTATGAGAATGACATTTATTGAAAAAAGTAATCATTGATCTCGAAAAGAAATTAGTTACGTAAACATTCTTAATTATTTCAAAAAATCCACACTTGTAAATATAATATATTAATTTAATTATTGGTTATTTAGTTAAATTAATCAATAAAACAATGTCAAATGATTGTAACATATAATTAAGGGATTTAATATATAACAGTGTAAGTGATTTTTATACTGTTAGTACATTATCCACCATTGATTTGTTAATTACCATGGACTCTCAACTAAAATTAATGGTGGATGATGTGCTGACAGTGTAAAAAACTTTACACTGTCCCAATTGTAAGAGTGGAATTCTAAACCTGTGTTTTAATTACTTTATAGTTTATACCTTGACCCATTCACCAAGCATACTACTCTTAATCCTAACTTTTGAACTAAATATAAAAAATTGAAACCTTTTATTAATGACATGTCCACAAGAATATTACACACTCTTAAACAAAAATACCAAAGTAAAATCAAAATTATACATGAATCACAAAACATATTTACTACTAGGTGACATACACCATAATCTTATTATTCTACTATCAACTCTCTATCTAAAATGCTACACCCAAGAACAATGAGAATAAGAGCAAAACAACACTAGCTAAAGCACTGCCACTGGCTGCAGAAAATGGAGGTGGTGGGGTGGTGGTGGTAGAAGGTGGAAGAGCTCCGGTGGATGGTGGAAGAGCTCCGGTGGAGGGAGTGGCGGAGACATTGATGGCTAGTTTTTGGCCATTAATACAGTGTTGACCAATGGTGCAAATATAGAAATGTTCACCTGATCTATTGAGGGTTATGTTTGTGGGACCAGTTGTGATGATTGTACCTATTGTGTTGTTTGAAGTGCATGATTCATAGGACCCTTTTGGTACTTCTGCTACATCATGCCTATTTGTCTCAAAATTGAATGCTGAAAACCAAAAACAAAAACAAAAAAAACAAATGATTAGCGTATGTAAAGTATAATATTTAGAGTAAATACTCATTTTACTTCATCATATTTTTTTGACTTTACTAGTTTAGTCATTAAAAAAAGAAAAAACCTAAAATGATCCTAAATTTTTTCAAATGTGAGTCAAATTAATCCTTTTAAGTCAAATTAATCCCTGTAAAGTGTCGTAAAACATGCTAAAAATGAAAATTTTGGCCCACATGTGAAATTTTGGGGACCATTTTAGGTCTTTTCTATTTAAGGACTAAAATGTTAAGGTCGAAAAGTATGAGAGACTAAAATAAGTATTTACTATAATATTTATTGATTATCATCTGAAAGATTTATATGGATAATATATCATTCATTATTTATTTGTATTTTTTTTAAAGAGTCAACAACGATTAAATATGAATGATGTAGTGACATCGCATGAGTGTTTAAAACTCATGCAGTGTCAATATATTCATTTTTCTATATGTATTAGCATAGGAAACACACATTCTCTTCCAAGATGTGTACTACTTCATATACCTTTCATTCTCATTCTCAGGAAATATAAAATTAATATATATTTAATTCTTGTTCTACTTTTCTCACAAATGAGAAATAAATGCTACACGGAGTAGTACAAACTTTGAGATAGAAGATATGACTCCATTAACATGTTATGTTTTTTATATGAGATTAATATTAATGCATATAAGTGTAAAAGTTTATATATAGTCACTATATCATATACCATTCATTTGGATTACTTTTTTGAAGATTCAATGATAATTAAATAAGAATAATGAATTATATACTGACAATATATAAAACTCATACACTACTCTTATAAGAGTATATATTAGCATGATGTTATGTTTTTCCCTATGTATTAGCATGTTATATTTTTCCTATATATTTAGGGAAAAAGATATATAGAAACCATAAAAATTAATTAAGAGAAAGAAATAAATATCAAAAAATATAAAACATTAGTAAAAGAGAAAAATAATGGTTGCTTAATTAATTAGCTTACATAAAATATCACCAAGTGCAAAATTATTGATAGAAGCCCAAGTTTGGTATGCAGATATATCTTCTGGAACTGTCCAACCCAAACCATCTCCAACTACATGAACTGTCACTGCCTCTGTGCATTGTAGAACCATTAATATTGTCATAACTCCTCCAATAAAACTCATTTTGTTCATGTTTAATTTCTCTAAATAATATAATTTGAACTTGAAAATTATGAAGTGGAAATGAAAGTTATAAGATGAGAGATGAATGAAGAAATTGGAATGGGTAGCAAAGGTATAAATAGCCAAAATTAAAAGTGTCACAAGGAAAGAAGAATAATTCAATAAGAAGAATAATCATATAGTACGTGTAGAAGTTTCAACTTTCAATAAGTCCTTTTTCAATACGTTTTGATGCCAGCTACAAGCATTTGATAATTTCTTTATTTATTTCCTCCTATTTGATTTTTAGTTAATGCTTCTTCAATATTTTTATAAAAATAAAATATATGCACTTTAAATAAATAAAATGTAAAATTTCTAAATAATTGATCAAATAATTTTTTTATTTTGAATTTTTTAAATTCAGTTACATATTTTCTTTTTCAAATAGAGGCTAAATTATAAGATATAACTAACAAGACGTTGATATAGTAGTGCAAAACTCCACTAGATTCGCAAGGTTAATTATTCAATTTTTGACAGCGACACTTATCGGGAGGAACAATTATAAACTCCAAAATGGATTAATTCATTACTCTAAAAAGTGGGGAAATATTACCAAAAAAAAAGTGGTGTATATAAGTTGTTTGATCCCTTTTTGGTTTGTTATACTAATTGTAATACTTCAATAGAGGAAAGTCAAGTCTGTTATGCATTTCATACGTTGTTCATATGTTGAAAATTCCCTAAAAAGTGTGTTTACTTACAATTGGTATATCAACTTATTTCATACGCTGTTCCCAATTGTTACGCATTTCTAGAAAAAAAAGGCATACAATTTTCTTCTAGAAACATGGATTAATAAACAAATCCTTTCAATCCATCATTTATATGTCATTCATATAATACTGCTTACTAGAGTGAGTGTTGTGATATATTATACATACAACACGCTCACGAATATGTTGTTGAACCTTACTTGACATTTTACATGCGATCATATAAACGTTATCAAAAAATGTTATTAAATCCAAAAAATAAACGTTGTTGAATAGTAATAGTTGTCGTAGTATCTCATGTATATTTATAAGTACATAAAATCCAAAAAAGTGAGGTTTACCACATGTAATCCAAATTTTTTATAAACTTAACATATAGAGGTTTTGATTGTAAGATCAATGAGCTTTTATAAAATTTGTCAACCATAGAGTTGTCAAAATATTTATAAGAATTGTTTATCTATAGACTAGTTTAACATTGATAACAACATGCTTAAACATAACAACACTCAAGATAATGTGTCATCTTATTGATATAACACTCTAACGTTGTTCTTAATGGGCTAGATAATGATGGAAGCTCAAGCCCATTAATGAAAAACATGGTTAAACAAGTAAACCAGGTATAGATCGCAAAATGGACATTGCCTGCGGGCCCATTCACATAGCCCACAAATTTTTGTGGGTAGAGCATGTAAATTTTACCCATTTACATGTTTTTCTCAGCCCGTTTGTCTGCAAAGTCCATGATCATTTTTAATGGGTAATGTGGATTGCCTGTGGGCATAATGTAAAGAAAAAAGAAGAAAAATTCCAATAAACTATGATATAATATGATTTAATGTCTCAAAATAAAATTGTGATGTAATATAATTTAGTCAATTTTATAAAAAATATCAAAATGTTTTTAAATTTTGTTCTCTTTTAACTACTTTATTTAATTTATATTTATTTTATTATATTAATTTTTTAATTTTAAATTATTTATCAATGCTCGCCGGCCGCCCCTATGCCCATTTTAAAACGGGCAGAGTATACCATTTTGTCTATTAAGTTAATATAGACGTGCCCGCGTCCGTTTAAATTATTGTGGACATTTGCAAGCACGGGCAAAACAACTATCTCTAAATAAAATTAGGTGACCAAATCATGAAACTGGAATATGAACCCAAATCTTGTCATGAACCAATCTTACATAAATGACATGTTCTGTTTTTTTTAGAGAAAATTTACGTTGTTCTATTGATTTTAAGAGATAAATACAATAAGCTAAACTAAGATATTACTATGTTTTTTCCCATATAATACCCTTATTGCAAAATAAAAACACTGCAGAAATGTAAGGATAAATGGTAACAACATCAATACTCAATAAGAGAAATATGAATTTAATAGATATGTGGTACGTTAATCATCTATACATAGATATGCCGCAACATTATTTTCCGAAATTTCTTAATGAATTGAATGAGTTATGAAAATTGTTACAGGATCCTAATAATTATTGAATACACTTGTTCCTTGGATCATACAACTGATTACAATGTTGCAAGAAGAAGAGCAGCACAAGTTGTAAAAACCATCATGTATGAAGATCCAATACCCTGCAAGGTTTAACAGTTAAAAACTTAATCAGTAATATGGAGTCGCACAACTGTTTCTTCAACCGAAAATCGGGTAACGACATATTTAGAGTCATTGTTAGGTGTTAAATTTTTAATAAGTTGTGTATATTCTTTCATGAAATAACATAACATATTAAATAGAAACACATGTTAAAATATCTAAAGTTAAACAAATGAAAAAGCCAAATTTTGTGGAAATTTACAACATGGAAGTTCCTATTTGGAAATTGCAATATATTCTTTTGTGCGAGTTTATATATCCGAACAAGAACAAGTGTAATATTTATATACCGACAATTTACAGATTTATATACCGACAGTTTTGAAGAGTCAATGATGATGTATAAAACTCCTACAACATCATAGTGCATACATTTTTTCTCTCGGAATTACTAGAAAATATGTTGAATAATGCAAATATGTGACATAAACATACCTTGAAGTTAAGAATAGATGAAGTTGCAGATGAATCAACAAGTCCAGTGAAGCCAATATCATATGCAATGCTTCCATCAGGTTTGAATAATCCAAAGTTTCTCTCAGATGTTGGTCCAGGCTTCAAATTCTCATTAAACAAAGCAAATATATAAGCCTTAACCACTTTCTTTGGCCTATAAGGGGTACCCTTTCTCTTAAGTAACTTTTTCCTCAAATTTTTATTATAAGTTTTTGCATTTTTCACTGTTGCACCAGCTTCATTATCATCACCATGTGAAGCCCAACCAGTTTCTGAAACAATCACTTCCATTTTATCATACCCAACTTTCTCTAATGCAGCATAAGCTGCATCAACTTGAGCATCAAACATGTTATCATAATGTAGCTTAGTCTTAGCATCATAAATTCCATGGTTTTTCTTGAAAAGTGCATAGTTTATATCAATGTGTTGGGGGTCATTTTTATAGGCCAAAAAAGGGTATGCATTAATGAAAAAAGGGGTTCCATTTTGTGAGAAAAATTGCAATAATGGCTTCATATATGGAAGTATATCATCCCTAAAAGTGCATGCTGATGGAGGGTATGAATTAGCAAAAACAGCTTCTGAATGAGGACTAGTTACTTGAATTTCATGGGCTAAACCAAGCCTATTAAGTGCACTATAAATATTTTTAGCTGCAGGCAACAATGCTTCCCAAAGCTCCACATCTCCTCCTCCTAAGATTTCATTTCCGATCGCGATTCCGCGAATCTTTGTTCCTGGAATATAGGGCTGCACATTTTCTTTGATCCATGTCATAGCGCGATCTTCGGCTACACTCATTTCTTTAAGAAGTTCATTGGGTAGACACACTGAAATTTGGATTCCAGAGCCTTTGAATGCAGTGAGTACTTCTTGATTAACATCATATATTCTAATGTTTCTAATCTTTGATGCTTTGAGAAGTGTAACAACACTGTGAGGAGAAGGAAGATTATCTGCAATCCTACCATAGTTTACTCCATATGTTCCTGTGAAAAATTTATCCCCTAAAACTGCACCATACAAGAAAATTAATGTGAAATTTTCCTTAGAAAACATCAAAGATAACAAACTTTTTCTACATATATGACACAACACAATTATAATACTAAGATATAAAATTCTCATGGTTTTCGAGTTGAGTCTTAGAGGGGTATGAAAGGAAATTGAAGACTTTAAAGTCATCTCACAAATATATTTCATGGATTTTGAGCTTTTCCTCCCATTCCTTCCAAAACTCAATTCGCAAACATACCTTGAATATATGAGTCATTGTTCTTATGATAAAATGCGAATGAATATTTAGTTATTTGACATTTCTCTATAAGGATTTAAAAGTTCAAAAGCTAAATACAAAAGTCCTAAAATATAATTAGAAGTGTATAAAAATGTCTAATAGGAATATGTGTTCGACATCGAAAAGAATACTAAAATGTTGACTATTTTGAAATTTATATACTTCATATAAATTTTCTAACAAAATTTGAAAGGATTATTGCATATTCATACTCTCTATTAGCAAGACATTAGTCTAGTGATGTACCCTACTAGATCCCAAAACAATCAAAAGATCAATAATTTGATTCGTGGGAATGACATTTATTGGAATGAGACAACCATATATCTCGAAAAAGATTAGTTTCTTACCAAAAAGTGAAAAAATGTACATAATAGTACAAAAAAATCCCCCCACTCTGCCCCTACATGCATGCCATTTTTTCTTTTTAGAAAGGAATATGAAAATTAAGACACTTGAGTTTAAGGAAAAAGCAATACACACCATGAGTTAAAGAGAAGAAGAGAAAAATCCAGAGAAAGAAAGAAGTAGAGGAAGAGAACATCATCATGATCTTTAATGTGAACATTATTAAGAATGACAAAATATTTCTATTGTATTAAGGATGTTGGGTGGTGCATTCATGTATTATGTAATTCAATATTGGTAACATCACAAGGCAAGTAATATACAATCCACACTATGATTCAAAACTTTTCTTCCAGGCATGCCATCAAACTATATACAAGTTCAAGATTCTTAGACTTTCTCAAATAAGAATAAAATCACTTTTGAAATATATTTTTATTTTAAGAAATTATTATTTTAATTATTCATACTATAAACATTAGTCATATTAAATATGCTTCAGTATTAATTTGACTTATAATGTGACTTATATTTATTTTAGTACTATTTTTTTTTATGTATTTAGAAGTTTAAATATTTGAGGAAGATTCTTAGCCTAAAACAAAAGATGATTGCAATAAAACAAAGGATAATTTCATTGAACAGCATAGAATAGATTCTTCCTTTGATGACCCTTTTAACTACTCCTTAAAGTATACTTTTTTTATCAAATATGTTTGTCTATAACATAGATACCAAGGATCTCTAAATGGGTCATTGATACCTTTCTTGGCCTTAAGAGTAAGGTGGTTCTGAAATTTTTAGAGAACAATCTATTGATTGAATGCAGTGATGCCTTCAAATTTTGGCAATGACATAATAATAAATTTATATAGTTAGCTTATTGCAAAAAATGATATGCAATTTTATATTATATAAATAAGGTTGTACCTTATGAAGATAAATTGCTGACATATATATTAACGTACAAACTATTTTTATGTATCAATTATATAACACTTAAATCATACAAACTATTTTATATTGAGTAAACTATATTCATTTCTTGGAAATTTAACTTAATATTTTCAGGGGCGGAAGAACGTGCAAAAAAATAATAATTGTAAGTAATATCTAGTTAATATTTATGCAGCATTGGTTATATAAAATTGTATTATTGTCATTCATTTGTAATACTCCAATACATTATGTACAACATAATTATTGTTATTGAATTGGGACTAATCATCAACTTAGTCAAATTATCAAGCCAACGATTTGATTAGTGTGCAAATGTTGGACCAATTAAATCAATTTACATCAAAAGTTCTAAATTTTTTATAATATTATTGTTTAATAATTTTATACTTTAAATTTAAAAACATTAGTATAACACAAATTCCTAATTAAATAACTAATACAGAGTTTTACTATCACAAAATATAATAAATAAGTTGAAAACATCATCAAACAACATACTTTTTATATTTTAATCACAAGAAATATGGATAAATAAATTTAAAATTTAATTAAGTAACTAGTGCTTTATATAAGATAAATTAACAAGTGACAAACAAAACCTCAATAATGACAAATATAGTTAAAAAAATTGAAAGCATTATAACATTTTCCCTCTCAAAATAACATTGTTTTAATGTTTTCTTCAAATTAATTTAATAACATTACAGTGAATGCAACTTACACCAGTCTTGAATCTGCCACTAAATATTATACTCACCTTTCTTTAAGGAAAGGTCGATGTAATTATACTTATGTACATTGTTAGGTTATATATATATATATATATATAAAAGTAGATATGATTGGTGTTTGGTAAAAAGGTGGTAGTTTGTATAGTTTTATTATATCCTTTGAGTACAATTTACTCTTTTATATATGAGAATAGTCAGTACAATTTATTAGGATCATCCTCATATCAGGAGATAATTTATCTCATCTAGCCAGTAAAAATATAACATGTGCGCTATTTTGTTCATTTTAAAAAATATTTTTTATAGAAAATGATGAAACATAACACATGTCATGATTTCATTAACATGAGGAGATAACTTATCTTCTTATACTAGGAGATACTCCATTCCCATGTGAGAATAATCAACTGGAACTAAATATTTAAGACATAGTCTATTTACTATTTTAAAAGACACAGCTAAAACTCAACTTCCGGATATACCATTGTTAGACAAAATAACAAAATATAAGAGTTTGAGGGAAAGCATATATACTAGCTTAACAGAACCTCTCCAACTAAAATAAAAGAGTGTGGGCAAAACCATTTCTCATAGGAGGGTGCTAAAGAAAGGAAAATGATAAATCTCGTACTAAGTCTTCTTACAAATACTGTTGGAGAAATATCTCCATCCGCAATCCATAGAGTAAATATCTTCTTATAACCATGACTTTGTTCCCACAACTGAATGTGTATGCTCATACATACACCCACATGGAACATCCATGGTCCAGACCGAAGAAACCCCAAATGAGTTCATGGTGAAGATGAAGAACATACCTTGTTGAGCCATTTCCGGAATCTCGAAGGTATGAGGGTGAGATGATCTTCCAGATGATAGAGCGCCAAATGACTTTCCTTTTGTTCTCTCTAGAGGGGAATGAGAGAATACCTTAGTT
>NC_032013.1:10883272-10883557 GCF_001865875.1 Lupinus angustifolius
GCCGAACTCCTATTGTTGTTGGAGAACAACACGACTGATTTATTGTCACAGTATAACTTCAGTGGTCTTTCAATCCTTTCCACAATCTGCAGCCCAGTGACAAAATTTCTCAGCCACGATGACTGAAGTGATGCCTCATAACATGCTATATATTTTGCTACCATGGTGGATGAAGCTACAAGGTTTTGCTTGGCAGAACGCCAGGAAACCGCACCACCAGCTAACAGAAAAACATAGTCTGAAGTAGATCGTCTACTATCTTGGCATCCCGCAAAATTGGAGTCA
>NC_032013.1:10883657-10906759 GCF_001865875.1 Lupinus angustifolius
AGAGGTCACTTTGGCGACATTTCACCCCATTTGGCTCATTTGAAATAACAGACAACCTTAACGGACATCCAAATAACAATTAAAATCAATGCACAAAGATACTGAAGTCCCAAAAATAATTAATTTTTTTTTCTTTTCGCTTGGGCGAGCCTAATCTCGCTCGGGCGAGCCAAATCTCGCTTGAGCCCAATTGAAGGCGATTTGCCTCTGTTTCCTTCTCGCTTGAGCGAGCCTTATGTCGCCCGAGCGAGATTTCGCTTGGGCGAGGTGCTCTCGCTTGAGCGCCATTGAAGCCAATGCTTCTGTTCAGCTCTCGCCTGAGCGAGAGCACTACAGCAGAACATGAAAAGTGCGATTTCTGCATCGCTCTTCTCCTAAAATCACCCAAAATTCAAGATTAAACCTGAAACATTAAACATTCATGATTAAATCATTCTATATTCATATGAAAAACATGAATTTAAAACAATGAAAACATCAAAACCCTAAATCAATCCAGTTTTGGGGAATAAAAGCAAGAACCCTAATTTCACTCATGAATCAAATTGGGGCGGCTCTGATACCACTTGTTGGAGAAATATCTCCATCCGAAATCCATAGAGTAAACACGGAAGTCCTTATGACCATGGCTTTGTTCCCACAACCGAATGTGTATGCCCATACATACACCCAAATGGAACATCTATGGTCCAGACCGAAGAAATCTCAAATGAGTTCATGGTGAAGATGAAGAACATACCTTGTTGAGCCATTTCCGGAATCTCGAAGGTATGAGGGTGAGATGATCTTCCAGATGATAGAGCGCCGAATGGTTTTCCTTAGTTTCTCTCTAGAAGGGAATGAGGGAATGTGCCTTTAGTTTCTTGAGTGTGCTGTGTGCTGTGTTAGAGGAGAGACCTTATCCTCATGCCTTATGTGCCTTATGGATGAGTGGATAGTGTTATCCTATTCTGGATAACACTATTCTCATCCTACCTTATTCTCCTCCACCTTTACACTTGAAAACCTGTTGCTCTACAAATGGGGACCATAACCCATAAAAGTAACCCCGTAGTGGTTACTACTTTAGTTGCAATAATTCTGATTCAGTCCCTTCATCAAATCAGAAATTGCCTGAAGGTATCTACACTTATCATTATTTCATGACACATATGCCCTTAGCCACCAAATTAATTACTTAAGATCATTTTATATTTTGGCTAATTACATAATGAACATAACACAATTATAGAATTATATTTGTGACCCATAAATTGTCAGAAATTCCAACAATAGAAAGCCAAGATGCATGAAAAGGGAAAGACAAACATGATCAGGTACTTTTGCAAAAAAATTAACATCAACATGACACAATTTTTTTTAAGGCATGGGACAATATTTTTAATGACAAAGGTAGATGCTATAGATTTATTTAGGGCTGTAAGAAATAGAGTACAACATTATTTGAAAACAATTTATTTATTGATAAGCATACTCATGCAGAAAAGCTTGAGTGCTCACATCTTTGTCTACACGTGTTTGAGACTATTGTTAAAATAGTTATTTTTTTTGTTAAGTGAAAATTTTATTAAAAAGAACAAAAATTACAAATAGGAAAAAATAAATATACAATTCTCGAAAATGAGATGATAAAAATATTACATGGTTCAAAAGAGATCCACTAAAATCCAATCTAACAAAACAACAATAATAATAGCACTCCAAGTATAAAATTGAATTAGAGATCTACTAAAACCAAAATATAATTGCACCTTTATATTTACCTTTAATCCAAAATGATGATTTTTGTTTACCTTTGTGTTAACTTATGTGAAGGGTATGGAGTTAAACTAAGGCGATTTGCAAATTCGTTAATTAATTGTAATGATATCATTCATCATATCATACTTAGTGACTTAAATCTATGAAAACAATCAACACGTATTTATACATGTTAATCTCTGAGGCAAGTGTACATTAGAAAAATAAGATAATTAGTTCTCCAATCCATAATTTTCCACTACAATTTACTCTTTTAAATTCATTATTGTCATGTTAGGATAAAGTATTAACCCCTACAAGAATTTAAAGTGAGATTAACTATTGTCTAGTAAAAACACACCATTTGTGCAAGAGTGGGCCAATCATAAGATCGCTAAAACAATGGCTTTAGATCTCAAATATGGTCCGTTCGTAAATAATAGACTTCAAACTATTTGTATTAATAATGTTATTGTTTTAAGACTAGTTGACTACATATTTTTCTTATAACATAATAATTATAAGACTATTTAAGTAGGGTAAATAGATTTTTTGTAATCTAAGACTTTATTATCTCATGAATCCTATTTTTTCCTATAAAAAATACAATGGAGAAACTTTAATAATTATTGATGAATTGATTGTAATTAAAATTGGTGATTCGCTTTGTCTAAATGCATGACATCTTCAAAAGGGCGGTTTACTGTATTATACTATAGTGAAATTTGAGAATAGTATATATATATGTAGCCCCATCTTTATAAGGGAATAGGTTATTTCTATGACATTAAGTATTTGGATGTGTCTTAATGTAATAATAAAGTTGTTTGTCTTATAATTTACAAGTAAAAAATTCTATGAATAAATTCTTCAGTTACAAGGATATGATAGTATGTACTTATCATCCTCAAAACCTATTAAATAGAAATCCCATACATTAGGCTATCAAATTTATTAAATAAAACTAATTAAAATAATTTAATTAATAAATTTTGACACAAAAAGGAGAATATAAAATTCTAAGTAATAAACAAATTTTAAATTTCTTTTTGTATTATGTACATATACCGAAGGTTCATCCTATTAGGAAGTAAGTACAGCTGGCTCACCTCATTCTTTTAATTAGTTTTGAAATGATACATTAATATTATATCAGAATGAAATAATAACTTATTTTATGTTGTTATTGACTAAAATATATCACTTCGTCATCGATCAAATGTAAGTCTTTCGCCTCATATAATATATTTTTATAAATGAGACATGTTGGAAGTAATTCTCACATCTCCTCCCTCATTTTACTAGGCACTATTCAAATAGTTATTGGATTATTTCCTTTATTGCTTATTGATTTTGAAATATCCCATTATTTCTACCAAAATATGTGATATATGTCTCAAGTAACATTTTATTTATTAATATTTGGTTTATGAGTAATATGTGTTATTTTATTATTCAGAGGGATTAATATGAGGATTTAGCTTCCTCAACACTAATTAATAGCAACCAGTTGGCCATTATCATTGGGCTCATTTATGGTCCATTTTAACAAACAAATTGTTTATATAAAAAATATTTTTGGTCTATAAAATAAAATACTTTTTAGTTTATATAGTTACTAAATTTTGTCATTATTTTATTTTTTATAAAAAATTAACTAAATATTTAAATTATTTTGTTTTTATTTATGTATTTATTTACTTTGAAATATATTTAAAACCAATTTTAATAAATAAATTAATATATCATTCATGTTACTATTAATATAGATAACAATATGGATATGGTAAATGAAATGATATTTTTAGTGCATTAAGTAATCCAATTTTATAATGATAATTAAAGCTTACAAATTATGTTGGGATGCTTGAAATATGTTATTGTATTAGTCTCACATTGTCTAGTATTGGAATAGAGTACAGTAACCAATATTATATTGGACTCAAATCTCTTGTTATAATGTGCACCAGATATAAACACCAAATAGAAACACCCCACATGCAGGTGGACCCATTGGTGTACTAAAGTTTGTAATCCTTATTCTCTAATAATATCTTGGTAGCTGCTTAACGCTCCCAGTGACTTAGACACAATTGGCCGAACCCCGTTATCAAATTCTCTTGATTATTCTTTTCCATTTATTCTACGCCTTTATTTGATTGCTTGTGACCAACGATGTGCAACGATCGCTTTTGTGCACCAACAATTGGTATTAGAGCCAATTGGTAGATGGCTCTTAACCCAGACGTCAGATAATGGCTAAAGAGGATGAAGGCGTGATGACTAGACAATGTGCGTCAAAGGTAATAGTAAAGATAGAGTAGATGAGTTGAAGGAGAAGGAAACATGGTGAAACTATGGTCTGGGCGATGTATGTGTTGATCCAAAACCCCATAAGTTCATGTATTAGGTTAGGATCAAGGTGGAGATAGGGACTCATGTGTTGAGTTTGACCTAGAGACAGATGCTGACAATATCTCTCTAGATGTTAAGAGAATGTTCTTATTTGAGATGAGAAGTGGAATATGCTAATGGTGTGTCTGACACGTCATAGTGAATGATGTTAATTGTTAGCAGATCCACAAAAGCACAAAGGCGCTATCTAACTTCGATGTAGGGTGTAACATGGGCATTGACTTTGATGCGAGTTGTAACACGAGCATTGATAGAGATGTAGGAGTGTGACATTGGCTTGGATGCAAGGATGTGACACATACATTAGTTAGCATTGATGCGAGGTGTGTGGTGTGTGTATACTCCTTATGATGGAGTATGATAATTCTTTTGAACTAGGAATGTCGGAGTAGACAATTGTGGTAACGGTTGATGCTTTCTAAGGAAGCTCAAAAGTTGAGTTTGACTGATTATTGAAGAGGACGATTGTTGGTGAACTTTTGTGTAGAGGTTCTGATATATTGAAAGACTTCCTAACAATAAGTGGCTAGGTGGTGTGTTCCATTTGATGGCAATATGGGAAGCTGCACTAAAAATTTGGAGAGCTAGGCTCTTGGTAACATCGTCAAGGATACATAGAAGGTTTATGTTGTAGGGGAGAAGTTAAAGAGATTTAGACATTGAACAAGGTGAAGCCATATATTTGCTAAGGTGGAGATTCTTGTGTAGATTTCCTAAGGAACGAGATATTCGTCTATTTCAATGAAGGTGGAGATTGTTGGGATGCTTGAAATATGTTATTGTGTTAGTCCCACATTATTTAGTATTGGAATAGAGTACAGTAACCAATGTTATATATTGGACTCAAGTCCCTTGTTATAATGTGCACCATATATAAGTATAAAATAGAAACACCTCATGGGAAGGTGGGTTCATGAGTGTGCTAGGGTTTGTAATCCTTATTCTCTAATAATATATTGGTAATCGCTCAACGCTCATGGGGACGTAGGCACATTGGCCGAACCCCGTTAACAAATTCTCTTATTTCTTCTCTTCTATTTATTCTATGCATATTATTTGATTGCTTGTGGTCAATACCGCACAATGATCACTTATGTTATACCAACAAATTAACTCAAAGGTTTGAAGTTAGTACTATTTTATAAAAGAAACAATTTTTAGGATCTCTATACACTGTTTTCTAGGAGAGATTTGACTTAAGTTGTCATGTAGTAAGATTCTGCCTATAAGATATGGACAAAGATGATCTGTTTGAAACGCTATGTCATTTATTGTCTCAAATTAATTAGAGTGTTACTTTTTATTAATTTTTGTTTTTAAAATTTTTCTTTTATTCACATGTCAACATGTGACTGGCTTTGGACATGAATTGGGTTATTGTTAGAAACAAGTGATCCCTACTCTATAAGATATAGTCTAAGTGTTGCTTTATTGGAATCAAGGAAAATTTTCAACTTTTTTGTTTTTAATAAAATTGTTTTTTTCCTATTACACTATTCTTAGTTTATTTCTTTACTTTACTTTATTGTTAATTTTTGTCTTTTGAAATAGTAAGGGTTAAAGTATATTGATAAACAAGTAATTAATATCTACCACTACGAAAATCACCATTAAATATGATTAAATTTTAATGAAAATGACAAATATAAAGGAACATAGTACGTTGATATAATGGAGTAAGATCTTGCTTGATCCTCAGGATGACCAAAATGTAAAAAAATCAATTTTTGGGAGAAACACTTGTTGGGAGTGATAATCACGACTCCAAAAAAATTAATTTCTTACCCAAAAAGGTGTAGTGATACCTTAGTAATATAAGAAAAAGATGTAGTAGTAACTTTTGTGTTAGATAAGGAATTTAATTAAACAAAAAACAAAGCAATATGAAGAATTAGTATGTATATTTGATGAATTAAGACGGAGAGGGCAAATTTCAAGTCACGGGACCTAAACCTATTATTCTTTATTCAAAAGGATTAGTATTGTATACAAAAGGGGTAGGGAAACACTTGATGATAAAACAACATAAATATAAACCGTTCATATATTGAACAAGTAGTAGCCAAATAATGTGACATATATATCTCTTATCATTGAGTATGACATGTGAAAAGAAATAGAAAGCAAAGAGACCCATACATATAATAGTAAGCAAAAGGATAGAAAATGTTGCACTAGACAAATATAATAGACTCTAATAATTCATAAAAAAACTATCACCTTTAGGAATATATGAAATGATTTTTTGATGTGGTTGTTTGTCTTTGGCTCTATGCTAATGCATGCCTTGGCTTTTTCCAATACTATCCTTTAAGTTTTATAGTGTCAAAATATTTTGGAAGGTATCTTCTTGAAATTAATCCAATGCTCAATATGATTAACAAATGATATTGGATTATTTTAAAGCATGAAATTTTTTAGTATAGGTTAAAGCAGTGACGGATCTTGAACTTTAGTTTAGGAGTGGCAATAATATTCAATTGTAATTTATAATTAAAATTAGTTGAATAACAAAAATATAAAGAAAAATAGACAATTCTTTCAATGTTTCAAAATGTACAAAAAATAATAATTAAAAACATTAAATAAAAATATACATTCATTTAAAGTGTTGCTCTTAGTTAAAGACTTCAATTCATCGAAGATTGAATTAAGAGTAAAATTTTCAGATATTTACATTTCAATATAAATCATCATGTTATGTACAAGAAATTCATCTTCTATTTTACTACATAAGTTTATTTGATTGTGTTCGTTACTAAAAATGATCTTCCTATAGTAGTTGCACCAGAATATTTAAGATAAAACGAATAACTTAATCAAGCAAATTATATGCATTCACTTTTACTTTATCATCAAAGTTGCAATTAATTCAGATATGATTGATATTTTTTCAAGCATGAATTACTAACGACATCAATAATAAAAGGTTGAAATTGAAATCTCAAATAAATATTTTCTTACTCGCATTAAAGTCTATAGGTATAATTTTTGCATAAAAATACATATGTTATAAATATTAAATGATTTATAAAAATACATAGAATTTTAGGACTTTTGCTGTAAATGTTTGACAAAGATAATTTGTGATCTTCTAATATTTTCTTAAGTGCAAAATCATTATGAACTAAAATGATGTAAATATTATAAACAATATCTATATTTATACATGTAAAAAACTTTATATATATCTATAATTTTTAGAAGGAATGTATAATTTGTATAAACTAAAAATATATATTAAAATAAGTAAATAAATTTTTTTTTAAAATTAGAAAAAAAAAATTTAGGGGGGAGTTGCCCCCACCTGCCCTAAAGAAGATCCGCCACTGTGTTAAAGTATGACTACTTGTAACAAGTTACGTTGGTACTATTTAATCTTTATGTTTTTATGATATTGAAGAAAATCCGTGACACTTTTCAAGACAACAACACTTTACAATGTCTAAGTTTTTTTTTTAATTTTGTAATCATGAAATATTGGTGTATGTGATCTACCACCATTGATGCCTATATGAATGAGTTATTACCTATATATTATCATTGCACATTATGGATGATATAAACGATAATTCAAGTTATGAGATTAAGTTCAAATCTAGGATACAATAGAGTGCTATTCTTTTTTCAATCATATATACAAAACTTGACATTCTCCATAAATACACAATTGAAGCCTTACCATACTTGATAGCACATGAAGCACAATAAGCTGTTTTAATTATAAGCTATTCACATTGGACAATAATTTTTACAAGACCAAGTGACGAACCTCGGTGAAAACTCACATACTCTTTGTTTTTTATACTACAAATGATATATCTTTACCTTTTTTGGGTAATAAAATAATCTCTTTCGTTTTGCGTGACTGCCCCTCCTAACAAAGTGTTGCTCTCGGGAATCGAACATTTGAAATTAAATACTTCATGTCATGCAAGTTACCATCCTAGCTAGTAGCCACCTTTTGTTAAGAGACAAAGGAAAGGCTTATTATGAGGCTGCTGTTAAATGAGAGTGATGGTTCAGTACTTTATTTCCTTCAAACAGATCATTTGGATATGTATGGTTGTGATCAGATTCAACTCTGAAGTCTTTGTCTTCTTCATCCTCTTCAGCATCCCAAAGGAATTTAGCATATGAAGCCATGACATAGCTGCAGCATTAATTTTTTTTATTACAAACCAAGGGTATGAGTTTCAAATCTAAAATTAAGTACTCATAGAACGTGTAATGTGGGTATGAAAGGCGTTACGACTTAAGAATACGACGAGAGTCTAACCCAAAAGATAATCTGACTTAAGTATCATATTGAGTTTGCTATGCTACCTAATGTGAGGCTCCTAATATTGTCACCCTTTTAAGGGCCAACGTCCATGACGACTTTCACTATATTGACACTGACCTGATGGTAGCTATTTCTCTTTTGGCGACTTTACTAACGTATTAGTATTCGGTAATATACTTTAATCCAGCCTATAGGTAGTCCTTTCTGTGATACAACTCTCAATGAAAGCACAAAATTATTATGACTTAAGCACATGAAGAGAACTCAATCTAAAATACTAGTCTATCAGGTGGGAGAACCTCTTAGCTTAAATACCTCATTAAATTTGTTATGATACACAATGTGAGACTTCTAACGGAAGGAGATTACTTCTTTATTATATATATAAAGTTTAATATTTATACATAGATGATGTAAAAGTTTTTTACCTTGCCAATACATCATTCATATGTTAATTATCATTGATTTTCACATAAACTTATATAAATAAATGATAAATGATATTGATAGAGTATATAGATATTAATATCTTACCAATCATGAGGGGAACTTTTAATAGCTTGATCAAAATATCCTTCAGCTCTATCAGCATCCTTCTCAGTTTGCCATATTAAATCCGCATAGAGTGACAAAATATGACCATCACTAGGATTAGCCAAAATCGCCCTTTCTAAATACTCCATCGCTTTAGGATAATCACCCATAACCTATTTGCAAATTTAATATTATACCAACCCACATATAGAAATTAAAATTTCATGACATGATGATATAGAACTGATCTTATATCACAAAAAAATGTTCCTGTCCCCATGTCCCAGTCTAATCAGATTCCATTAAATAACGTAAATAAATTATTTTTTATTTTTTTATTTTTTAGTTTAAATATATGTCAACTTTTAATTGGTCTGAGACATAATAAAACAAGAAAAATGGGACAAGTAATCTATATTTAATGATATATATGTATTAAAATTAATGAAACTTAAAGTCTTCTGCATTTCTATGTATCAACTGAGAACACAATTTAACCTGCCTAATAATTTTTAATTTCCGACTAATGCTTCACTTACGAGTTGAGTTTTAGAAGAAAATGAAGACTTTAAAGTTATTTGATAAGTGTAGTAATGCAATTGTTAAACGACTGGAAACTGCACTATTACAGCTCTAATTGCAATTGCGAACTTTTCAATTTAAAACTATGGTCTAGAGAAAAAATGCATGATCAAGAAAGTAATTAACTATTTATACAAAATTTTAATTACCTCCTTCAAAAACTTTGCATAGTTTCCAAGCAAAAGAGCATCATTAGGGTTTGCTTCAATCATATTCTGATAATGAGCATCACTATTATCACTATTACCATGATTATTTCCTTCAGAGAAACTCCACCCTCTTCCATTTCCATCATCTGAACCTCTTCCACTACCATTATTACCACCACCAATCCTTCCACCATTGCACCCTATATCACTATCCATCACAGAAACATGCAACATGCTATCTTTTTTCTCAACACCAAAATCTTCATGAAGTTTTGCTTTCATGTAAGTTTTTTGTTTCACTTCATCTCTTTCTATGATCCTTGTACTTAGTTGGTTTTTAAGAATGTTACAACAACGTGGGACATGATGTTTTCTCTTAGGATTTGGTGAGGTTTGAATAAGGTCTATATCTACTAAGTTTTGGCTTAGACATGAAACTGATGTTGTTCTAGGAAGGTGATGAAGAATGGGTTCTAGTTCATGAGAAGATTCTTTAGAATATGATAGTAATGAACTTAGAATTGGTGTGGAAGAACTTCTAAGTAACATGGTTAATGTTCACAATGATAAAAAATGGAGTTGGAGATTGATATGATGATAGATATATAGAAACAAATGGTGCAAGTTGAAAGCACCTTAGGAGCCAGCTAAGACTTGAAAAGTGAAAGAAAAGTACTTAAAGGGAAAGGAAAGAGGAAGAGTGGAAAATAAAGTGATGGAAAGAAGCTCTCATGTTGAAACATCAAAGATTGAATAGAATATAAGAAGCTAGTTGGTCTTTATATAACAAGAACATACCACTAACATGTCCAATGTTGTTTTACGAATTACAAACAAAGATTTATTGTCCCAAACTATGTATTGGATTAATGATATTGTAAAAATAAAAAATAATAAAAAATATTTAATTTTTTAATTAATATGATATATTTTCATTATTGCATAACATTGTTTAGAATACCATTTGTGATAAATCATTGTGCTTGTTAATTGATTTTGAGCTTAATAAATTAATGAAAGACAAAACTCTTTTTATATTCCTACATACTTAAACTCAAGACATTTGGTTTATTACCGTCCATACCAACTTATATAAACACTTAATATATAGGATACTATCATTTGAAAATACATTTTAAACATTAAATTTGATATTATTTATTTGTTTTTATCTCTCCCTTAATTTCTACATATACGTTTTTCAAAGAAAATCTAAATGATATTTAATGATGTACTTATTTTGATTTTCAACCAACATATTCCCCTTATAATAATGATACATCAAACAACTATACCTCTCATTTTAGGGGAAGAGAAACATAACTTTTCATCCATATTACTTCCCTTGTTTTTTCCAAAATAAAAAGCATACACATTCATCTATATTTTATATTTATAAATAACACTACTATGCCCAAAAAGATATACAAGTAGGAGAGTAGGACTTATGCAATAACGACACGTTTGACTGAAAATGGTGGCATGAATAGAAAAAGGGTCCCCTATGTTATTGTATAATGCAAAATATGAACGGCTAAAAATTGATTTTGCAAGTGACAAAAAGTGTCATATATCACCATCTTGCCTTACCCTTTCCAAACTAAAGCCAACTATGTCTACGTTTCAACACCTCTTTGGAGGATCCATGGGCATATTTTGTAGGGACATGACTTTTGTTTTAGGGATCCATGGGCATGTTTTGTTGGGACATGACTTTTAATGCTAAATAATGTAGCAAGATAGAGATTCTTAAGTGTTTTTAACCAATAAAAATATCTTATCTCATGTCCTTCATATAATTAGAGATATAGCCAATAGGAGTTTCTAGCCAATAAAAATATCTTATCTTTATGTTATTGATGATATAAGTAGAGCAATAGATAAAAGTTAGGGAATGAAGTATCTCCTTATATAAGGAGATAAGTTATCTCCTGCCAGTGAAATCATGATATGTGTCATGTTTCATCATTTTCTATAAAAATATTTTTAAAAATAAACAAAATAGCACACACGTCACATTTTTACTGGCAAGAGGAGATAAATTATCTCCTTATATGAGGAGATACATTATTCTCTAAAAGTTAACCTACAAATTGATATATCATATAATTGATGGTGTAGAAAAAAATTGCTTTCGTAGAACTTTAAGAATTGTTTTAGCAAGCTTTTTAGTACTAGACTAGATGGTCGATAATGGAAGAGGAAAGGAGACATATCAAAGTAAAAATATACTTAAGTTTTGAAATATCAACTTTCTAACATTATATACAACATTGTGTCTTCTACTCTTCTATATATAAAGAATGACGTTTAAAAAATACAAATGGCATCAATTTTGTAGATCTTTTTACAGCAACTTTGATGGATCGTTCAATTATGGCTTAAATATAATTTTGTTCCACTAGCTTATTTTGATATTAATTCCTATTTTTTAAGTTTTTAATCACAATATTTTTATTTAGTTTTAATTTTAGTCAACACAATGAACTTGGATGAGATATGATAAGGTGAGGACTAAATGCATACAAATCATATAAAATTAGCTCATTTTTAGTTCTTACATTTATGAGTCACTCATTTTAGTTCCAGGATTAAGGAAAGATTTAGTCCCTCCACGTTACTATTTTCCATCCAATATTGATGACAATGACTAAAATTAATATCGAGTAAGAATGAAAAAAATTAAAAACTTAAAGAAAAAAGGATTAACATACATCAAAATGAACTATAAATATAGAGATCCAAATCATACTTAATCATTTAATTAATGTCTCTTTATGCTTTTTGTATGTGTTATTTTTTTTTATAGTACTATCAATGGTATCTTTCACCTTAGGATTAAGGAACTAATCGTTTTCGGGGGTGTGGTTACCTTAGTCAACAAGTGTCACTCCCAAAAATCAAACTCTTGATATTTTAATTCTTATGGGATCTAGAAGGGTCTTATATCACTAGACTAACACGTTGTTGATTAAAATAAAGATATTCTACACTTTTTTATCTTACACCTTCATTTAACTTCATCCTTTTCTTTTTCTATTTGTATTCCTACTCTATCGTATCATCAATCACGTCTAAGTTCATCTCTTCCCTACACCACATACACCTTAGAAGTTGATGATGTAGGTTTTACATTTTCCATAAAAAAATAAAGCAAGATTAAAATAATTATATTCCACATAATTACTATGATTAAAAGTTCATATTAAATGGGATTATCTTTTTTTTATCAACTCGAGACTATTTTTATCAGCGTTATTAAACTCGAACTGATCAATGATTCGATCAGGGTAATGTGCTAATAAGTCACTGATCAAATCATTGGGTCAATGGTTGGATCAGTTAACTCGGTTTATATTAAAAATTCTAAAAAATTCATAATACTACATAACAATATTTAATAGTTGTATATTCAAATTTTAAAAACATTAGCATACATGATTAAAAACCAACAAAGAAAATTTTACTACTACAAAGTTACACAAATAAGTTGAAAATATCATCAAACAACATATAAACCATGTTTTAACTAGAACAAAATCGTACAATACATTTAAATTTTGATTAAATAAAGAAGATTTTGTTATAACATAAGCAACAAATGACAAACATAGTTAGAGATAAGTTAAAAGTATTTTATTTTTCCACCTAAAAATGACATCGATTTGGTTGTTTTTTTATAAAAAAAAAAATTGATTGGCTCGACCGATTAAACCGATCCGACTATCTGAATCATCAGTTTTAAGTTTAAACTAACTGAATCAACCTAATTTTAATACAAACCCGATTAGATGAAAGACTTAAACTGATTAGATGTCATGTTCGTGCCGAGTTTTATAATAGTGAATTTATGAGGCCCCAAGCAGGATAAGAATCTATCTCTATAGCTAGTGAAAGAAAATGTTCTTTTTACTGTAGTACTTAATGTTACATCTTCTCTATCATTATCTCTACAAAATTGCAAGACTTTTCCCCTAGCGTGGGGAAAAAAGTATAAAATGGCAGTAAAATTTAGACTAAAGACTTATTTAGTTTCCTCAAAAAAATTGTTTATCAACTTAGCCGATGGATAATTAAAAAATTCAAAATGATGCTAAAAATATTAAATATTAGTTATTTTAAATATTTTTATGATTCTTGATAACAATTATTTTGATTCTAGATTCATGATTTTTGAGTACCAATTTAGAATTTTAATTTTTTAGGGATTAAATTTATATGCATAAAAATTTATAAAGATCAACCTGACTATATTCTATAAAACTTATACCTACCTCCGAATTCATT
The DNA here is from genome assembly GCF_001865875.1 of Lupinus angustifolius. Taxonomy (NCBI): domain Eukaryota; kingdom Viridiplantae; phylum Streptophyta; class Magnoliopsida; order Fabales; family Fabaceae; genus Lupinus; species Lupinus angustifolius. Next base: position 10,897,650 of record NC_032013.1, read on the forward strand.
CTTGTTGTAAAATGATTGGTTGTTCAATTAAGTAAACATTTTGGTGTTTTTAGAACTCTTGATGCTCCTATCTCTTTCAATCTTTTAAGTTTTAACAAAGGTAGGTTTCTACCGATCTCTTTACGAGTTGAATTTTGAAAGATAATAAATGAAAATAGAAAATTGAGAAGTCATCTTATAAATGTATTCTCAAAAACTTCAGCACTTCATGCTGTAAAATGTTGTCCAAATTTGTTGTACAAACTCAATAACTCAACTATAACTCCTTGATAGTTCATAAAAACGAGTTTATGTTCACTCTAGAAAGATGCACTTTTTTCTTTAAGTTCACCATACCAGCTGGCTCAGGCAAACAAAAAATTTAGAATCTCAACATATTAGTCAACCATTCAAATTTCAGGGTTTCACAGTTTAGGCCAAATAAGAAGGCATAAGTATTAATGGATGGAACTACTGAAGCTAGAAACATCTGAAATGGGTAGCAAGATGAAGGGTGCTTCTACTATGCATCCGATTTAACGGGGTACATCGATAAAATGGTGACCCAGTGTACAAAATTCTCACCTTACGCCGGATTGATAATGGTAGAGCTTATCAAACACCTTAGGAGTTAAGAGCGGGACAAGTCAATGAAGCAAAGGCTCTTCATGAGCACCATAGCCCGCGAAATCCCGACACCGGGAGCATTATCAGCATGGAACCTCAGCACCTTACTGTCAGCATATTACATTATAAAATTGCAGCAGCAATTTATGACAGTGTCTTCAATTATCTTGTAAGCATAAAATTACATCGAAACATTGATTTATAATAATCTCCAACATAACTACACAACAACAAACCGAATATGAGTTTGCATTGACAATTCAATAATGTTACAATGCTTCCAGGGAGAAATGCTTAATTTGTGCATAGTGAGGCTTTGAAACTTTTTTTTTCAAGACTGTCTTTCGGAAAACGCAGTGGCTTTCACTCAAGTTCGAAGATCCATTAAATAAAGCAAAAAAATGCATGTTACAGACGAAAGGTAGATGTTCATTGGCGAATAAAGAGAATGCAAGTTATGCAAAAAATGGATTTCACTCATTTTCTTAGCTGGAATGTGCCCTCAATGTCTTTCTGACACAGGGCTGAGCGCTCTAGAAGCGAAATAATTACGCTTGCAGGGTTGATAAACCTGCCTTTTTTATTGGTAAATAAGGGGTGCCTCGCAGCGGAAAGGCCACTATTCCTGCTGACTAGCTTATCATGAAATATGCTACGCTCTGTTCGCTTGCTTGCTACTCACTGTAATTCACATTCACTGGCTTAAGAGCTAATGAATGCGGAGTTAGAGTTGGTCCTGACTCTAAAAAGTAAGTAAACCACCTTTTAAAGTTCGTGCATTCATAGAAGATAAATCCGTAAACCAGGACAGGAACATTATCCGCTGGATCGATGGAAGGCAGGTACAAGCAAGTCAGAGAAGAAGGTAAAGGCCTAACTCCGTTCCAAAAAAGAAGAAGGAATGGCGGAGCAAAAGAGCTACCTGGAAGCTAGTTACAGTTGTGCAAAGAAGAGACTTGAAAGTTTTTATGAAGCTATGGTTCCATGTGATTTTAGTTCATAAATTAAGCTAGGACACTATAGCATGAAGACCTTAGAAATAAATCCAGATATCGCATCGACTACCTCTATCTACGAGTAACTGCAGAATTCAGTACTGATTCTAGACATTAAATTTTGAATATACTAGTAATTTTAAACACTTGGAACATGGGAGAATTGGAACATTCATTCTACATATTTGCATCACTTTCCTGATGCTGTATAATTATCTGCTATAGTTTAATATATACAAATTAAATGCTTACTATTTTATCTTCTAAATCTCGAACCCTTGTTTGGTTTGTCCCTCCCATCCCAGGCCGAATACCAAAAGAACAGAGACATCCAGAAAAGAACCGCGAAGAAGATCTGCACTCTATCTTGAATTTGGGATAAAGATGCAGCAAGTTCTGTTCCTCAAAAAAATACAGAAAGTATCATCAATACCAAAACCTTAACTTTGCTATGGAAGCAACAATGCGAAATCAAAACATGAATGATAGAAGTTGGGCATTTAATAAACTTAATATCAGATTACATACCAGAGAAATCATTATGCCTAATAATACTCTAAAGCAATTATAACATTCGGTACAAGTTTATATCAACAACAGCCAGAACTTAGTCCCTAATGGTGGGTCAGCTACGTGGATAGAACGACATCATAATGTTCTGCCATAAATCAATTATAACATTCATTAAACTAGAAAAAGTAAAGGAAACATGCCTTTATGAATCTTGACAATAAAATGCAATGGAATAAAAAAAGGTCGCTTAGTGCACGAGGCTCCCAATTAGTTCGGCCATGTGAGGGTAGATGTATGTAGCGTTACACCTGCAAACGGAAACTGTTTCCAGGATTTGAACCTGCGACCTCATGGTCAATAAGCAACAACTTTATCATTGCGCCAATCTCACCTTCTAAAGGCGGCAGTATACGAGGCTCCCACTTAGTGGGATCTGGGAGGGTAAAAATACACAGTCTTACCCCCATAAGCAGAAAGGTCGTTTCCAAGATTTGAACGACCTATGGTCACTTAGCAAAAACCTTACCACAGTGTGAAGCTCAACCTAGATAATCCAATATTGCTACACAAGATAATCATTTCAACAAATTTTGCATCATAAATTGACTCTGCCTTAGCTACTTTTGATTCTTACATCTAAAGATTTAAATTGGTACTTATTCACTTAAAATCCAAAATGAACTTCACAATCCCTTTATTAACCAAACACTTATTCTCCCAAAAAAAAATACAAAGACTGCAGACTTTCTTAAATCATTCACTAAAACAAGTCCTCAATGGAAAACATGATAAGTTGTAGAATACAAACCTAGCCAAGTTATAAGTGTAAAGAAAATTTATAATAATGTGAAATATATATATAAGTGTAATTTCTCCACAATTTTACAAGATAAACTACTTCAATAAAACCTAAATGGAACAGAATGAAATAGATTAATTCTCTTCTCTATATTTCCATCTAAAGGAAGAAAAGTGTCTCATCCTATGTAATTTTGTAAATATAAAATGTATATGCTAAAGGCTACCTAACTAATAAAAAAATGTAATAATATTTTAGTTATTCAAAATTTATGCGTGTACCGATTCGAATTTTTATTTTTTCGGGGAATCAAATTGGTATGTAACAAAATTTCAAGACCATGAGTATTTACTCTAGATAAGATTAACTATTTGAATAAAGATGAAAGACAAGGTTGGAAAGTTGAAACCTTGGAGGTGCCCAGAATGGTTTTGAGGAGGAGGGTCAGTCTGGTGGGGTGGAGGAGTGGCGGCGCGGCAGGTGACAGGGCGGAGGACGGCGGAGAGCGGTTGACATGAACGGTGAGGAGGGATTGAGATAGAGAAGAGAGGGAGGAGGTGGGTGGTAGGAGTGGAAGAGAGAAGAGACAAGTGTTGGCATTTCATTTGATGTAGTAAGAATAAAAATGATTGAATGGTTTTTTCTGTTTTTGAGGGTTGGTTATATATGATAAGAATTTGGTGTCTCAAATCCTGTGCCAAACTCTGCCCCAGAATTTGAGGGTTAATTTTTTTTTTAAATATTCATAACTTTATCAATTTTGCTTCAGTTTGATTGGTCATATACATAGTTAGGGACATGATTGGGACAACAGATCTGCATCCAGTTATATATAGAAAATGGGCTCTATTCTTCTATGCTCAATGCTCCTACTAGATCAAGGCCCAAAAATTTGTAAATTTGGATAAAGAAAGAAGAGGAAAGAAAAATTAAAATAAAAAGAATAAAAAATGAAATGATTTTTAATTGTTTTGTATAAGAGAAAATGGAAAGAAAGTAGATAGATAAGATTATAGTTATTTTAGTAATAATATTGACATTTTTACTTTGTTTTTTTAGTATTTTAGGAAATTAACAACATTTATAAATGTGGCTAATACAAAATATGAATATTTTTAAGTGTACAGTGAGTTAGTGACAAAAAAAAATCATTACTTATCTTCTCCATATGACTTTTCCTCTCAATATTAGAGAGAAAACAAAAGGATGTGGGTCCCACTATTTATTATTTCCATTCATCCCTTCATTGATGCAACCAAACTATGAAAAATATTTTTTTTTTCCTCTTTCATCCATATTCCTTTCATTCTTTCACTTTTCACTCCAAACAAATATAACCGGAGATAAAATGTAAGGTATTGACACAAGATTCATTATCATCCGCTGGTAGAATGAGTTGACCAGAACATATTGATAAAGGAATGAATATTCACTTTAATACTTATGAATTTCCATATGTATCAATCTCTTCGATAAAGTAAAAATTTAAATTGCTACCCAATGATTACCAATGTGAGAAGAAATAAATCTCTATCAAGGTCATAAAAATGTTAAAAAAATTAATTTGACTAACATTTAATATTTTTTAAATTATTTTGGGCTTCTGAATTTTCCAGTAAAATTGGTACATGCAAACATTAGAAACCGAAATATCTTTAATCTTCTTAAAATATAAATCGGCATATTCTGGTTCGAATAGATCTTGGACTATGTTTACCGTACTCGATAAGATTCAAACACAAGAAAATATATTTCCAATCACATTAAAAAAATAAGTTCAGGGCTTACGCAATTACTTTTCCAATTGAGTGAATCTCATACTTTTTTTATCCACACCAGAACATGGTACATTCTAATCCTAGATATGCATGACCCACTTTAAACGTAAACCCATGGTACTTAATTTCTCTCAATTGTTATTGGGAAAAATATGTCATTTTGTCAAGGATTAAGATATGTGATTTTATTATGGGATCAAAGATAATTCCTCATGATCCATACTTTTGTGGAAAGAGTAATTTTATGGATATGGTTTAAAAATATGTTAAATTATTCATTTTATTACCAATTGATTTTGAGATGAAATTTTAACATTCATATATTTAAGGTGGTCTTCAATCTAAGTGGATTGATTTTCATATACTTCAATTGAAAGACTCATTATTCCACTAGTCTTTTATAGTTTTGATCACTTTAATTTCCAAATCAAGAAAAACAATTTTATTTTATGTTTTACAGGCATCTTTTATTCAAAGTTGAAGCTTAATTTTATTTTACTGCTAAAGATATTAGAGTGGGGTTTATCTTCCAAAAAAAAAACAATGCATTATTCAAAACATCTCATTGGTGTGGTGGAAGGGATCGTTACATAACGTTAGCCACAAACAATTAAATATAAGGTAATAGTTTGTTAACGGGATTCGGTCAACTGCATATATGTCCATGTAAGTGTTGAGTGGATATAATATATTATTAGATAATAAATATTACAAACTCTAGCACATCCGTGAGCTAAAAGTCCATGAAGTGTTTCTACATTGATTGAAATGCTCTTATCCTTAGGAAATTTACACAACAATCTTCACCTTAGTAAATATCTCGTTCACTTTCCACCTTACTATGGAACAATTTCCACCTTACTGAATATTCTAGTCCACTTTGTTTAATGTCTAACTCTTTTTACTAGTTCCTCCATATAAGAGTTTTCTCTCATTCAGCATAAGCTTTTATGAATATCTTTGATGATATCACTAGGAGCTCAACTCTTCATCAAACTTCTAGTGCAACCTCTCCAAAATGGGAGCACATCTTCTGTCCCATATTGTGTGTTACTTCATGTGCCATGAGTTGTGATTGGTTGATAAAAATATATTTAACTTCAAATTTTAATTATTAAATATTTCTCTGACCAATCGCAGCTATGACATGGAATGACACACTATTGTGGGACAGAAGATGTGGTCCCCTCCAAATTCATATGCCCGTTCAACGGTGCATGCCGCCAAGCTCTTCATTACTAGGATGTCTTTCGATACTTCGAAAACATCTACATCCGAGCTCACGAACAACCACCTTCTTTCCTTGGAAAGTCTCAATTGATTCTATCATTGTCTATTCTGACAATCACAGTTCAAAAGAACTATCATACTCCATCTTAAGGTGTATACCCACATTACATACATTGTGTCAATGTCAATCGATGGTCATGTCATACTCTTGCATCTAAGCCAATGCATGTGTCTCATCTTGCATCTCGCATCCAAGTCAATGCCCTTATTACACTCTGCTTCAAAGTGAGTCATTATAAGTGTACTCTTATCGTTCTACTAGCAATTAACATCATTCTCTATAATACCTAAGAAACACTATAAAAACTCATTATTTCTCTTTTCATAGAAGGCTACCCTCTCTGAAAAATAGAGAGATAATGTTAGGAGTGGACTCATAGCCTAATGTTAGGAGTGGGCTCATAGCCTAATGCTTTACATGAATCAATATCTCCACCTAGGTCTCAATTCAATATATGGATTTTCAGGGTTCTCAATCACACTATGAACCTACCATGTTTCCTTCTCTTTCAACTCATCTAGTTTATCTTCATGCAATATCTTTGACAAACTTAAATAATGTGACATAATAATATATTTCAACCAACCCCAACACAAATATATAAAATCAACAATTTGATTATTTGAGGCCATATAACAATTTCCCCAACACATGGCTAGAGTCAAGATCCCACAAAACTAATTACCTACAAATTGTATTACATCCTGTTGAAAATTTGATAAAACAAAATAATACTTCCAATTTCCATGTGGGAGTGGATAGTAATGATATCTATGCCGCCATCAACTTATAACTATCATATAGCAAGTCTCAATTATAACTTGTTTGGTTTTTTATACAATACAATGATATGCATTTATATTACATACCTGGCCCCTCTCCTAGGCTTCCACTATGCGTTGTCTTATAGGGCACACATTACCATCTTCAACTATTTGGACTAAATATAGGAATGTCTTGGAACAAAGATTTGATTGATACCAATGAATATGAAGTAATAATGGAAAAAACAATAAACATTTAAATTTGTAATTAACAAATCATATTTTTATTGGTGTGAAACATGATTTAGAATAATAGTTCTTGTTCAATGTTGTTAAAATGGTAGGGGGCATGTTTGAATCTTCTCGATGAAACAAGAAAGATGAGAAAAGAGAATGAGAAAGAAAGCTTAAAGAATTGATATTTTTCATTACTGAAAATGAATTACAAAGAATAAGAGAATCACACTTGATATACTAACTAATTAATCGATTAATTAAACTCTTAATCGATTAATGAAAACAATATTACAACTAACAAACCGAAATCAACTAACAATTGATATTAAAGATATGTGATAGGTTATTTTGGAAGATGATAGGTTGTTAGAAAGTGAAGAATTAGCAAGTTAGGTTTATGTTAGTTACTTGTTTTACAAGCTTTCTTTTCATTCGTTTCTCTTGTATAAATAAGCCATATTGACTCATTTCTTATTCAATCAATTCAATTAAAAAAAATTAAAGTTGTTAGTTGATTTCGGTTTGTTAGTTGTAATATTGTTTTCATTAATCGATTAAGAGTTTAATTAATCGATTAACTAGTTAGTATATAAAGGGTGATTCCCTTATTCCTTGTAATTCAATTTAGTAATGAGAAATATCAATTCTTTAAGCTTTCTTTCTCATTCTCTTTTCTCATCTTTCTTGTTTCATCAAAAAGATTCAAGCATGTCTCCTACCATTTTAACAAATATTATTACCTTATCCACTTCCGTCGGATTCAATAAATTATTTCTTCCCCATGCTCAAAATTATTCATATATTTGTAATTACACATTTGAATATAACAATAATTTACAATATTTACTTCCATTACCATTTTGGTGGTGCAAGTGATAAGAGTTTGATTCATTTTCAAATTAGATATAAGGTTCAAGTTTTGGGAATATAGAAAAATATGTTAAGAGTCTTATCCTGTAAGTTGGTGTTTGTAGCTAGATGATGTAGATTAAACAAAGTCTACTCTTTTTTTTTTTTTTGATGTACACTTATTTGATTTAATCCATATTATATTTGGATGTTATTATTCTCTTTTGTATCTCAAATTCCTTTATCTTTCGCCAATTGGTGTATGAATCCGAAAATTTGTATTAGTTTAGCTGCTAAAAATATCACAAATTGATCATTCTCTTGTATTGTGTAGGCAACTCTTATACTTAGTTTAATACAATTTTTTTCTTTATAAAAAAAATATACCTTTAAATATCTAAAATATACTCATTTAAAATACAGTACATAAGCTCCTAAGATATGCATAAATTCCACAAGTGGAAAAATCAAGTTAAAAATAAAGTTTAATCTTGCACTTTCACTAATTTCTAACATCTGAAAAAAAGAGATTGATAGGGATCTCTACTTTTTCTTTGTACAATATATTAAATGTAGGAATAAATATTAATTAATAGTACATTAGTGGTAGAACAATATAATCATGGTTGAAACAACTTATCACCACATTTGCATTTCCATGAAAGAGGATAATAGGGAACATCTTCTTCCCCATGAGATATTAATGCTCTAAGACCCTTCTTTTTTGGGTAATTTGAAATTACTGGAGTAGCCATGCAAACCCTACAATTCATGCACTTGTTTATACAATTTGGAGGCTTTGACCCTATCATCATCATTTTTCTTTCCTTCAAACTCTTGTTTGTGTTCAACACCAATGATCCACCTACTCAAACACATGTATAGTTTCAATAAAAGTTAAAGGGGGAGAAAATCAAAGGTCTAAGAGCATAGGATATAACAAGAGAAAATAAATTAAACAACATCCTCACTCACATTTACACATGATATTACATCAACTCCTCTTTAGAATATAAGATACTTTGATATTTACTCACTCGCATAAACATACCATATTCATATAGCTAGTTGTCTTAAATAAAAGACGGTTCAATACACGAAACTTCTACTTAGTGACGATGTGAGAATGATAGATATATGTAGTCTTATGTCCATAAGTAGAGAGACTATTTTCAAGATTTGAACTGATAACTACATGATTATTAAGCAACAACCTCTCACCCTCTAGTTGTCCAAAAAAACATTTTCTAAATAAATAATTAAGTCTATATCTATATA
>NC_032013.1:10906859-10928654 GCF_001865875.1 Lupinus angustifolius
TATATATATATATATAAAGAAATGGAATCATATGTTTTATTTCTCAATACTACATTGTTTATATATACAAAAATGATTCCTAAAAACTAAACTAATCTGTTTACAAAACACCTTTAGATTTAATTTTAGGATAATAACAACTTAATCAATCTAAACAAATTTGTTTACATATTACATTCAAATTTGATTTTAGGATAATAACAACCTAATCAGTCTAAACAAACATGTTTACAAGGATTTGGTTTGTTATTACTGCATTACCCCCCTCAAGTGGGAGCATAAAAATCCAGAATGTCCAACTTGCTCAGGAAGGATTCAAACTGTGGTTTTCCCAAAGTTTTGATGAAGATATCTACGAGTTGAGCAGTAGTAGAGACATGTTAAAAGAATATTGTGGCAGATGACTTCATTATGAATAAAATGATAATCGACTTCTATATGCTTGGTGCGTTCATGAAATACTATATTTTTAGTGATATGCAAGACCGCTTGACTATCACAATGAAGAATCATAGGTTTGGTATGAGTGATATCAAGAGAAAAGAACCACTTTTAACTATTTGAGCTTGCATGTAGTAGTTGTTATGGACTGATACTCAGCTTCAGCCGACAATCGAGAAACAATGTGTTGTTTCTTTGTTATTATTCCAGCATTAATATATGTCAAATTTCTCTATAGTAGAGATATATATAGAGATTTTATATATGTATTTATATCTAATTTTTTAACTTTACATATATTAATCGGGTTCGGGACGGGTTCGTGGGTAGAGTATCAACTATACCAAACTCGAAAGTTGAATTATGGTAAAACCTGAACTCAATCACATTGTGTTTTCTCTATTAAATTTGAGTTGAGTTCGAACATATACACATGTTTGATTTTCATTGACATCCCTAATTCTAAGCTCACTATTAGAACTAACTTGCATTTTACAACATAATTAGGACTTTATGATTTCTTTTAGCTTTTATTTCTCTTTTTCTGGTTGAGCATATGTTTTTTGCTATGTTGTGTAGTTTGGATGGATTAAAGCCAAAAAGAGTAGAGATTGGGTGCAAGAATATGAAATTCAGTGTTGAGGCGATGTGAATACCAATTGAAGGACCAAAAGAAGTCATTGATGTTATATTATATTCCTATTTTTTAGATTTGTTTTGTTGGGCTTAGTCCAATATTTTGTAATAATTAGGATAAATGAAAGTTCTCCCTCAATGATGAAAACACTATAGACTTTACATTACAATTCTCTAATTTAGAATTTGGCATTTTTATTCTCCATCACGAGTGAGTAATTCCATTTGTTTCTAGGATTGGGCTATGTCCTTTTACATTCAATGAATATGTGTTCTTACTTCTATTTCATTGAGTGTTGTGATTTGAATCATTAAACTGAGTTTTATTCGTGTAAGTTGTCTAACCAACAAATTATATCTCTCAGATAAATTGGGGAAGGATTGAGAGGTGAGCCCAATCATATGACCATTAAGTTATTTAAACTAGAATCATAATTGATGAGAGTAGTATTAGAATTCTTGGGGGTTTCTGCAATTCACCTTGGGTTACTACGAAGTGATTGGATAGAAATATTCAAGTAAAAGATTTGACTGATAATCGTACCATGAGAGTATGTGTGAATTCAATTGAGTACACGTGTCAGAGCTCGAGAGAGGATGCACATATCAAAGAGCAATTCACCCTCACAACTTAAAGTTCATAAAAATGAGCAAAACAAAGATTTGCGAGTGTAAAGGCGGTAACCCTTATCCTGTGAACTCTTCCTAAATTAGATTTCAATCCATTTTTAATATTTTCATAATTATTCTTGTCAATTTTTCAATTGTTCTAAATTCACTTTTAATTCCTATTTGAGTTAAAGATAAATTAATTGTTATAGTTAAAGGAGTTTTTCAGTCCTTGTAGGATCGATATTTTATTATTTGACGATATAATTGTGCAATTGCAATTTCCCTATCACTAACAACTTAAGACCAAGTCATACTTTAAGGAATTCGGTTAACAACTCCAAAATCCCATCCAATTTTGTTTTCATTAATTAGGAATTTCTTTTCGAAAACTAATTAGAAATTTTTATTTAATTACGAATTTAAATTATCCAAGGTTAATCAGGATTTAGACTTAGTCTAAGTTTTAATTAGGTTTTCAATTTTTATTTCAATTATTATTTTCGTTTTATTTTTCAATGGAGCCTAGTTGTTTGCCTATATATTAATGAGATTGCATTAATAAAGTTAAGTTTGATTTTGAGTAAAGTTGGATTAATTTCATAGAGTTGAGCAAAGCTCCTTATCCTAGACTTATCAAGAACCTTATTCTTGTGGCATTGTAAGACTCATCACCCTCTCGGTGTGGTGTCTAAAATTCTTATCAAAGATCTTTCTTTATGATGAATCTCACTGGCTTATCAAGTTCTTGAACTTGTGGCACCCCATCTTCATATCTTATCCATTCCCCCCACAAACCTATCCAAACTTAAACCTACAACCTACAAACCTGAACACACAATTCTACCCCAATTTTCATACACAATCCAACTTAAAATTGTCCTAAAAATCTCTATCAATACCCAAACCAAATCCTAATTTAAAAAATTCAAAACTTTCAAGCTAAAACGATCCTAAAATTAAAGACAACCCTAAGAAATTGTCTTCATTACATACCTTCATTGATTATGTCTATCATATTTATCTTAAGTATGTCTCTGTATCAATGAATTAAGTTATTTAATTTGTTACTTATTTCACACTACTTCCTGTTCTTCTTATACCCTTTTTTATTAACTTTAAAGATAAATTTGATACGTAATTGGTATATTAATGAAGAATTTTAAGTCAATCCTAAAAATTGTTGCAAATAAGGACCATCCAAAAATGAATTGGGATCCACTATCTCAAATTTCTCTATCTTATATAGTTCAATAATATTTTATCAAATACCTAAATGATAGTATAGCAATTAATAAGAAATTAAATGGTATATATTATTTATTATTAGACAAAATCATATTAAATCAATCATAAAAAAAATTAATACTGAGAATTAGGGTTCCCAAAAATATAGTTTGCACTATTGCTTCCTTAAATACAAACATACATATAACTAATTAGTCATTTTACTGGTTATTTTGGATAAGTTTAGTTTTTGAATAGCTTAAAATCTAGTCATTATAAACTAAAATTCACTCAACTATAGTTCAACTCATTACATTTATTAGTTGGCTCAATTATATATAATCTTTAAATTTATAGTAAAGAAGTTAAATTAAATGGTTTGTGAACTCCTACTGAATTAAACTAATTGGAGCTAATGAGTCAAGTCAAACAGTTTATAAATTCAAATAAACTCAAGTTTGAGCTGAAATAATAATCTCTAACAAACACGAGTTAATTTTATAGCCGGATCAATTCTGTGGAACAAATCTAAATTGAACTCATTTGAGGCCCTACACACAAACAACATAAAAGAGAAAGAAAAATAAACTTATCATATGATTAATTAATTAGCATAAAATTGTATTTATTTCTTTTCATTTGATCCAAAGCCACACACATTATAAATACCATAGGTTCACAATAACATGTTCATGTCCACTCATCCTATGTTTACAACCTTAGCACACTTTTTATACAAACCAAGTTAATTTGCATAATTAAAACATAAAGTTTCCTTTTAAAAATCCCTCCTCCTACAAAATAGAAACTCCCTAATGAACAATAACTTGTTTCACATCCTTTTTAGGCTTCTCAGTCCTAGGAATGGTCACAATCAACACACCATCTTTCAACTCAGCCTTAATTTCATCAACCTTAGCATCATCAGGCAAAACAATGCTAGTGTTGTAATATCCATACCTACTTGATGACCAATACTCATCACCATTATCATCATACTTTTCTTCATTTTCTTCCTTGTGTTCTCCCTTTATTCTCAATAACCCATCATCAATTGTGATCTTCACATCCTCTTTGGCAATCCCTGGCATGTTATACCTTAATTTATAGTGGTCATCTTTCTCCTTAATACGTCCATTTAGTGACCATGGTGTTATGCTCATGGTGTCAAAGAGATTATTGATGTTCTTAGTTGCTTGCATTAGTGCATTCCCTAGGCTCGAAGGAAAGAATTCTGAAACCAAAACACATGAAATATTAACTTGTTTTATGTCATATTATACTTGTGAGTTGACTCTGAAGCTTTCTTTTTTTCTTTCTTCTTTTCTAGAATTCAGCTCGGTTCACAATTGGAACAGGCTTGTTATTATAATTTAGTCAATTGTTATGTTTTAATATAGAATTCTAAATTTTCTTAAAATGACTTTACATGTAAACATCTAGAACTCACTCATCAATGTTAAGAGATTTGAAAAGTCTAAATCGTTTTACTATGTTACAAAAGGGTAGAAAGAAATTTTTGCTAAGTGGATATATCATCAAAGTTGTATAGTACTAAAAATGTGTACTACTAGTACTAGGTAGTGTGGAAACATTGTCATGTTCCACTTTAGCTAGAATGTAATAAAAATGTATTATTATCAAATATAATAAACATGACACTAAAACATTAATCTCATGATGTTTTCTATCCCATTTTGTTCTATTTTGTTGTGTTTTTATAAACCAAATTTACTTTACACTAATGCCCAAATTGTCTAGAATGGCAAAATATTTGAAAGATGACACCCTTTGGTTTTAGGATTAAAATCAAAATCAATCATGATTCTCTAGCCAAAAAAGTTATGACCCATGGTTCATATCATATTAAATGAGCAACTCAAACTGATTAAGTGTTCATCTTAGATCGGACTAAGTAGTCTATTCGAATTTAACATCACTCCACATTATAACTTGTACCCTTATACTCGGGTCCTAGATATGCCACTACTCATAGGATTATAAAGCGTAGAAAAAGTAGAGTACCATTAAGGGCAGGAGGGAAGTCCCATTCATCATTTCTCCAAAGCAATCTTTTATTGCCTTTCCTCTTAGGGAACAACCTATTCCTTTTGCCTTCAGATACAGCAACTTCAGTACCTTCAGATTTTCCCTTATCATTTGCTTCACTAGAAAACCTTCTCAGAAACTCATTATTGCCACTCCACCTATGTTTCAAGGAAGAGGAAACAGACATGGATACCCTTTGATGCAAATTTTTCAAAGCTAAACGAGCCAAAGCCATTTATTAAGGTTGATGTTTGAAGTAGAAAGTGAAAAGTACTTGTTTGTGGAATGTTTTGTTTGTGTTTGTTGTTGTTGGTGGTGGTGATAGTTGAAGGAATATGGAGAAGTTAAATAGATGTTGTAGGTTGATGTTGGATAGTTAAGGGCTACTTTAGATGGTTAGAGAAGTGTCCAAGAGATTCTAGAATATGAGGGAGAGAAGGGATCATAAGATGCCTACATTTCAATGATTTTTTGTACTACCAATAGTATGTAAGGAACTAACTTTTTTTGGAGTTTGTGACTATCGTTTTCTAACGAGTGTTGCTCACATGAATCAAAACCATAAACCTTCTAGTTATCCTAAAAATCTAACAAAATCTTATATCAATAGATCAACAATTTGTTTGTACATGTGAATGAATTTAATATTGTTAACTAGAGAGTTATAGTTCTTTCTGGAGGGAAAGGACTAGAGACTTGCAACAACCATAAATATTCTTTTGATGAATGATTACAGTGACCATAATAATTCAAAATCATTCTATGACTTCCTTCTCTAATCCTCTTTTTTATGTATTATTATGAAGATATATCTTTATCTTTTTTAATAAGGAATTAATATTTCTTAAAATGTGAGGTTGTCTTTCCTAATAAATGTCGCTCCAAGAAATCAAACTCTCAACTTTTTGATCTTTAAGCGAGTTTAGTAGGATTTCACACAACTAGATCAACACCTCCATGATTCTCTTTTATAATCCGCCTTTATTAATAGAAAAAAAATATTAAATGGTTTTCCTTCTTCAAAAATATTTAATGCATTGTTTTACCTTTTTTTAATTAGCAAAGGTAAGGTATAATAAAATGAAAACTAAACTCTCATCTAAACTAAATTGTATGTTAAATTACCAAATAAAGATATATCACCATTAATTAATTAATAAAATATTTTTAAATCAAGTAATGTTATATTATTCAACAAAAACAACCTATAAATTATCTTATACAATAAAGAAGTGACATGTATCACTTATCAACCAATAATAATAAGTCAATTGTAAACTAATAATAATTTTAAGATACATATCACTTTTCTTATAGAGAATTTATAAGTTGATTTTATCATAAGGTATCATCATTTTAACATATTCCAAATATGTCAAAGACTTAAGTATCCTATAATCAAAACCTTTCCTCAACTTTACTTATTTCCAATTTTTTGGGTACTCCAAGAGTAAATCTTTTTAGGTAAGAAACTAATTATTTCATGGTACATGATTCTCCCTCCCAACAAGTGTCCCTCTGAGGAATAAAAAATTTTGACATTTTGGTCATCCTGAGATCTAACGAGACTTTACACTACTAGACCAACATATTGTTGTAATTCCTTTTCATTTGAAAAAGCATTAATAACTCTTGATATAAATGAAAATTTGAGTTAAAGATTCCACCAAGATTCAGAAGAATGGTTTAATGAAATATAAAACCAAATCAGAAAGTACATATCCCAGTCATTGACCATTCCCTTTGAAGCCCGAAGTTCTCACCTTGTGAGATATGAGAAGGTAAATATACCGAATCGGGAAAAGTCTAAGATTTGAATTCATGATCTTCAGGTCACAAGACAAACAACCTTATCATTACGTCAAGACTTACCCTCCGACTAAATGTCTAATACAAAGTTGCAGCCAGCTATTGGTGCACATACTTTTAACAAAGGGAGATTTTTTTCAAAACTTGCATCTCATTGATATAAGAGGCAATTGCAATCAATTAAATAAAGTATAATACATTTATATCATAATCTGCAAAGAGAAATTTTCTTCATGTGACACTATTGATTGATATACAAATTGCAGGGTATGCTAAATCCTCCTATTCTTAGAGAAGCAAGAACTAAAAAATTTCAAGAATCTAACCAAACAGCACTTAAATCCTTAAGCTTTCAATGCTTCAATCATATAAGCCCTCCTGTTCCCAAATATCCACAAGAAAATCTACCATTTCCTATCAATATTAATATAAGCAAACAATCAGAATATCAGATAATCAATTTCTATATAAGTCATGTTTGTTTAGGCTTTTTTCACACAAAAAAGTTATTTTGATTGATAAAAAATCACTTGACATTTACATACTTGTTTGACACTTTGACTTTCACGAAAAAGCAGAAGCTGGAAAAAGTTGAAATCCAGCTTTTAAAAAAAGCTATACCCTTAGCTTCTAAAAAAATCAATTTTTTAGAGTATCTTAGAATCACATTTTTTAAAGTCAAAACAACAGGCCCTAAATCTAAATGATGGATCAGAAGTAGAGATGCTTACAGAAAGAGGGATAGGTTGTCGGAAAGGCTTGTTGTTTCCGAGTAAACTTTCATATGATGCATTCCAACTGCAAAGGCAAAAAAAAATTGTTACATTAAGTTCTGACTTCTGACAAGATACAAAACACAATCATAATTACTGACAAAAAAGTTCATCAGCCATTTTGAATCTTACTGCCGAATTTGAATAGTTTATGCATTCACGACACAACATGGAAGAACTTAGTGTGCCACTATTGACGACACCTACAATATGAAAATAAGCTATGTTCCTTATGATATTGCAGTGGCAATCCATGTAGCTAGGGGTGTTTGCGGTCGGTTTGGATAAGTTTTTAGACAAAAAATCATCCGAATCAAAGACATAAATAACATGGTTTCTGAAATTGGAACCAAAAACCAATCCGGAACGACCGGTTTTCTAAAAAACAGTCCAACACAATCCAAACAATTTCTAAAAGTAGCCATGAAACTACTAGAACAATGGATTCGCAGTAATCCCAACAAAAGATTGCACAAATAAGAAGCTGCTGGTAACCAACAATCTAATTTACCTCAATTTAGGTTCTCGCAATTGTTGTGTTCGGGCCTCTGGCTTTTTATTTCCAACCCAATGTTGCCGAGACTGATTCCATAGAGTAAGACCTGCAATCAAAAGTATTTTTCATAAATGCTCTTGTTATAAGTAAAGTAACCAGATTGCATCACTAACTTATCTTCCAAATTACCATGAGTAGCTACAGCTACAGCTACAGCAATAGATAGCCAACGAGATATAAATAAAGATATATGCAAAACTCGCTAAAAATTGCCATTAAGCATATGCGGTTAAAAAGGGTTACCTATATCACATCAAAAAGAAGATTCGGCAGGAAAAATGAAAATTGTATCAATATGAAGAAAAGTGACAATTATAAGTGTTTTAGAAATGAACAAACAGATGCAAAAGGAAAGTGTGTGAATAACACTGTTCAAAATTTAAAAATGTATCCTTCAATAATTTAATACAACCTAAACAGAATCATGATTTCACTCAAACCGTGTTTAATATATGACCATTGACCAGAAACGTGCATCAGATGTATCTTGTTAAAGTACACCAAAAACAGTAAGATCTATTAGCTTAATGTTATCGTCAAACTATGAAATGCTTATTTAGTAAAATATCTGTATAACGAAAGCAATAAGCATACCGTGATTTACAAATTCAGTGTGGTTGCCAGTTTTGAGAGAACCAACTTGAGGAGCCGCAACTTGGTTCGTTTGACTGATTGATGAGAGGCTTCCTTGTGATTGAACAGCACTGTTGTCCATATCAAGCGTGCTGGTCGTCCAGAAATCGTCTGACGTGCTTGGTTTATTCACTGCCTTTTCTTGATTTATCGAACTTTTTGACGCCACAACCAATTCGGTTTTTAGTGTGGGTTCTCTATAGCATCCAACACAACCACTGCTCTGTTACAATCACATTCATTTCTGTTATGGGCCACATTATAATAATTTGAATTTGATTATATGCATCAGCCACCATAAATTCAAACACTTAAATCCAATAGCAGCAAATTGATTTTCGCACACAGCAATCTAGTCCCTTCAACTCGGAAAAATTTAAAATCCGAAGAGAATTGATGGGCAAGTTGATCCAAAAGATAAAAATTCCTCATCTTTTATTTCCAAAACAGAAATACAGGCATCAGTCTCCATCAAAATTTTCTATATCTAGAAGGCGAGAAACGACGGAGCAAATATCCAAGTCAACATCATCCATCAACAACAATAATGAAGCCTTAATCGGGCTATATAGATCGAACAACACTATAATACCATATCAGAAATATAGGCATCGGTCTCCATCAAATTTTCTATATCGAGAAGGGGGGAAACAAAGGAGCAAATATCAAAGTTATCATCATCATCATTTATCGACAACAAGAACCAAGACTTAAATCCCAGTATATGAGGTTCTATATAGATAGAACAACGTCATAGTATTCTATCATAAATTACTTATATTCATTAACATCACATGATTATCAATATAAGGAAAAAATCTCATACCCATTTATGGAAAAAGAACAAAATTGAGAGAAAAAGGAAAAAAAAGGACAAAAAGGATTAAACTTTATTCAGTTATGGTTGGATACAAAAAACATACCCCATGTGCATGCAGCTTCTGAAACACCCAAAAGCTTGGTTAGATCTACCACAAGGAATTTGCAGAGAAAGGATTAATAAGAAACCTGATTCAAAAGCAATCTTAGCAATAAAAAAAGTCAAATAAATAAAAATAAAATAAATATTGTGTAATTAAGAGAGAGAAAATGGGAAAAAAAGATGAAAAATGGAACCTTTAGTGTGAGAAATTGATTGTGTTGAATGGTTTATCCAGAAATGAAATGAAATCGATCGGCTTTCCCCTCTGATGTGCAAAGAGAACACACAGTTGGGATAGCTTTTGGATTCTTTCTCTTCTCTTGCTATAACCAAAAACAAGGATAAAATAACGTAAGAGTGGTTATTTTATATAACAAACAATTTTATGTAAAATCTATCATCTACTATTTATTTGGATTACATTTTTTTTTAAATATCAATAATAGTGTATAAAACTCATACATCGTCAATGCATACATCTTTTTCTCTTCTAAGATATTATTTGGGTGTAAAATCTATATTGACGGTGTAATTATTTAACATACTCAGTATATCATTTATCCTTCATTTATGTTACTTTTAAGAATCAACTATGATTAAAATGTACAGATAAATAATACATTGATAATATAAAAACTCTATCATATTATTTTACTATCATTTAATATCATCTTGACCATCTTAGCTCTTAATAACAAAAAATAAAATAAATAGCCATGGGCAAAGCTTTCTATAGGAATAGGAGTGTAATATATTTCCATATTTATATACAGTATAATTTTCTATTCATTAGTATTATTATTTTTTTTGTATACATTTTTTCTCAAGATTAGTAAACAATAATAGAAAATAAAGTATTTTCTCATAATAGAACATAAGTTATCTCCTTTCACCCATTAAAATTATGTATTTTTTTAACTATTTTTTACAAAAATATTTCTATAAATTAAGAAATGTTGAGATGTGCCATAATTTTAGTGACCGAAAAAAAACAACTTATATTCTTATCTAACTAGATGCATTTTTCTCATGATAATATATATTCTATATTATATGTTTCTATGTCTTATGCTTCATATCTAAAAATGCATATTAGGGATTACTAGATTAGATACTCACAATAACACAATACTAGCTAGATCTTGCTACAAAATATTAGAACCTTAAGTTGCTATTCAAATCATGGAAATGTTATTCGAATCATGCAAATCTTCACAGTACACACGAATATTATTTGACGAGATTATCATGATATTTGTGATGGATAAGTCATAAATTAGGTTGTTCTCTTTAAAACATTTAGAATTCTGTTTTTAATGACTATGAATTATATAATAAAACAACTCAATTCTCTACATGTGATAGGACTTTTGGTTGCATGATTGAAATTGCTCAATTTTACACCATAATTATATTATTATTGCTATATTTTTTAGCCTTTCTATTAACAAATGTTTCGGACTTCTTGTCCTTATTTTTATTTTCTACATCTCTGCTTTTATTGTCCAATTGCCAATATAAATAAAGTAGTAAATATATTAATTGTTTATAAGATAAATTGGGTAGTATACTTAATCCTGCTTAATGGAGCCAGAAGGAGTCCCATGGTTAAAAATTCTCTATGAAAAATGGTTTTTAAGATTAAAATTAAATATTGGAAGTGTTAGAAAATGATGTATTTCAAATATTGGAATCATAATAATACAAAATTTTATTTATTCACTTCTCAATTATTGTTTTTAGCATATTGATTAACAAGATTGAATAAATAAATATTGATCCATTAGTTTTATAGTAAATTACACTAACACCCCTCATTTGTAGTAGAATTACACAATTCATCTCCATCTCAGATACATATACAAATCATCCCTAATTTATATATATAAATTACACTGATTACCCATGCAAAAGAGATTATTATAATCTTTTAAACAAAAATTGTACAAGTTTAATTAAGTTAAATAAAATATGATATATTATATAGATAAATCCACATAGTATAAGAGTCAATGTCTCTTTGTTATTTTTGGTTCATTATAATATGAGTAGGGATTCACTTACTCCAAGAGTAAATTTTTAAAACTTACTTCACATCCTAGTCATTAACTTTATGGACATCTAATGGTTTAGATCTACTCATTAATTCAAATCATTGGATTTCCCTAAAATTGATGGCTAGAATGAGAAATAAGTTTAAAAAACTTACTCTTTGAGTAAATGGATCCATCTTCTTATAATATAGTGTAAAAGTGATTTAAACATCTCCTTAGACTTGTTTCCAAAAAATAATGAATAAACATGAACTCTTATATTATTTGGACTTGTTTCCATAATATATTATTTAGAAGTGTTTCTCATGTATGGGTAGTCAGTGTAATTATGCATATAAATTTAGAATGATTTGTCTATGTACAAAGAAAAAGATGAATGATTTATGTAATTTTATTAAAATTCGAGAGTATCAATCTAATTTACTCTTATTTTTATTTCTCTTTAAAATGTGTCTTTCCTTCCTCCAAAGAATATGAAAGAAAAAGTTAAAAGGAAGAATAAGAAAGGCTTAGAAAAGGAGAAAGGTCAAATTAGTGGTTAGTGGTTTTCATATTCACATTGATCCAAAAACTAAAATTGAAAATCGATCTAAAAAACTGAAACCGAAAATTCCGAATTTGGTTGGATTCATTTTTTAAAAAGTGATAATTTCAGTTTATTTTTTTTGTCCTAACACTAGGAACCGAACCGAACTAATCCAAACCAAATTATGTTAACATTATATTGTAGGTGCTTTTATTGAGTTGTTGGCTACAGTTTTAAAGCGAATTTGGAAGATATACCTCATATACATGATTGAAAAGAAAGTCAATGATGACTTATTATACAAAGGAAAAGATAGCTTGGAATTCAAGCAATGAAAGAAAGTGGTTACAAAACAACCTAACTAACTCAAACTCTTAACTAACTATCTATAATAAGCATGTGATCAATAACACAAACACAAAAGTGAAACCAAAAGGACAATTAATCAAGAGCAACTCATGTGTTGTGTTTCCGCTTGAAATCAAGTAGAATATGAAGTTGCAAGCTTGGTGGGAAGAAGATAAATTGATAGTCGGGCAACGTTTGGGCTTGGGAAATGCGAATGATGGGCTAGGATCAAGGTTGTTAGGACCGGACCAGCCGGTTTGTCCGTCACCAGAAAGTAGGGATGGTCCCATACGACTCCACAACTGGGAGCTCTTCCAGGCCGTTTTGGGCCGTGGTATTTCCGGTTTGACCGGTTTAAACCGGGAGAAACTGAAATAACCTAGTTGGTTAAACCAGTTGGTTTAACATGCAGAAGAACTTGCATAAAACCTAGAGAACCAAGCTCTTACCCATATTCCTTGTCGCTTGTTGTTGCTCTCACTGTCATTTCTCGTGGGTAAGTCTTCTACATCGTGGGATTGGAATGATGAAGAGAAAGTGTGAATGGAAAAATGAAATAGAAAATAGTAAGTGAAGGGAGAAAAATGTGAATGGGTTTTATGGGAGTGAAATAGAGATGGGGGGAGTGAAACAAAGATTGAGGAGGGTGAAATAGAGATGAGGGAGAGTGGAAAAAAATGGAGGAAACTGAAACAAAGATGGGGAAGAGTGAAAAGTCACACATTTTCATGGTTTGTCTCTCTCTCACAAGAGTGAGGTAATAGTATGATTAGTTTTCAATATAAGAAAAAGAGATAGTTTAATTTGATTGACTTATATTTCCAAAACCTAATTAAATAAAACCATTGTTAAAGACCTTCTATAAATGAAAAAAGAAAAGAATAGTGGGCACATAAATTGAAGATTTATGTGGCTAAACAAGACGTGGTGGTGGGTGGATCAGACCCAGTTGAGATTGCAATAACATAAATGATGTACAAGCCAAAAGTAATAAAGAGAGTCCAATAGCGGGGTAATATGTATAATATATGATTATATATAATATTATTATATTTTCCGATCTGACCATACGTTTTAACAAGTTAAACTAGTTAGAATTTGTGCATGACCTCTTCAGGGTTGAAGTTCGGCCCGGGTTTCATAACGTTGACTAGGATATCTAAAATAGCCTCCTCAAGTTCGGGAATGGATGTTGAGAGTGCTCAAATTGGCAAAAGATAGCAGAATAGTGTTGGATCAAGAGGCTTTGTCAATAAATCTGCATATTTTTATGTTGCAAGAATAGTAAAAGACAAAAGAGCTTTTATTGAAGTTTCTCATGAACTACATGACAATCTACATCAATATGCTTAGTCTTTTTTTATGAAAAATTGAGTTATTAGCAATATGGCAAGCATAAGTAATATCATAATACTCAGTAGTAGACATGTAAAAGGAATAAAAAAAAATTGAAGTAAGAAAGTAAGTCATTGAATTTCACAATTTGCACTTAAGGCTCTATATTCAGCTTTAGAAGAGGACTTCGCAACAGTTTGTTGCTTCTTAGACTTCCAAGATATATGTGAATCTCCTAAAAACACACAACATCTAGATATTCATTTTCTAGAATTAATCCAGGTCCCCCAATCAGAGTGAAAGAAGGCCTTAAGTTGAGGAGTAGATGTCAAAGGATACCACAAACCTTATCCTGGACAGGACTTAAAGTATCGAAGTAATTTGGTCATGGCTTTGTAATGAGTTTCTTTTGGACTGGCCAAGAATTGACTTAAATATTGCACAACATAGCTAATATTTGGCCTAGTTTTGAAGAGGTATAACAATCTTCTAACTAACCTTATATAAAGTGAAGGGTTAGGGTAAGGACCACCATCCTTGTGATGAAGCTTGACAGTTTTGACCATAAAGTTGTGAGAGGTTTGGCAAATAGGAAACCAATATTAGAAAGAATATCAAGAGCATACTTTCTTTGGTATAAACTAATTCATTTGTGAGAACAGAAAATTTCAAGTCCAGTAAAGTATTTTAAAGGTCTTAGGTCTTTGATCTTGAAAAGGGTGTGAAGATGGTTTTGAACAAAACTAATTTCAGAGTCATCAGGGTATTGTTTGAAATTTAAATAGAAAAGAGTTGAAGAGAGTGTATTGTATCATTGTCTACTTGTTTGTTTCAACCTATATGGAAATTTGTGCAACATGCACACTTTATCGGGTTTAGAAGTGACAACACCAAGGGGTAATTCCATGTATATTACTTCATCAATATCTCCATGGAGAAAAGCATTATTTACATCAGGTTGGTATAATTTCCAATTTTCCTAAAGATGTTATAGCAAGAAGTAGCTTTACTGTGGTGAATTTCACAACATGGGCAAAGATATCAAAATAATTCAATTACTTAGTCTGGGTGTAGCCCTTAGCAGAAACTCTATCCTTATATATTTATATACTCCCATCAAAGTGGTATTTTATCTTATAGAGCCACTTAGTACCAATGGGAAACTTATTAGAAGAAAGGTCAACAATGAACCAAATGTTACTCAATTCAAGGGCATCTAATTTGTCTTTCAATGCCTTAATCTAACGTGGGGACTTACTAGCTTGTTGATAAGTTTTTGGTTCAATGTTGGTAGACAGAGTATATCTAATATTTCAAGATGATAACTTAGTATTTGATAAGACAATAGAATGAGGATGTTTGATGTCCTTAGAGTCATTATGAGAAGTTGAGGAATTAAGTTTGTAGTGTAAATATTGCAAGTAGGATGAGGCATATCTTGTTCTAGTATATCTCTTAATAGAAGTATAATCATTGGATGTTTAGCAGGATTAGGAGTTTATTGTGTTGGTAGGTAGAGACTCGTGAGTCACATTTTCTGAATTAAGATTATTAGGAGACTTCTCAAGAGTATGATTATTTGAGTCGGGATAGCAAAGGGTATGTGATCTAGGAAACTTAAATCATTGCTCTCTCAAGGATGATTAGTGCCTACATCTCTTGTTGCATAAGTCTATTGGAGGTCCTTGGTGTGGTAATGGAGAATATGTTGATGAAAGATTATATTTCGAGATATGAAAGTTTCTTTGTTGTGAAGGTCAATGAGGACAAAAATCCTTTTGTCTTAGGCTGAAATCCTAAGAATATGCATTTTCTTGCTATATGGTTGAGTTTTGATCTATGGCTAGCCAAACTAGATGCAAAATAGAGACTCTCAAACATTCATAAGCCAAAAAAATTAGGTTGTTGATTGTATAAAAGCTCATCAGGTATTCTACATTTTAGGACAGTGTTAGACAATCTATTAATAAATTATATAACATGCTTTGCAGTATAAGACCAGAAACTCTTACATGAGTTAGATTGAAATAGAAGGATTTGGTTAAATTTAACAAATGATCATGTTTTCTTTCAACTATAGAGTTTTGTTATGGGGTCTCGACATAAGAAGTTTGATGAAGGATTCCATATGCATGGTAAAAGGAGTGCATTAGGAATTTTGCATCATTATCAATTTTAATGATCTTTATGGTCTTCTGAAATTGAGTTTGAACCAATTTCATTGAATTATGCACTAGTTGGTTTCAGCCTTAGATATTATAAAATAAATCCAAGTTTAACTAATAAAGTCATCAACAATAATGAGAAAAATACTTATATCCATTAAGAGAAGCAAAAGAAAGATAACCTCATAGTCATATGTCCATATGAACCATATCAAAAGGGAATTCAGTATTATGTTTACTATTGGGAAATGGTAATTTAGATTGTTTGGCCATATGACAATAATCACAGATCTAGCTAGAGTTAAAATCAACATAAGGGAAAAGTTTGTGTACATTTTTTAAAACCAAATGAGAAGATTGACCTAGCTTAAAATTCCACAAATCAAATAAAGATATAGTAAGTTCCTTAGCAGTAAAAAAAACTAACATTGTGAATGTTAGAATTCTTTAATTGGGGCATGGCCTTGGGTGTATAAAGTCCATTGCAAACCTTAGTATGTCCAATCATCTTCATAATAGTCATATTCTAAGTGAGACAATTGAAACTCTAAAAAAATAATCTACAATTAAGAAATATAGTAAGCTTGTGACAAGTAAAGTTTGGTGCAAGCAGGGCATTTTGAAGAATAAGTTTGTCAGATAAGATCGATGCACATGCGCGTCTAGAAATAGTAGTTGAAAATTTTGGGAGCCTTATAGTAAAAGGCTTAGTGAATTGATAATTAGAAAAATGTGACTTATATGGTTAGTGGCTCTTATATCCAAGATCCAAAGGGGTATTTTACCTCATATATTGCATGAGAATGATCATTGTTATCACTAATCAGCTCAACATGGCCACTATCTCATGTAATACTCAGTTGATTGATGTCATGATTGGGTCATTAAATCTGAACATGTTGAAGCAAATAAGTGAGTTGTTAATATTGCTCATGAGTTAATTGAAAACCATATTGCTTGTGATTATCATTCCTTGTTGAGTTCTTGCTCTCTGATTGAGTGGTGGAGCCCTTTATATTGATGTAGTTCACTCTCCCAGAGTTGGGTTTGATTTTACCATAATGTGCAAGAAAATCATGCTTGAAATAGCATATTTGAATAGTGTGTCTTTCCTTTCACAATAGGTGCAAATTCTTGTCGAATTAGCTCTTGAAACTCTAGAACTACCTTTGTCGATGAATCTCCCTTTTCCGCCATTATTCATGATGCCTTCAACTGATGTGAATTTGGATGATTGATCTTGTTCATTGGTATTGAACAACATCTTTGATTCACTGAAGTTGGTCCCACTATGTTGCCTCTCAGCTTGGGCTATAAGGGATAAAACCTTGTATATTAAAGCAAAGGTTCCATCAACAACATATGAGATCTTGTTGTATGGTATTGATCATTCAAAGCCTTCAAGAAGCATATCACATATTTTGACTCATTGTAGTTTTTATGGTTTGAATCGAACCACAATTACATTGGATTTGACACTTACAAGATGGTAAAGGTCTTAGGGACTTCCAATCGGATTTTCAAGGTGGTGAAGTAACTAGTAATATATATATATATATATATATATGACACCTTATCTTATATGAATTTCTTGCAAGATATCAGAGATCCTAAAGTAATATTCCTTATAGAATCGATCATTCAAGTCTTGCCATAAATTCTGGGCATTGTTAGTGTATATGGCACATTGTGCAATTTGTGTGAAAAGTTTTATTGTAATACAAGAAACCACAATTATATTGCACATTTCTCATATACCCACAAAAAAATCGGTAGTGACACATACCAAGATCAAAACGATTTGAATGAGAATATATCCATCAACAAACTTGAATTTGTATTTGGATAGAAGAGATCTACTCACGGATCTACTCTATGAATGATAATTGTTCCCTTCAAGAGAATGGGACGCAAGAACGACTCCTGGATTCTCTGCTACGATGCAAGTAATAGAAACCATAAGGGTTTGAGACTCACTCTTGAGCGATAAGATTGCTTAATTTTCATAATCATTATTCGACATGTTGGATAATTTTGAAAGAAAAGTAATACCTGATGTATTGGATGATGATGAAGACTTCAACAAAGGAAAGAACAATGTTCATATGATTCTCAAGTAATCAAAGAAATGTTTAAGAGTTTGGAGTCATTATCAACGACTTCTGTTATGTAACTGAATTTAGAGGAGAAAGAGTTTGCACAACAGATTGAGAGCTCTGATGATATAACGCGAATTTGGAAAATCTATCTCATATTCATTGGTTGAAAAGAAAGCCAATGACAAATTATTTATACAAAGAAAAAATAATTTGGAACTCAAGCAATAAATGAAAGCAATTACAAAACAACCTAACTAATTCTTACTCCTAACTATATATAATAAGAATGTGATTAATAACACAAAACCAAAAGTGAACCCAAAAGGACAATTAATCAAAAGCAACTCATGTGCTCTATTTATGCTTCAAATCGAGTAGAAGATGAAGTTGCGAGCTTAGAGGGAAGAAGTTGGATTGAGAGTTGAGCCATCATTTGGGCTTGGCAAATGCAAATGATGGGCTAGGATATTTTCAAAACCATTGTTGGCTATTGTTGTTTTGTGTTGCTGATTGTTGGTGGTGTGGCATATCTGCTGTACCATACAGTGTGTCACTCCATGTGACACTGCTTATGATTGGTTATAAAAAATAATAATTAAATATTTTTCTGACCAATCATACATAATGGCACATAAAATAACACACTTTTATGATACAGCAAATGTTCACTCATTGTTATTATGATGTTTTATTATTGTTGTGTCGTGTTTGTTGTTTCAATGATGACTTGTTGTGTTTATATTTATTGTGCTATTATTTTTAATTTGTTGTGTTGTCTTTATTTTGTTACTAAGCTGAATTTTAATTATTCATATGTATGTAAAACTTATCACTTTAAAAATATATTAGACTTAGTATTTTAGACATGTTTATAAATTTTGAATTGTATATATTATGTCAAACTTATATTAAAAAAATCGACTAAATGTAGCTGAAACCACATATAATATATGGATCACATGTCCTAATGCAAAGTCACAAAACTAAAAAGCATGTTAATCATATCTTTGGATCCTGTGACTTTCCTCCTAAAATCCAATCTAAACCAACTACAAACGCACCTAAGAAAAATCAGTTAATTCTTTTTATTTCCTTAAAATAATTTATATTTTCAACTGACATTTTATTTGTATTATATATTTCAAAATTAGTCTTGTATTATTAATGATAATACATTTTATATATTCCATTTTTTAAGTTTTAGTATATATTTGTATACTTTTTATTTACTAAAATATTAATCTGTAATATTAAATATGTCGAATTAAAAAATGCTAGTGGACAAGCCTAACAATAATGTGATTAAAAACATAAGTTTTTTTTTTTAATTTTGGAATATAAATTAACATTTATTCATTGGCACTCAGAAGGATTTGGACAAACATGGATAAGAAACCCAAAACATAAAGTCCATCTATTGTATTTAATAATATCAAGATTAACAATTTTATTTTACATCATTAAATTTATAACTTTATTCATTAACCAATGTTAGCAGAATTATATTGCCATTTTTCGGCAATGCAAATTTGAACATTTTCATGTAGTTTTATAGCTTTTTGATTCAATCAATAAGTTACAAGAGTCATTCAGTGAATAAAAAATAAAGGGAGCTGGTGACTTAAAAAAAATGAGTTTGGAGCATTTGAAAACTACTTAAAATAACGTTTAGGAAATAAAAATAGTTTTCAATAATTCACTTTCTAATTTTTTCCTTCAAATTTTTTACAAATTATAGTAGTTACCCCAACTAAAAATTGTATTTTTTTGTTGTCTCACCTTATTTTCATATATATATATTTATTTATTTATTGTATATATGATATAAATAAATATTAAAATAAGAGATTAAAAATTTTAATTTTAAATTATTTAACTATTTTATTACTCCAGTTAATAATTATTTAATTAATAAGTAATTAAATAAATATGGTATGTACATTTTAGTCTTTTTCAAATTTTCATCTAGTTGTAAAACTAGTTTTATTAAACAACTCTAGTTTACAAAAAAAACATTAGTCTATTGGTGTTAGATCACATCGATCTTTAAGATGATCACATAATTGAGTTCAATTCCTGGAAACGATACTTATCGAGAAAGATAAACATCAACTCAAAATAGATTAATTATTTAGCTATAAAATGAATAAATACCCTCGATACTACTATAAAAATAACTCTAATTAAATATACTATATATACAAGTATAAATTTTGAGCTACATTAAACAACATGTTATAAACTCAGCATGTTTAAAATGGAAAGGAAATGAAAATTGTAATGCAATATTGGTTCCGTCAACTACCCCTTCTATGATTTTGATATGACTTCTCGATTCCTACGCAATGATCAAGTCCCAACGTCCACTCACCTTTCTTCTCTTCTAGATAGAGAGCGACTTATTTGACCTTTGACCATACCATAAAATATATATATAACAACAGCACACAAAACATCTTTTTATATGGATCCAACAATGTCTTACATTATTACACCAGCATCTTTTTATATGTTATAAAGTATGTGATTTATTATTCATATTCTTAGTTATATTCGGAAACACTAATTATTAAATATGAGTAATAAATAATATGATGACATTGTAATAAACTATGAGTTTAAAATTTATGTACCGACCAATTGCGTAAAGTTTTTTACATTGTTAAAATATCATTCACCGTTAATTTGTATAATTTTTGTTTGAGAGTCAATAGTGATTAATATATGAACCGTGGATGATATGTTTATAGTGTAAAAAACAGTTACACCATGAGTATATACATATTAAATTCAGCACTATATATATATATATTCTTTTGATGATGATAATAATAATAAGAAAGAAGTAATAACTAATACACTCTTCAATTTTAAACAAATAAATAAGAATATAAAAGTATTCTATAAACAAATAATAATGGAGGAACTAGAAAATAGAGAGTAAAGTAAAATGACTCAATTAAAAGGAATTTGAAAATAATAGAAAAAAAAGATATGACTAAGATATTTCATATAAACAAGGATGACAAAAATAATATATGGTGGATATCTACAAAATTACATGTAATAGATAACAATTGTATCATCATATCTCCTTACAGATAGATACATATTCACAAATTTATTTTTTTAATAAAGTATTTTATACATTTATTAAATTTTTATCAGTTTGAGATTATATATAATCTATTTTATTATCATTTCGTAATAACTTTAGTGCTTGAATTATTGAACAATAATGATATATGTTATTATTTATGTATTTATTATTTGTCTATATATTAATTATTACATAATATATAAACATAAAATTAAACTTGAAAACAAATTCAGTTCTCCATTATTCAAAATTCTAAAAAATTATCATTAGTATAATTTTTTTATACATATATATTTTTGATCATTTATTTAAAAGTTATTAGTAACTAATACATAGATGACGAATAATATGGTGAGAGTATAAAAAGTCATTATATTGTCACCACATAAATATTAAGTTCTTTCAATAAAAGAGAAAGTTAAATATTTTGATAAGGACAAATAAGTAAAATAATTAACGTGTGAGTGGCTAATGATATTGAAACAATATAAAAAAATCATGTATTATTACTAT
>NC_032013.1:10928754-10928845 GCF_001865875.1 Lupinus angustifolius
CTTAATTCTATTATTGTAGTTGTCACATATATATTATCAAAATTAAAAACACTATTTGACAAATTACTGAAATTAATCTTAAAATTCTAAT
>NC_032013.1:10928853-10929044 GCF_001865875.1 Lupinus angustifolius
ATTATTGATAATTGAAATATATACACTATGTCAAATTATTCATTTTATTTTATTATACTTAACTCTATTATTGTAGTTGTCATATATATATTTTCTTAAACTAAAAACACTATTTGAGAAATTACTGAAGTTATTCTTAAATTTGATATGACATAGTGGTAATATTATAAAATTTCATAATTTTATTCATA
>NC_032013.1:10929144-10929486 GCF_001865875.1 Lupinus angustifolius
AGGATGAGGATGTGGAAGAGGATAGGATGAGGATGAGGATAGGATAGGATGAGCAGGAGGATGAGGATGAGGATTGGATGAGGATGAGGATAGGATGAGAATGAGAATGTGGAAGAGGATGAGGATGAGGATAAGGATAGGATGAGGAGGAGGATGAGGATAAGGAAGAGGATGAGGATGAGGATAGGATGAGGACGGGAATGAGGATTAGGATGAGGATAGGCTGAGGATGAGGATAGGATGAGGACGAGACTGAGGATGAGTATAGGATGAGGACGAGGATGAGGATAGGAAGAGAATAGGATGAGGATGAGGATGAGGATGAGTATAAGGATGAGGATG
>NC_032013.1:10929586-10930666 GCF_001865875.1 Lupinus angustifolius
ATGTGGAAGAGGATGAGGATGAGGATAGGATGAGGACGACGATTAGGATGAGGGCGAGGAGAATAGAATGAAGATGAGGATAGGAATAGAATGAAGATGAGGATAGGAAGAGGATGAGACGGAGGATGAGGATGTAGATGAGGATGACGATAGGATGAGGACGAGAATGAGGATGAGGATATTATGTGGATTAGGATGAGGATGAGGGTGGGATGAGGATGAGGACAGGATGAGTATGTGGATGAGGAAGTGGATGAGGATGAGGATAACGATTTGGGTGAGGATAAGATGAGGATGAGGATAGGATGAGGACGAGGATAGGATGAGGATGAGGATGAGGATAGGATGAGGACGAGCATGAGGATGAGGTTGAGGATAGGATGAGGATGAGAACGTGGAAGAGGATGAGGATAAGGAGGAGGGTGAGGATAGGATGTAGATGAGAATGAGGATGAGGGTGAGGAAGAGGATATGATGACAACGAAAATGAGGATGAGAATGAGAATGAGAATATGATGAAGATAGGATGAGGACGAGATTGAGTATGAGAATGAGGATAGGACGAGGATGAGGGTAGGATGAGAATGAGAATGTGGAAGAGGATGAGAATGAGGATAAGGATAGGATGAGGATGAGGATGTTGAAGAGGATGTGGATGAGGATGAGGATAGGATGAGGATGAGGATGAGGATGAGGATAGGTTGAGGATGCGAATGTAGTAGAGGATGAGGATGAGGATGAGGATAGGATGTGCATGAGGATGAGGATGAGGACGAGGAAGAGGATAGGATGAGGACGAGAATGAGGATGAGGATAGGATTTGGATGAGGAAGAGGATGAGGATAAGGATAAGATAGGATGAGAATGAGGATTAGGATGAGGATAGGATGAGTATGAGAATGAGGATTAGGATAAGATGTGGATGAGGATGAGGATGACGATAGGATAGGATGAGGAGGAGGATGAGGATCAGACGAGCATGAGGATAGGATGACGATGAGAATGGGGAAGAGGATGAAGATGAGGATGAGGATGAGGATAAGGATAGGATGAGGAGGAGGATGAGGATAAGGAAGAGGA
>NC_032013.1:10930766-10932891 GCF_001865875.1 Lupinus angustifolius
AGGATGAGGATAGGATAGGACGAGGAGGAGGATGAGGATCAGGATCAGGATAAGATGAGGATGAGGATGTGGATGAAGATGAGGATGAGTATGAGGATGAGGATGAAGATGAGGATGTGGATGAGGATGAGGATGAGGATGAGGATATGATGAGGATGAGGATAGGATGATGATGAGAATGTGGAAGAGGATGAGGATGAGGATAGGATGAGGACGACGATTAGGATGAGGACGAGGAGAATAAGATGAAGATGAGGATAGGAAGATGATGAGACGGAGGATGAGGATGTGGATGAGGATGACGATAGGATGAGGACGAGAATGAGGATGAGGATATGATGTGAAATAGGATGAGGATGAGGGTTGGATGAGGATGAGGACAGGATGAGGACAGGATGAGGATGTGCATGAGGAAGTGGATGAGGATGAGGATAAGGATTAGGGTGAGGATAAGATGAGGATGAGGATAGGATGAGGATGAGAACGTGGAAGAGGATGAGGATAAGGAGGAGGGTGAGGAAAGGATGTAGACGATAATGAGGATGAGGATCAGGAAGAGGATAGGATGACGAAGAGGATGAGGATGAGAATGAGAATGAGAAAAGGATGAGGATAGGATGAGGACGAGAATGTGGATGAGGATGAGGATAGGACGAGGATGAGGGTAGGATGAGAATGAGAATGTGGAGGAGGGCGAGGATGAGGATAAGGATAGGATGAGGATGAGGTTGTTGATGAGGATGAGGATGAGGATAGGATGAGGATGAGGATGAGCATAGGATGAGGATGAGAATGTGGTAGAGGATGAGGATGAGGATGAGGATAGGATGAGGACGATGATGAGGATGAGGATGAGGACGAGGAGCATAGGATGAGGATGAGGATAGGATGAGGATGAGGATGAGGATCAGGTAGAGGATGAGGATGAGGACTGGATGTGGATGAGGATAGGATGAGGACGAGAATGAGGATGAGGATGAGGATAAGGATTAGGGTGGGGATAGGATGAGGATGAGGATAGGACGAGGAGGAGCATGTGGAAGTGGATGAGGATAGGATGAGGACGAGCATGAGGATGAGGATGAGGATAGGATGAGGATGAGAATGTGGAAGAGGATGAGGATAAGGATATTATAAGGAGGATGATGTGGACGAGAATGAGGATTGGATGAGGAAGAGGATAGGATGAGGATAAGAATGAGGATATGATGAGAATGAGAATAGGACGAGGATAGGAAGTGGATGAGGACGAGGATAGGATAGGATGAGGATAGGAAGTGGATGGGGACGAGGATTAGGGTGGGATGAGGATGAGGATGAGGATAGGATGGGGATGAGGATGAGGATGAGGATGAGGATGAGGATGAGGATAGCATGAGGATGTGGATGAGGATGAGGATGAGGATAGGATAGGATGAGGATGAGGATGAGGATGAGGATAGGATGAAGATGTGGATGAGGATGAGCATGAGGATGAGGATGAGGATGAGGATAGAATGACGTTGGGAATGTGGAAGAGGATGAGGATGAGGATAGGATGAGGATGAGGAGAATATGATGAGGATGAGAATAGGATGCGGATGAGGATTAGAATGAGGATGAGCAAGAGGATGAGGATTAGGATAGGATGTGGATGAGGATGAGGATAGGATGAGGACGAGAATGAGGATAGGATGCGGATGAGGATGAGGGTGGGATGAGGATGAGAATGTGGATTAGGATAAGGATAGGATGAGGAGGAGGATGAGGATGAGGATGAGGATAAGGAGGAGGGTGAGGATAGGATGTAGATGATAATGAGGATGAGGGTCAGGAAGAGGATAGGATGACGACGAGAATGAGGATGAGAATGAGAATGAGAAAAGGATGAGGATAGGATGAGGCCAAGAATGAGGATGAGGATGAGGATAGGATGAGGATGAGAATGTGGAAGAGGATGAGGATGAGGATAAGGATAGGATGAGGATGAGGAAGAAGATACGATGAGGACGAGAATGAGTATGCGGATAGGATGAGGACGAGGATGAGGATGGGATGAGGATGAGAATACGATGAGGATGAGGAAGTAGATTAGGATGAGGATGAGGATGATGATGAGGATAGGATGAGGACGAGGATGAGGATG
>NC_032013.1:10932991-10933343 GCF_001865875.1 Lupinus angustifolius
AGGACGAGAATGAGAATGAGGATAGGATGAGGATGAGGATAGATTGAGGAGGAGAATGAGGATAGGATTGGATAGGATAGGATGAGGAGGAGGATAAGGATGAGAATAGGATGTGGAAGTGGATTAGGATGAGGATGAGGATGAGGAAGAGGAGGACGATGAGGATGAGGATGAGGATAGGATGAGGATGATAATGGGATGAGGATGAGGAAGTCGATTAGGATGAGGATGAGGAAGAGGAGGAGGATGTGGATGAGGAAGAGGAGGAGGATGAGGATGACGATGAGGATGAGGAAGAGGATGAAGGTGAGGATGAGGATGAGGAAGAGGATGAGGATGAGGATGAGGATGA
>NC_032013.1:10933443-10933646 GCF_001865875.1 Lupinus angustifolius
TGAGGATAGGATGAGGATGAGGATAGGAGGAGGACGAGGATGAGGATAGGAAGAGGATCAGGATGAGGATCAGGATAAGATGAGGAAGAGGATGAAGATGAGGATGAGGATGAGGATGAAGATAGGAGGAGGACGAGGATGAGAATAGGAAGACGATGAAGATAGGATGAGGATAAGAATGAGGATGAAGATGAGGATGAGGA
>NC_032013.1:10933746-10934844 GCF_001865875.1 Lupinus angustifolius
AAGAGGATAGGATGAGGACTAGAATGAGGATGAGGATAGGATGAGGACGAGGATGAGGATGGGATGAGGATCAGAATAGGATAAGGATGAGGAAGTGGATTCGGATAAGGATGAGAATGATGATGAGGATAGGATGAGGACGAGAATGAGGATGAGGATAGGATGAGGATGAGGAAGAGGATGAGGATGAGGATGAGGAAGAGGATGAGGATGAGGATGAGGAAGAGGATGAGGATGAGGATGAGGAAGAGGATGAGGATGAGGATGAGGAAGAGGATGAGGATGAGGATGAGGAAGAGGATGAGGATGAGGATGAGGAAGAGGATGAGGATGAGGATGAGGAAGAGGATGAGGATGAGGATGAGGAAGAGGATGAGGATGAGGATGAGGAAGAGGATGAGGATGAGGATGAGGAAGAGGATGAGGATGAGGATGAGGAAGAGGATGAGGATGAGGATGAGGAAGAGGATGAGGATGAGGATGAGGAAGAGGATGAGGATGAGGATGAGGAAGAGGATGAGGATGAGGATGAGGAAGAGGATGAGGATGAGGATGAGGAAGAGGATGAGGATGAGGATGAGGAAGAGGATGAGGATGAGGATGAGGAAGAGGATGAGGATGAGGATGAGGAAGAGGATGAGGATGAGGATGAGGAAGAGGATGAGGATGAGGATGAGGAAGAGGATGAGGATGAGGATGAGGAAGAGGATGAGGATGAGGATGAGGATACGATGAGGATGTGGATAAGGATAGGATGAGGAGGAGGATCAGGATGAGGAATAGGATGAGGAGAGGATGAGGACGAGGATAGGATGAGGACGAGAATGAGTAGGAGGATGAGGATAGGATGAGGATGAGGAAGAGGACGGGGTTGAGGATAGGAGGAGGATGAGGATAGGATGACGACGAGAATGACGATGAGGATAGGATGAGGACGAGGATGAGGATAGGATGAGGATTGCATGAGGATGAGGATGTGGATTAGGATAAGGATGAGGATGAGGAAGAGGATAGGAAGAGGATGGGAATGAGGATGAGGATAGGATGAGGACGAGGATGAGGATAGGATGAGGACGAGAATGAGGATGAGGATGAGGA
>NC_032013.1:10934944-10935574 GCF_001865875.1 Lupinus angustifolius
TGAGGATGAGGATAGGATGTGGATAAGGATGAGGATGAGGATAGGATGAGCATGTGGATGAGGATAAGATGGGGATGAGGACAGGATAAGGATGAGGATGAGGATAAGGATGAGGATAGGATGAGGATGAGGAAAAGGATGAGGATGAGGATGCGGATAGGATGAGGAGAGGATGAGGATGAACATGTGGAAGAGGATGAGGATGAGGATGAGGATAGGATGAGGATAGGATGAGGATGAGGATGTGGATAGGATTTGGATGATGATAACGATAGGATGAGGAAGACGATGAGGATGAGTATAGGATGAGGATGAGGATGAGGATAGGATGAGGATAGGATGAGGATGAGGATGAGGATAGGATGAGGAAGAGCATGAGGAAGTGGATAGGATGAGGATGAGGATGAGGACGAGAACGAGGATGAGGATAGGATGTGAATGAGAACGAGGATGAGGACGAGGATCAGGACGAGGATGAGGATAGGATAAGATGAGGATGAGGATGAGGATAGGATGAGGATGAGAATGTGGAAGAGGATGATGATGAGGATGAGAATAGGATGTGGACGAGGATGAGGTTAAGATGAGGATGAGGATGAGGATGAGGACGAGGATGAGGATAAGGATGAG
>NC_032013.1:10935674-10936122 GCF_001865875.1 Lupinus angustifolius
GGATGAGGATGAGGATGAGAATAGGATGAGGACGAGGATGACGATGAGGAAGAGGATGAGGACGAGCATGAGGATGAGGATATGACGTGGATAGGATGAGGACGAGAATGAGGATGAGGACGAGAATGAGGATGAGGATAGGATGAGGAGGATGTTGAGAATAGGATGAGGATGAGAATGAGGAAGAGGATCGGATGAGGATGAGAATGAGAATGAGGACAGGCTGAGGATGAGGATGAGGATAGGATGAGGACGAGAATGAGGATGAGGATAGGATGAGGATGAGAATAGGATGAAGATGAGGATGAGGATGAGGATAGGATGAGGAAGACAACGAGGATGAGGATGAGGATTAGGATGAGGACGAGAATGAGGATGAGGATATAATGTGCATGAGGACGAGGATGAGGATAGGATAGCATGAGGATAGGATGAGGATGAGAATGTG
>NC_032013.1:10936222-10937375 GCF_001865875.1 Lupinus angustifolius
GAGGTTGAGGTTGAGGATGAGGATGAGGATGAGGATGAGGATGAGGATGAGGATAGGATGAGGATGAGGCTGAGTATAGGATAAGGATAAGGAGGAGGAAGAGGATAGGATCAGATTGAGGATAGGATAAGGATGAGGATAGGAGGAAAATCAGTATGAGGATATGATGAAGAGGAGGATGAGGATGAGGATGAAGATAGGATGAGCATGAGGATAGGATGAGGATGAGGATGAGGATAAGGATGAGGAAGAGGAAGAGGATGAGGATGAGGAAGTGTGGAGGATGAGGACGAGAATGGGGATGAGGATAGGATGAGGAGGATGTGAGCATGAGGATGAGGATAGGATGAGGAAAAGAATGAGAATGAGGATTAGATGAGGACGAGAATGAGGAGATGAGGATGAGGATGAGGACGAGAATGAGGATGAGGATATAATGTGCATGAGGATGAGGATGAGCATAGGATGGCATGAGGATGAGGATAGGAGGAGGATGAGAATGTGGATGAGGATGAGGATGAGGATGAGGATAAAGATAAGGATAGAATGAGGAGGACGATGAGGATAAGGAAGAGCATGAGGATAAGGTTGAGGATAGGATGAGGATGAGGATAGGATGAGGACGAGGATGAGGAAGGGGATGAGGATGAGGACGAGAATTAGGATGAGGATAGGATGAGGATGAGGATGTGGATAGGATGAGAATGAGGATGAGGATAGGATGAGGATGTGGAGGTGGATGAGGACGATTATGAGGATAGGATGAGGATGTGGAAGAGGATGAGGATGAGGATAAGGAAGAGGATGAGGACGCGGATGAGGATGTGGATCAGGATGAGGATGAGTATAGGATGCGAATGAGGACGAGGATGAGGATAGGAGGAGGATGAGGATGAGGATAGGAAGAGGATGAGGATAAGGATAAAGATGAGGATAGGATCAGGATGAGGATGAGGATGAGGATAAGAATGTGGATAGGATGAGCATGAGGTTGAGGAAGAGGATCGGATGAGGATGAGGATAGGATGAGGACGAGAATGAGGATGAGGATAGGATGAGGACGAGGAAGAGGACAGGATGAGGATGAGGATGAGGAAGTGGATTAGGATGAGATTGAGGATGAGGAAAAGGAAGAGGATGAGGATGAGGATGA
>NC_032013.1:10937475-10938547 GCF_001865875.1 Lupinus angustifolius
GTGGAGAGGATGAGGACGAGAATGAGGATGACGATAGGATGAGGAGGATGTTGAGGATAGGATGAGGATGAGGATAGGATGAGGATGAGGAAAAGGAAGAGGAGGAGGATGAGGATGAGGATGAGGGTCAGGATGAGGATGAGGATGAGGGTCAGGATGAGGATGAGGATGAGGGTCAGGATGAGGATGAGGATGAGGGTCAGGATGAGGATGAGGATGAGGGTCAGGATGAGGATGAGGATGAGGGTCAGGATGAGGATGAGGATGAGGGTCAGGATGAGGATGAGGATGAGGGTCAGGATGAGGATGAGGATGAGGGTCAGGATGAGGATGAGGATGAGGGTCAGGATGAGGATGAGGATGAGGGTCAGGATGAGGATGAGGATGAGGGTCAGGATGAGGATGAGGATGAGGGTCAGGATGAGGATGAGGATGAGGGTCAGGATGAGGATGAGGATGAGGGTCAGGATGAGGATGAGGATGAGGGTCAGGATGAGGATGAGGATGAGGGTCAGGATGAGGATGAGGATGAGGGTCAGGATGAGGATGAGGATGAGGGTCAGGATGAGGATGAGGATGAGGGTCAGGATGAGGATGAGGATGAGGGTCAGGATGAGGATGAGGATGAGGGTCAGGATGAGGATGAGGATGAGGGTCAGGATGAGGATGAGGATGAGGGTCAGGATGAGGATGAGGATGAGGGTCAGGATGAGGATGAGGATGAGGGTCAGGATGAGGATGAGGATGAGGGTCAGGATGAGGATGAGGATGAGGGTCAGGATGAGGATGAGGATGAGGGTCAGGATGAGGATGAGGATGAGGGTCAGGATGAGGATGAGGATGAGGGTCAGGATGAGGATGAGGATGAGGGTCAGGATGAGGATGAGGATGAGGGTCAGGATGAGGATGAGGATGAGGGTCAGGATGAGGATGAGGATGAGGGTCAGGATGAGGATGAGGATGAGAATGTGGATAGGATGAGGATGAGAATGTTGATAGGATGACGAAGAGGAAGAGGATGAGGATGAGGACGAGAATAAGGATGAGGATAGGATGTGGATGAGGAAGAGGA
>NC_032013.1:10938647-10939552 GCF_001865875.1 Lupinus angustifolius
GGACGAGAATGAGGATGAGGATAGGATGAGGAGGATGTTGAGGATAGGATGAGGATGAGGATAGGATGAAGATGAGGATGAGGATAGGATGAGGAAGACAACGAGGATGAGGATAGGATGAGGATGAGGATGAGGAGGAGGATGACAATGAGGAGGAGGATGACAATGAGGATGAGGATATAATGTGCATGAGGACGAGGATGAGGATAGGATAGCATGACGATGAGGATAGGATGAGGATGAGAATGTGGATGAGGATGAGGATGAGTATGAGGATGAGGATGAGGATAAGGATAGAATGAGGAGGACGACGAGGATAAGGAAGAGCATGAGGATAAGGTTGAGGATAAGATGAGGATGAGGATAGGATGAGGATGAGGATGAGGAAGGGGATGAGGATGAGGACGAGGATGAGGACGAGAATGAGGATGAGGATGTGGATAGGATGAGGACGAGAAGGAGGATGAGGATAGGATGAGGATGTGGTGGTGGATGAGGACGATTATGAGGATAGGATGAGGATGTGGAAGAGGATGAGGATGAGGATAAGGATGAGGATGAGGACGAGGATGAGGATGTGGATCATGATGAGGATGAGTATAGGATGCGAATGAGGACGAGGATGAGGATAGGAGGAGGATGAGGATGAGGATAGGAAGAGGAAGAGGATAAGGATAAGGATGAGGATAGGATCAGGATGAGGATGAGGATGAGGAAGAGGATGAGGATGAGAATGTGGATAGGATGAGCATGAGGTTAAGGAAGAGGATCGGATGAGGATGAGGATAGGATGAGGGTGAGGACGAAGATGGGATGAGGAAGAGGATGACGACATAGATGAGATGTAGATGAGAATAGGATAAGGATGAGGATGAGGATGAGGATAGGACGAGGATGAGGAGGAG
>NC_032013.1:10939652-10939975 GCF_001865875.1 Lupinus angustifolius
ATGAGGATAGGATGAGGATGAGGATAGGATGAGGACGAGAATGAGGATGAGGATGAGGATGAGGATGAGGATTAGGTTAGGATGAGGATGAGGATGAGGATGAGGATAGGATGAAGAGGAGGATGAGGAGGAGGATAGGATGAAGAGGAGGATGAGAATGAGGATAGGATGAAGAGGAGGATGCAGAGGAGGATGAGGATGAGGAAGAGGAAACAATGAGTACGAGAATGAGGATGAGGATATGATGCAGATGAGGAAGAGGACGAGGATGAAGATAGAAGGAGGATGAGAATGCGGATGAGGATAGGATGAGGACGAGGATG
>NC_032013.1:10940075-10940311 GCF_001865875.1 Lupinus angustifolius
GGAGGAGGATGAGGATGAGGACGAGGATGAGGATACGGAATAGGATAGGATGAGGATGAGGTTGAGGATAGGACGAGGACGAGGATGAGGATGAGGTTGAGAATAGGATGAGGATGAGAATGTTGAAGAGGATGAGGATGAGGATAGGATGAGGAGGAGGATGAGGAAAAGGATGAGGATAAGGAAGAGGATAGGATGAAGATGAGGATGAGGATAGGATAAGGATGAGGATGAGG
>NC_032013.1:10940411-10941231 GCF_001865875.1 Lupinus angustifolius
TGAGGATAGGATGAGGACGAGAATAAGGATGATGAGGAGGATGTGGATAGGAAGAGGACGAGCATGAGAATGAGGATAGGTTGAGGACGAGGATGAGGATAGGATGAGGATGAGAATAGGATAAGGATGAGGATAGGCGAAGAGGATGAGGATGAGGATTAGGATGAGGATGAGGAGGATGATGAGGATAGGATGAGCACGAGAATTAGGATGAGGACGAGAATGAGGATGAGGACATGATGGGGATGAGGATGAGGACGAGGATGAGGATAGGATGAGCACGAGAATTAGGATGAGGACGAGAATGAGAATGAGGATAGCATGAGGATGAGGATGAGGACGAGGATGAGGATAGGATGAGCACGAGAATTAGGATGAGGACGAGAATGAGAATGAGGATAGCATGAGGATGAGGATGAGGATGAGGATCAGAGGAGGATGAGGATAAGGATAGGAGGAGGATGAGGATGAGGATGAGGACGAGGATGAGGATAGGAAGAGGATGAAGATAGGATGAGGATAAGAATGAGGATGAGGATGAGGATGAGGATGAGTAAGGATAAGGATTAGAATTGGATGAGGATGAGGATGAGGATAGGAAGAGGATGAAGATAGGATGAGGATAAGAATGTGGAAGACGATGAGGATGAGGATAAGGATTAGGATGAGGGTGAGGATGAGGATGAGGATGAGGATAGGATTGAGGATGAGGCTGAGGATGAGGATAGGATGAGGATGAGGATATGATGAGGATGAGGATGAGCTTAGGATGAGGATGAGGAATGGAGGAGGATGAGAATGAGGATAAGATGAAGAGGAG
>NC_032013.1:10941331-10942643 GCF_001865875.1 Lupinus angustifolius
GGATAGGATGAGGACGAGGATGTGGAAGAGGAAGAGGATAAGGAAGAGGATATGATGAGGATGAGGATAGGATGAGGATGGGGATGAGGATGAAGAAGATGATGAGGATAAGGAGGAGGAATAGGATGAGGATGCGGATGAGGATGAGGATAGGATGTGGATGAGGACGAGGATAAGGATAGGATGAGGACGAGAATGAGCATGAGGATAGGATGAGGACGAGCATGAGGATGAGGATAGGATGAGGATGAGGATAGGATGAGGATGAGGATAGGATGAGGATGAGGATAGGATGAGGATGAGGATAGGATGAGGATGAGGATAGGATGAGGATGAGGATAGGATGAGGATGAGGATAGGATGAGGATGAGGATAGGATGAGGATGAGGATAGGATGAGGATGAGGATAGGATGAGGATGAGGATAGGATGAGGATGAGGATAGGATGAGGATGAGGATAGGATGAGGATGAGGATAGGATGAGGATGAGGATAGGATGAGGATGAGGATAGGATGAGGACGAGGATGAGGAAGGGATGAGGATGAGAATATGATGAGGATGTGGAAGTGGATTAGGATGAGGATGAGGATGATCATGAGGACAGGATGAGGACGAGGATGAGGATGAAGAAGAGGATGAGGATAGGATGAGGACGAGAATGACGATGATGATAGAATGAGTATTGGATGAGGACGAGAATGAGCATGAGGATATGATGAGGATGAGGATAGGATGAGGACGAGAATGACGATGATGATAGAATGAGTATTGGATGAGGACGAGAATGAGCATGAGGATATGATGAGGATGAGGATAGGATGAGGAGGAGGACGAGGATGAAGATAGGATTAGGACGAGGCTGAGGAAGAGGATGAGGATAAAGAAGAGGATAGGATGAGGACGAGGATGAGGATAGGATAAGGATGAGGATGAGGATGAGGAAGAGGATGAGGATAAGGTGGAGAATAGGATGAGGATGAGAATGAGAATGAGGATAGGATGAGGACGAGAATGAGAATGAGGATAGGAGGAGGATTAGGACGAGGATAGGATGAGGAGTAGAATGAGGATGAGGATAAGGATATGATGAGGATGTGGATAGGATGAGGAGGAGGATGAGGATGAGGAAGAGGATAGGATGAGGACGAGAATGAGAATGAGGATAGGATGAGGATGAGGATAGGATGAGGACGAGAATGAAGAAGAGGGTGAGGATACAATGAGGATGAGGATAGGATGAGGATGAGGATGAGGATAAGGATAGGATGAGGAAGAGGTAGAGGATGAGGATAAGGATGAGGACGAGAATGA
>NC_032013.1:10942743-10943931 GCF_001865875.1 Lupinus angustifolius
AGGAAGAGGATAGGATGAGGATGAGGATGAGGATGATGGTGAGGATGAGGATGAGGATGAGGATGAGGTTAGGATGAGGATGAGGATTGGAGGAGGATGAGAATGAGGATGTGATGAAGAGGAGGATGAGGATGAGGACGAGGATGAGGATAGGATGAGAACGAGGATGAGGAAGAGGATGAGGATAAGGAAGAGGATATGATGAGGATGAGGATAGGATAAGGATGACGATGAGGATGAGGAAAAGGATGAGGATTAGGTGGAGGATAGGATGAAGACGAGAATGAGAATGAGGATAGAATGAGGATGAGGACGAGGATAGGATGAGGAGTAGAATGAGGGTGAGGATAAGGCTATGATGAGGATGAGGATAGGATGAGGTGGAGGACGAGGATGAGGATGAGGATGAGGAAGAGGATATGATGAGGACGAGAATGAGAATGAGGATAGGATGAGGATGAGGATAGGATGAGACGAAAATGAGGAAGAGGATA
This sequence comes from Lupinus angustifolius, assembly GCF_001865875.1. Taxonomy (NCBI): domain Eukaryota; kingdom Viridiplantae; phylum Streptophyta; class Magnoliopsida; order Fabales; family Fabaceae; genus Lupinus; species Lupinus angustifolius. Next base: position 10,943,238 of record NC_032013.1, read on the forward strand.
GGATGAGCATGACGACGAGAATGAGAATGAGGATAGGATGAGGACGAGAATGACGATGAGGATGAGGATGAGGATTGGATGATGATTAGGATAGGATGGGGATGAGGAAGAGGATGGGGATGAGGATAGGATGAGGATGAGAATGAGGATGAGGATCGGATGAGGACGGGGATGAGGATGAGGATAGGATTAAGACGAAAATGAGGATGAGGATAGGATGTGGATGAGGACAAGGATGAGCACAAGATGAGGACGAGGATGAGGACAGGATGAGGACGAGAATGAGGATGAGGAAAGGAGGATGTGGATAGGATGAGGACGAGAATAAGGATGAGGATGTGGGTGAGGAAGAGGATGTGGATAGGATGAGGACGAGAATAAGGATGAGGATGAGGATAGGATGAGGAAGAGGAAGAGGATGAGGACAGGATGAGGACGAGCATGAGGATGAGGATAGGATGAGGACGTGCTTGAGGATGAGGATAGGATGAGGATGAGAATAGGATGAGGATGAGGATGAGCATGAGGATAGGAGATGAGGATGAGGATGAGGTTAGGATGAGGAGAAGGATGAGGATAGGATAAGGATGAGGATGAGGATAGGATAGGATAGGATGAGGATGAGGATAGGATAAGGATGAGGAAGAGGATGAGGATAAGGAGGAGGATAGGATGAGGACGAGAATGAGAATGA
>NC_032013.1:10944031-10944725 GCF_001865875.1 Lupinus angustifolius
AGGATGAGGATGAGGATGAGGATGAGGATGAGGATGAGGATGAGGATGAGGATGAGGATGGGGATGAGGAGGAGGATGAGGATGAGGATAGGACGTGGACGAGCATGAGGATGAGGAGAGGATGAGAATAGGATGAGGACGAGAATGAGGATGAGGACGCGGATGAGGAAGGGATGAGGATGAGAATAGGATGCGGATAAGGAAGTGGATTAGGATGAAGAAGAGGATGATGCTGAGGATAGGATGAGGACGAGGATGAGGATGAACAGGAGGATGACGACGAGAATGAGGATGAGGATTGGATGAGGACGAGAATGAGGATAGGATGAGGATGAGGATGAGGATAGGATGAAGAGGAGGATGAGGATGAGGATGAGGATAGGATGAGGAGGAAGATGAGGATAGGATGAGGATAAGATGAGGATGAGGATGAAGATAGGATTAGGATGAGAATAAGGATGAGGATAGGATGTGGATGTGGACAAGGATGAGGATAGGATGAGGACGAGGATGAGGAAGAGGATGAAGATAAGCAAGAGGATAGGATGAGGATAAGGAGGAGGATTGGATGAGGACGAGAATGAGAATGAGGATAGCATGAGGATAAGGACGAGGATAGGATGAGGAGTAGAATGAGGATGAGGATGAGGATATGATGAGGGTGAGAATGTGGATGAGGATAAGGATAGGATGA
>NC_032013.1:10945990-10946467 GCF_001865875.1 Lupinus angustifolius
ATAGGATGAGGATGAGGATGAGGATGACGATAAAGGATGAGGATGAGGATGAGCATAGGATGAGGATGACGATGAGCATAGGATGAGGATAGGATCTGGATGACGACGTGGATGAGGACGAGGATGAGGATAGGATGAGGACGAGAATGAGGAAGAGGATGAGGATACGATGAGGATGAGGATAGCATCAGGACGAGAATGAGGATGAAGATAGGATCAGGACGAGAATGAGGATGGGGATAGGATGAGGAGGAGGATAGGATAAGGACGAGGATGAGGATAGGATGAGGATGAGGATGAGGATAGGATGAGCATAGGATGAAGATGAGGACGAGGATGAGGATAAGGATGAGGATGAGGAGTGAGAAGGAGGACGAGGACGAGGATGAGGATGAGAATGAGGATGAGGAAATGGATGAGGATGAGGATGAGGATGAGGATGAGGATGAGGATGAGGATGAGGATGAGGATGAGGAT
>NC_032013.1:10946567-10947463 GCF_001865875.1 Lupinus angustifolius
ATGAGGATGTGGATGCGGATGAGAATGAGGATGAGGATGACGATGAGGATGTGGATAGAATGAGGACGAGAAAGAGGACGAGGATAGGTTGTGCACGAGGACGAGGATGAGGATGAGGATGAGGATGAGGATGAGGATAGAATGAGGGCGAGAAAGAGGATGAGGATAGGTTATGGACGAGGACGAGGATAGGATGAGGGTGAGGATGAGGATGAGGAAGTAGATGAGGATTGGATGAGGATGAGGATGAAGAAGTGGATGAGGATGAAGATGAGGAATAGGATGAGGATGCGGATTAGGATGAGGATGAGGATGAGGATGAGGAAGAGGATGAGGATGAGGAAGAGGAAGAGGAAGAGGTTGAGGAAGAGGATGAGTATGAGGATGACGATGAGGATAGAATGAGGATGAGGATGAACATAGGATGAAGATGAGGATAGGATGAGGATGAGGATGAGGAAGAGGATGAGGATGAGGATGAGGATGGAGGATGAGGATGAGGATGAGGATGAGGATGAGGATGAGGATGAGGATGAGGATGAGGATGAGGATGAGTATGAGAATGAGGATGAGTATGAGGATGAGGAAGAGGATGAGGATGTGGATGAGGATGAGAATGAGGATGAGGATGACGATGAGGATGTGGATAGAATGAGGATGAGAAAGAGGACGAGGATAGGTTGTGGACGAGGACGAGGATGAGGATGAGGATGAGGATGAGGATGAGGATGAGGATGAGGATGAGGATGAGGAAGAGGAAGAGGTTGAGGAAGAGGATGAGTATGAGGATGACGATGAGGATAGAATGAGGATGAGGATGAACATAGGATGAAGATGAGGATAGGATGAGGATGAGGATGAGGAAGAGGATGAGGATGAGGATAGGACGAGGACGA
>NC_032013.1:10947563-10947873 GCF_001865875.1 Lupinus angustifolius
GAGGATGAGGATAGGATGAGGATGAGGATGAGGATGAGGATGAGGATGAGGATGAGGATGAGGATGAGGATGAGGATGAGGATGAGGATGAGGATGGGGATGCGGATGAGGATGAGGATGAGGATGAGGATGAGGATGAGTATGAGGATGAGGATGAGGATAGGACGAGGACGAGCATGAGGATGAGGTGGAGGAAGAGAATAAGATGAGGACGAGATTGAGGATGAGGTCGAAAATGAGGAAGGGAGGAGGATGAGACTAAGATGCGGATGAGGAACTGGATTAGGATGAGGATGAGGATGATGATGAG
>NC_032013.1:10947973-10948682 GCF_001865875.1 Lupinus angustifolius
ATGAGGATGAGGATGAGGATGAGGATGAGGATGAGGATGAGGATGAGGATGAGGATGAGGATGAGGATGAGGATAGGATGAGTATAGGATGAGGATAGGATGAGGATGAGGATGAGGATAAAGATAGGATTAGGAGGGGAATGAGGATAAGGATAAGATGTGGATAAGGACGAGGATGAGGATAGGATTAGGACGAGGATGAGGAAGAGGATGAATATAAGGAAGAGGATAGGATGAGGATGAGGATAGGATAAGGATGGGGATGAGGATGAGGAAGAGGATGAGGATAAGGAGGAGGATTGGATGAGAACGAGAATGCGAATGAGGATAGCATGAGGAAGAGGACATGGATAGGATGAGGAGTAGAATGAGCATGAGGATGAGGATAGGATGAAGATGAGGATAGGATGAGGAGGAGGATGAGGGCAAGGATGGGGACGAGGATGAGGATAGGATGAGGACGAGAATGAGGATGTGGATAGGATGAGGAGTAGAATGAGCATGACGATAGGATGAGGATGAGAATGTGGATGAGTAGGAGGATGCGTATGAGGAAGAGGACGAGGATAGGATGAGGATGAGGATGAGGATAGTAGATGAGGATCAGGATGAGGATGAGGATGAGGATGAGGATGAGGATAGGATGAGGAGAAGGATGAGGATAGGATGAGGATGAGGATGAGGATGAAGATGAGGTTAGGATGACGAT
>NC_032013.1:10948782-10949299 GCF_001865875.1 Lupinus angustifolius
ATGAGGATAAGATGAGGACGAGAATGAAGATGAGGATAGGATGAGGAGTAGAATGAGGATGAGGATGAGGATAAGATGAAGATGAGGATAGGATGAGGAGTCAGATGAGGATAGGAGGAGGATGAGCATAGGATAAGGGCGAGGATGGGGACGAGGATGAGGATAGGATGAGGACGAGAATGAGGATGAGGATAGGATGAGGACGAGAATAGGATGAGGACGAGAATGAGGATGAGGATAGGATGAGGAGTAGAATGAGGATGAAAATGAGGATAGGATGAGGATGAGAATGTGGAAGAGGATGAGGATGAGGATAGGATGAGGATGAGGAGGACCAAGAGGATGAGGACGAGGATGAGGACGAGAATGAGGATGAGGATGAGGCTAGGCTGAGGGCAAGGATGAGGACGAGGATGAGGATAGGATGAGGACGAGGATGAGGATAAGATGAGAACAAGAATGAGGATGAGGATACAATGAGCAGTAGAATGAGGATGAGAATGAGGATAGGATGAGG
>NC_032013.1:10949399-10949978 GCF_001865875.1 Lupinus angustifolius
AGGACGAGAATGAGGATGAGGATAGGATGAGGACGAGGATGAGGATAGGATTAGGACGAAAATAAGAATGAAGATAGGATGTGGATGAGGACGAGGATGAGGACAGGATTAGGACGAGAATGAGGATGAGGATAGGATGAGGATGAGGATAGGATGAGGAAGAGAATGTGGATGTGGATAAGGATAGGATGAGGAGGTTGATGCGGATGAGGAAGAGGACGAGGATAGGATGAGGACCAGAATAAGGATGAGGATAGGATGAGGAAGAGGAGGAGGATGAGGATAGGATGAGGACAAGCATGAGGATGAGGAAAGGTTGAAGATGAGGATAGGATGAGGACGAGCATGAGGATGAGGATAGGATGAGGACGAGGATGAGGATTGGATGAGGATGACAATAGGATGAGGATGACGATGAGGATAGGAGATGAGGATGAGGATGAGGAAGAGGATAGGATCAGGATTAGGACGAGAATGAGGATGAGGATAGGATGTGGACGAGGATGAGGAGGAGGATAGGATGATGAAGAGGATGAGGAAGAGGATGAGGATAAGGAAGAGGATAGCATGAGGATGAGG
>NC_032013.1:10950078-10950709 GCF_001865875.1 Lupinus angustifolius
TAGGATGAGGACGAGGATGAGGAAGGGATGAGGATGAGGATGAGGACGTGGATTAGGATGAGGATTAGGATGATGATGAGGAAAGCATGAGGACAAGGATGAGGATGAAGAAGAGGATGAGGATAGGATGAGGACGGGAATGAGGATGAGGATTGGATGAGGACGAGAATGAGAATGAGGATAGGATGAGGACGAGAATGAGGATGAGGATAGGATGAGGACGGGAATGAGGATGAGGATTGGATGAGGACGAGAATGAGAATGAGGATAGGATGAGGACGAGAATGAGGATGAGGATAGGATGAGGACGGGAATGAGGATGAGGATTGGATGAGGACGAGAATGAGAATGAGGATAGGATGAGGACGAGAATGAGGATGAGGATAGGATGAGGACGAGGATGAGGATAGGATTAGGACGAAAATGAGGATGAAGAGAGGATGTGGATGAGGACAAGGATGAGGATAGGATTAGGACGAGAATGAGGATGAGGAAAGGATGAGGATGAGGATAGGATGAGGAAGAGAATTTGGATGAGGATAAGGATAGGATGAGGAGGTTGATGCGGATGAGGAAGAGGACGAGAATAGGATGAGGACGAGAATAAGGATGAGGATAGGATGAGGACGAG
>NC_032013.1:10950809-10951170 GCF_001865875.1 Lupinus angustifolius
GAGAATGAGGATGAGGATGAGGATAGGACGAGGATGAGGATAGGATGAGGACGAGAATGACGATGAGGATAGGATGAGGATGAGGATGAGGATAGGATGAGGACGAGAATAAGGATGAGGATGCTGATAGGATGAGGATGAGGATGAGGAGAGGATGAGGATGAGGATCAGGATAGGATGAGGATAAGAATGTGGAAAAGGATGAGGATAGGATGAGGAGGAAGATCACCAAGAGGACGAGGATGAGGATGAGGATAGGAGGAGGAGGAGCATGAGGATAGGATGAGGAGGAGGATCAGGACGAGGAAGAGGATGAGGAGGAGGATGAGGACGAGGAAGAGGATGAGGATGAGGACGAGGA
>NC_032013.1:10951270-10951861 GCF_001865875.1 Lupinus angustifolius
GAGGATGAGGATAGGATGAGGACGAGAATGAGGATGAGGATAGGATGAGGACGAGGATGAGGATGACGATAGGATTAGGACTAGAATGAGAATGAGAATAGGATGTGGATGAGGACGAGAATGAGGATAGGATGAGGACGAGGATGAGTACGAGGATGAGTACGAGGATGAGAACGAGGATGAGTATGAGGATGAGGATAGGAAGAGGCTGAGAATGAGGATGAGCATAGGATGAGTATAGGATGAGGATGAGGATGACCAAGAGGATGAGGACGAGGATGAGGATAGGATGAGGATGAGCATAAGGATGAGGATAGGATGAGGATGAATAGGATGAGGACGAGAATGAGGATGAGGATAGGATGAGGAGTAGAATGAGGATGAGGATGTGGAAGAGGAAGAGGATAGGATAGGGATGAGGATGAGGATGAGGATGAGGAATAGGTTAGGATGTGGATGAGGATGACGATAGGAGGAGGATTGGAATGAGGATAGGAAGAAGAGGAGGAGGAGGAGGAGGACGATGAGGAAAGGATGAGGACGAGAATGAGAATGAGGATAGGATGAGGATGAGGATAGGATGAGGACGAG
>NC_032013.1:10951961-10952391 GCF_001865875.1 Lupinus angustifolius
GAGGATGAGGATAGGATTAGGACGACAATGAGAATGAGGATAGGATGTGGATGAGGACTTGGATGAGGATAGGATGAGGACGAGGATGAGTACGAGGATGAGGATAGGAAGAGGACGAGAATGAGGGTGAGGATAGGATGAGGATGAGGATGACTAAGAGCATGAGGACGAGCATGAGGATAGGATGAGGACGAGAATGAGGATGAGGATAGGATGAGGACGAGGATGAGGATAGGATGGGGACGAGAATGAGGATTAGGATAGGATGAGGAGTTGAATGAGGGAGAGGAAGAGGATGAGAATGAGGATGAGGATAGGAGGAGGATGAGAATGTGGATGAGGATAAGGATAGGATGAGGAGGAGGATGAGGATAGGATGAGGAGGAGGATGACCAAGAGGATGAGGACGAGGATGAGGATAGGAGGAGGA
>NC_032013.1:10952491-10953342 GCF_001865875.1 Lupinus angustifolius
TGAGGATGAGGATGAGCATGAGGATGAGGATGAGGATGAGGATGAGGATGAGGATGAGGATGAGGATGAGGATGAGGATGAGGATGTGAATGAGGACGATGATGAGGATAGGAGGAGGACGAGGATGAGGATAGGAAGATGATGAAGATAGGATAAGGATGAGGATGAGGATGAGGATGAGGATTAGAATAGGTTTAGGATGAGGGTAGGATGAGGATGAGCATGTGGATAGGATGAGGATGAAGATGAGGAAGAGGATGAGGATGAGGATGAGGAAAAGGACGAGCATGAGGATGAGGATGAGGACGAGGATGTAGGAGGAGGATGAGAATGAGGATAGGATGAAGAGGAGGATGAGGAAAGGATGAGGACGATAATGAGAATGAGGATAGGATGAGGTTGAGGATGAGGATAGGATGAGCAGTAGAATGAGAATGAGGATGAGGATGGGGATAGGATGAGGATAAGAATGTCGAAGAGGGTGAGAATGAGGATAAGGATAGGATGAGGAGGAGGAAGACGATGAGGATAGGATGAGGACAAGGATACGATGAGGAGGAGGATGAGCATAGGATGAGGACGAGAATAAGGATGAGGACGAGGATGAGGATAGGATGAGGATGAGAATATGATAGGGTGAGGAAGAGGATGAGGATGAGGATGAGGATGACGATATGAGGAGTATAGGATGAGGATGAGGATGAGGATGAGGATGAGGATAAGGATGAGGATGAGGATGAGGATGAGGACGAGGATGAGCAAGAGGATGAGGATGATGATGAGGATAGGATAAGCACGAGGATGAGGATGAGGATGAGGATTAGGATGAGGATGAGGATGGGATGAGGATG
>NC_032013.1:10953442-10955756 GCF_001865875.1 Lupinus angustifolius
GGATAAGGAAGAGGATAGGATGAGGACGAGAATGAGAATGAGGATATGATGAGGTTCAGGATAAGGAGTAGAATGAGAATGAGGATGAGGATGGGGATAGCATGAGGATAAGAATGTCGAAGAGGATGAGAATGAGGATAACGATAGGATGAGGAGGAGGATGAGGATGAGGAAGAGGGTGACGATGAGGACGAAGATAGGATGAGGACGAGGATGAGAATGAGGATAGGATGAGGAGGAGGAAGAGGATGAGGATAGGATGAGGACAAGGATAGGATGAGGAGGAGGATGAGCAAAGGATGAGGACGAGAATGAGGATGAGGATAGGATGAGGACGAGGATGAGGATAAGATGAGGATGAGAATATGATAGGATGAGGAAGAGGATGAGGATGAGGATGAGGATTAGGATGAGGATGAGGATGAGGATGAGTATGAGGATAAGGATGAGGATGAGGATGCGAATGAGGACGATGATGAGGATAGGAGGAAGACGAGGATGAGGATAGGAAGTTGATGAAGATATGATAAGGATGAGATGAGGATGAGGATGGGGATGGGGATGAGGATGAGGATTAGGATTGGATGAGGATGAGGATAGGATGAGGATTAGCATGTGGGTAGGATGAGGATGATGATGAGAAAGAGGATGAGGATGAGGATGAGGATGACGATAAGGATGAGGATGAGGACGAGGATGAGCAAGAGGATGAGGACGATGATGAGGATAGGATGAGGACGAGGATGAGGATGAGGATGAGGATGAGGAAGAGGATAGGAATAGGACGAGAATGAGGATGAGGATAGGAAGTGGATGAGGACGAGGATGAGGATAGGATGAGGACGAGAATGAGGATGAGGATAGGATGAGGACGAGAATGAGAATGAGGATAGGATGAGGTTGAGGATGAGGATAGGATGAGGAGTAGGATGAGTATGGGTATGAGGATGGGGATAGGATGAGGATAAGAATGTCGAAGATGATGAGGATGCGGATAAGGATAGGATGAGGAGGAGGATGAGGATTTGGAAGAGGGTGAGGATGAGGACGAAGATAGGATGAGGACGAGGATGAGAATGAGGATAGGATGAGGAGGAGGAAGAGGATGAGGATGAGGATAGGATGAGGACAAGGATAGGATGAGGATGAGCATAGGATGAGGACGAGAATGAGGATGAGGATAGGATGAGGATCAAGATGAGGATCAGGATGAGGATGAGGATGAGGATACGATGAGGATAGTATGAGTAAGAGGATGAGGATGAGGATAAGGATAACGATGAGGATGTGTATAGGATGTGAATGAGGACGATGATGAGGATAGGAGGAGGATGAGGATGAGGACGAGGATGATGATAGGAAGAGGATGAAGATAGGATGAGGATAAGAATGAGGATGAGGATGAGGATAAGTATTAGGATAGGATGAGGATGAGGACGAGGATGAGGAATAGGATGAGGGTGAGGATGAGGATAGAATGAGGACGAGGATGAGGATAGGATGAGGATGAGGACGAGAATGAGGATGAGGATAAGATGAGGAAGAGGATGAGGATGAGGAAGAGGATTGGATGAGGACGACCATGAGAATGAGTATAGGATGAGGATGAAGATGAGGATAAGATGAGGACGAGGATGAGGATGAGGATAGGATGAGGATGAGAATGTGGAGGAGAAGGAGGATGAGGATAAGGATAGGATGAGGATAAGGAAGAGCATGAGGATGACGATGAGGATAGGATGAGGACGAGACTAAGGATGAGGATGAGGATAGGATGAGGATGAGGACGAGGATGAGGATAGGATGAGGATGAGAATAGGATGAGGATGAGGAATTGGATTAGGATGAGGATGAGGAATTGGATTAGGATGAGGATAGGATGAGGATGAGGAAGAAAATGAGTATGGGGATTAGGATGAGGAATAGGATAGGATGAGGTTGAGGAAGAGGATAGGATGAGTATGAGGATAGGAAGGGGATAAGGATCAGGATAGGATGAGGAAGAGGATAGGATGAGGACGAGAATGAGGATTAGGATAGGATATGGATTAGGACGAGGAAGAGGATAGGATGAGTACGAGACTGAGGATGAGTATGAGGACGAGGAAGAAGATATGATGAGGACGAGAATGAGGATGAGGATAGGATGTGGATGAGGATAGGATAAGATGAGCATGAGGATGAGGATGAGGATGACGATTAGGATGAGGATGAGGATAGGATAAGGATGTGGATGAGGATGAGGATAGGCTGAGGATGAGAATAAGGATGAGGATAGGATGTGGATGAGGACGGGGATGAGGATAGGATAGGA
>NC_032013.1:10955856-10956528 GCF_001865875.1 Lupinus angustifolius
ATGAGGATAGGATGAGGATGAGAATAGGATGAGGATGAGGAAGTGGATGAGGATGAGGATGAGGATAGGATGAATATTAGGATGATGATAGGATGAGGATGAGCATGTGGATAGGATGAGGATTGGACGAGTATGAAGATGAGGAAGAGGATGAGGATGAGGATGAGGATGAGGACGAGGATGAGGATAGGATGAGGACGAGAATGAGGATGAGGATAGGATGAGGATGAGGACGAGAATGAGGATGAGGATAGGATGAGGATGAGGACGAGAATGAGGATGAGGATAGGATGAGGATGAGGACGAGAATGAGGATGAGGATAGGATGAGGATGAGGACGAGAATGAGGATGAGGATAGGATGAGGATGAGGAAGAGGATGAGGATAAGGAAGAGGATAGGATGAGGATGAGAATGAGAATGAGGATAGGATGAGGTTGAGGATGAGGATTAGGATGAGAAACTGGATGAGGATAGGATGAGGATGAGGATGAGGATGAGGATGAGGATGAGGATGAGGAAGAGGATAGGATGAGGACGACCATGACAACGAGTATAGGATGCGGATGAGGATGAGGATACGATGAGGACGAGGATCAGGACGAGGATAGGATGAGGATGAGAATGTGGAAGAGGATGAGGGTGAGGATAAGGATAGGATGAGGATGAGGAT
>NC_032013.1:10956628-10957066 GCF_001865875.1 Lupinus angustifolius
ACGAGGACGAGGATAGGATGCGGATGAGAATCGGATGAGGATGAGGATGTGGATTAGGATGAGGATGAGGATGAGGATGAGCATGAGGATGAGGATACGATGAGGATGAGGATGAGGATACGATGAGGATGAAGATGAGGATGATGATGAGGATGAAGATGATGATGAGGATAGGATGAGGATGAGGATGAGGATGACGATAGGATGAGGATGAGGATGATTATGAGGATGAGTATAGGCATGAGGATGAGTATAGGATGCGAATGAGAACGAGATTGAGGATAGGAGTTGGATGAGGATAGGAAGACGATGTAGATAGGATGAGGATAAGATTGATGATGAGGACGAGGATAGGATGAGGACGAAGATGAGGGTAGGATAGGATGAGGATGAGGACGAGGATAGGATGAGGATGAGAATGTGGAAGAGGATGAGGAT
>NC_032013.1:10957166-10958188 GCF_001865875.1 Lupinus angustifolius
GAGGATGAGGATAGGATGAGGATGAGGATGAGGAAGAGGATAGGATGAGGACGACCATGAGAATGAGTATAGGATGCGGAGGAGGATGAGGATAGGATGAGACGAGGATCAGGGTGAGGATAGAATGAGGATGATAATGTGGAAGAGGATGAGGTTGAGGATAAGGATAGGATGAGGATGAGGATGAGGATGAGGATGAGGACGAGGATAGGATGAGGACGAGAATGAGGATAAGATGAGGAGGAGTAAGAGGATGAGGATGAGGATAGGATGAGGACAAGAATGAGGATGAGGATAGGATGAGGACGAGGATGAGGATAGGAAGAGGACGAGAATGAGGATGAGGATAGGATGAGGACGAGGATGAGGATAGGATGAGGATGAGAATAGGATGAGGATGAGGATGTGAATTAGGATGAGGATGAGCATGAGGATGACGATACGATGAGGATGAGGATGAGGATAGGACGAGGATGAGGATCAGATGAGGATGAAGATGAGGAAGAGGATGAAGATGAGGATGAGGATGAGAATAAGGATGAGGATGAGGATGAGTATAGGATACGAATCAGGACGATGATGAGGATAGGAGGAGCATGAGGATGAGGACGAGAATGAGGATAGGAAGAGGATGAAGATAGGATGAGGACAAGAATGAGGATGAGGATGAGGATAAGGATTAGGATAGGATGAGGATGGGGATGAGGATGAGGATAAGATGTGGATGAGGATAGGATGAGGACGAGGATGAGGATGACGATAGGATGAGGACAAGAATAGGATGAGAATGAGGAAAGGAAGAGGATGAGGAGGAGGATGAGGAAGAGGATAGGATGAGGACAAGAACGAGAATGATGATGAGGATAGGATGAGGATGAGGATGAGGATAACAGGAGGACGAGAATGAGGATGATGATGAGGATGAGGACGAGGATGAGGATAAGAGGAGGACGAGAATGAGGATGAGGATGAGGATGAGGATGAGGATGAGGATGAGGATGAGGATGAGGATGAGGATGAGG
>NC_032013.1:10958288-10959412 GCF_001865875.1 Lupinus angustifolius
TAGATGAGGACGAGGATGAGGATAGGATGAGGACGAGAATGCGTACGATGATAGGATGAGGATGAGGATGAGGAAGAGGATGAGGATGAGGATGAGGAGGAGGATGAGGATGAGGATGAGGAGGAGGATGAGGATGAGGATGAGGAGGAGGATGAGGATGAGGATGAGGAGGAGGATGAGGATGAGGATGAGGAGGAGGATGAGGATGAGGATGAGGAGGAGGATGAGGATGAGGATGAGGAGGAGGATGAGGATGAGGATGAGGAGGAGGATGAGGATGAGGATGAGGAGGAGGATGAGGATGAGGATGAGGAGGAGGATGAGGATGAGGATGAGGAGGAGGATGAGGATGAGGATGAGGAGGAGGATGAGGATGAGGATGAGGAGGAGGATGAGGATGAGGATGAGGAGGAGGATGAGGATGAGGATGAGGAGGAGGATGAGGATGAGGATGAGGAGGAGGATGAGGATGAGGATGAGGAGGAGGATGAGGATGAGGATGAGGAGGAGGATGAGGATGAGGATGAGGAGGAGGATGAGGATGAGGATGAGGAGGAGGATGAGGATGAGGATGAGGAGGAGGATGAGGATGAGGATGAGGAGGAGGATGAGGATGAGGATGAGGAGGAGGATGAGGATGAGGATGAGGAGGAGGATGAGGATGAGGATGAGGAGGAGGATGAGGATGAGGATGAGGAGGAGGATGAGGATGAGGATGAGGAGGAGGATGAGGATGAGGATGAGGAGGAGGATGAGGATGAGGATGAGGATAGGATGAGGACGAGAATGAGGATGAGGATAAGATGTGGATGAGGACGAGGATAAGGATAAGATGAGGATGAGGAAGTGGATGAGGATTAGGATGAGAAACTGGATGAGGATGAGGATGAGGAGGAGGATGAGGATGAGGATGAGGACGAGGATGAGGATAGGATGAGGATGAGGACAGGATGAGGATGAGGACGAGGAAGAGGATAGGATGAGGACGACCATGACAATGAGTATAGGATGCGGATGAGGATAGGATGAGGACGAGGATTAGGATGAGGATAGGATGAGGATGAGAATGTGGAAGAGGATGAGGGTGAGGATACGGATAGGATGAGGATGAGGATGAGGAAGAG
>NC_032013.1:10959512-10960200 GCF_001865875.1 Lupinus angustifolius
AGGATGAGGATGAGGATAGGATGAGGATGAGGATGAAGATGAGGATGAGGATGATGATGAGGATAGGATGAGGATGAGGATGAAGATGATGATGACGATAGGATGAGGATGAGGATGAGGATGATTATGAGGATGAGGATGAGGATGAGGATGATTATGAGGATGAGGATAGGGATGAGGATGAGTATAGGATGCGAATGAGAACGAGATTGAGGATATGAGGAGGATGAGGATAGGAATAGGATGTAGATAGGATGAGGATAAGATTAATGATGAGGACGAGGATAGGATGAGGACGAAGATGAGGGTAGGATAGGATGAGGATGAGGACGAGTGTAGGATGAGGATGAGAATGTGGAAGAGGATGAGGATGAGGATAGGATGAGGACGAGGATGAGGAAGAGGAAGAGGATGACGATAGGATGAGGACGAGAATGAGGATGAGGATAGGATGAGGATGAGGATGAGGACGAGGACGAGGATGAGGATGAGGATGAGGATGAGGATAGGATAAGGATGAGGATAGGATGAGGATGAGGATGTGGATAGGATAAGGATGAGGATGAGGTGGAGGATGAGGATGGGAGGAGGATGAGGATAGGATGACGAGTAGGATGAGGAATAGGATAGGATGAGGACGAGCATGAGGATGAGGATAGGATGAGGATGAGGATGAGGATGAGGATGA
>NC_032013.1:10961868-10964269 GCF_001865875.1 Lupinus angustifolius
GAATGTGGAAGAGGATGAGGATGAGGATAAGGATAGGATGAGAAGCAGGATGAGGATGAGGAAGCGGGTGAGGATGAGGATGACGATAGGATGAGGACGAGAATGAGGATGATAAGGAGGAAGAGGATGAGGATGAGGACAAGAACGAGGATGAGGATAGGATGAGGAGGAGGATGAGGACGAGAATGAGGATGACTATAGGATGAGGATAGGATGATGATGAGAATATGATGAGGATGAGGAAGTAGATTAGGATGAGGATGACGAAGAGGAGGAGGATGAGGCTGAGGATGTGGATAAGGATAGGATGAGGATGAGAATGAGGATGAGGATGAGGATGAGGATAGGATGAGGATGAGGATGAGGATGGGATTAGGATAGGATGAGAAAGAGGATGAGGATGAGGATGAAGATCAAGATGAGGATGAGGATAAGAATGAGGATGAGGATGAGGATGAGTATAGGATGCGAATGAGGACGTTGACGAGGACAGGTGGAGGATGAGGATGAGGACGAGGATGATGATAGGAAGATGATGAAGATAGGATGAGGATGAGGATGAGGGTGAGGGTGAGGATGAGGATAGGATGAGGACGAGAATGAGGATGAGGACAAGATGAGGAGGAGGATAAGGATAGGATTAGGACGAGAATGAGGATGATGATAAGATATGGATGAGGACGAGGATGAGGATAGGATGAGGTCGAGAATGAGGATGAGGATAGGACGAGGAAGAGGATGAGGATGAGGAAGAGGATGAGGGTGAGGCAGAGGATAGGATGAGGACGACCATGAGAGGGAGTATAGGATGAGGATGAGGATAGGATGAGGACGAGGATGAGGATGAGGATAGGATGAGGACGGGATGTCGATTAGGACGAGGATGAGGATAGGATGAGGACGGGAATGAGGATGAGGATAGGATGAGAAGGACGATGAGGATGAGGATAGGATGAGGACGGGAATAAGGATGAGGATAGGATGAGAAGGACGATGAGGATGAGGATAGGATGAGGACGGGAATAAGGATGAGGATAGGATGAGAAGGACGATGAGGATGAGGATAGGATGAGGACGAGAATGAGTATGGGAATGAGGACAAGGATGAGGATGAGGATAGGATGAGGATAAGATGCGAATGAAGATGAGGAAGAGGATGAGGATGAGGATGAGGATGAGGATGAGGATCGGAGGAGGATAAGGATGAGGACGAGGATGAGGATAGGAACAGGATGAAAATAGGATGAGGATAAGAATGTGGAAGAGGATGAGGATGAGGACGAGGATAGGATGAGGACGAGGATGAGGATGAGGAAGAGGATGAGGAGAGGATGCAGATGAGGTTGAGCAAGAGGATGAGGACAAGGATGAGGATAGGATGAGGACGAGAATGAGGATGAGGATCAGGATGAGGATGAGGATGAGGATGGGGATAGGATGAGGACGACAATAGGGATGAGGGTAGGATGTGGATGAGGACGAGGATAAGGATCAGGATGAGGATGAGGATGAGGATAAGGATAGGATAGGATGAGGATGAGGATGAGGAAGAGGATGAGGATGAGGATGAGGAAGAGGATGAGGATGAGGATGAGGAAGAGGATGAGGATGAGGATGAGGAAGAGGATGAGGATGAGGATGAGGAAGAGGATGAGGATGAGGATGAGGAAGAGGATGAGGATGAGGATGAGGAAGAGGATGAGGATGAGGATGAGGAAGAGGATGAGGATGAGGATGAGGATACGATGAGGATGAGAATGAGGATGCGGATAGGATGTGGATGAGGACGAGGATGAGGGTAGGATATGATGAGGATGAGGATCAGGATTGGATGAGGATGAGGATATGATGAAAATCAGAATGTGGAAGAGGATGAGGATGAGGATGAAGATAAGTGTAGGATGAGGAGGAGGATGAGGATAAGGAAGAGGATAAGTATGACGATAGGATGGGGACGAGAATGAGGATTAGGATGAGGAAAGGCTGAGGTTGAGGATTAGGAAGAGGATGAGGATAGGATGAGGTTGAGAATGAGGATGTGGATGAGGATGAGGACGAGCATGAGGATGAAGATAGGATGAGGACGAGGATGAGGATAGGATGAGGATAGGATGACGATGAGGATGAGGATATGATGAGGATGAGGATGGGATTAGGATGAGGATGAGGATCAGGACGAGAATGAGGATGAGCATAGGATATGGATGAGGACGAGGATGAGAATAGGAAGAGGATGAGAACGTGGAAGAGGATGAGGATGAGGATAGGATGAGGACGAGAATAGGATGAGGACGAGCATGAGGATGACGATGAGGATGAGCAAGAGGATGAGGACGAGAATGAGGATAGGATGACGACGAGAATGAGGATGAGGATGAGGATGAGGATGAGGATAGGATGA
>NC_032013.1:10964369-10964895 GCF_001865875.1 Lupinus angustifolius
GAATGAGGATGAGGATAGGATGTGGATGAGGATAGGATAGGATGAGGATGAGAATGTGGTAGAGGATGAGGATGAAGATAGGATGAGGATGAGAATAGGATGAGGACGAGCATGAGGATGAGGATGAGGATGAGCAAGAGGATGAGAACGAGGATGAGGATAGGACGACGACGAGAATGAGGATGAGGATGAGGATGAGGATGAGGACAGGATGAAGACGAGAAAGAGGATGAGGATAGGATGTGGATGACGACGAGGATGAGGAGAGGATGACGATGATAATGAGGAAGAGGATGAGGATGAGGATTAGGATGAGGAAGAGGAAGAGGATAGGATGAGGTTGAGATAGAGGATAGGATCAGGATCAGGATAGGATGCGGAAGAGGATAGGAGGAGGACGAGAATAGGGATTAGGATAGGATATGGATGAGGACGAGGAAGAGGATAGGATGAGGATGAGGATGAGCACGAGGAAGAGGATATGATGAGGACGAGAATGAGGATGAGGATAGGATGTGGATGAGGA
>NC_032013.1:10964995-10968187 GCF_001865875.1 Lupinus angustifolius
AGGATGAGGATGAGCATGAGGATGAGGATAAGGATGAGGATGAGGATGATTATAGGATGCGAATGAGGACGTTGACGAGGATAGGAGGAGGATGAGGGTGAGGAAGAGGATGAAGATAGGATTAGGATGAGGATGAGGATAAGGATTAGGATAGGATGAGGATGAGGATGAGGATGAGGATGAGGATGAGGATGAGGATGAGGATGAGGATGAGGATGAGGATGAGGATGAGGATGAGGATGAGGATGAGGATGAGGATGAGGATGAGGATGAGGATGAGGATGAGGATGAGGATAGGATGAGGATGAGGACGATAATGAAGATGAGGATAGGATGAGGAAGAGGATGAGGATGAGGCAGAGGATGAGGGTGAGGCAGAGGATAGGATGAGGACGATCATGAGAATGAGTATAGGATGAGGTTGAGGATAGGATGAGGACAAGGATGAGGATGAGGATAGGATGAGGATGAGAATGTGGAAGAGGATGAGGATGAGGATAAGGATGGGATGAGGATGAGGAAGAGGATAGGATGAGGATAAGATGAGGATGAAGATGAGGAAGAGGATGAGGATGAGGAGGAGTACAGGATGCGAATGAGGACGAGGATGAGGATTGGAGGAGGATAAGGATGAGGACGAGGATGAGGATAGGAGAAGGATGAAGATAGGATGAGGATAAGAATGTGGAAGAGTATGAGGATGAGGATGAGGATAGGATGAGGATGAGGAAGAGGATGAGGATAGGATTAGGACGCGAATGAGGTTGAGGATAGGATGTGGATGAGGATGAGCAAGAGGATGAGGACGAGGATGAGGATAGGATGAGGACGAGAATGAGCATGAGGATGAAGATGAGGATGAGGACGACAATGAGGATGAGGATAGGATGTGGATGAGGACAAGGATGAGGATGAGGATAGGATGTGGATGAGGACAAGGATGAGGATGAGGATAGGATAGGATGAGGATGAGGATGAGGATGAGGATTAGGATTGGATGAGGATGAGGATGAGGATGTGGATGTGGATGAGGATGAGGATGAGGATAGGATGAGGATAGGATGACGACGAGAATGAGGATGAGGATAGGATGAGGAGAGGATGAGCATGAGGATGAGGATATGATATGATGAAGAGGAGGATGAGGATTGGAGGAGGATGAGGATAGGATGAGAATGAGAATGTGGAAGAGGATGAGGATGAGGATGAGGATGAGGAAGAGGATAAGGATAGGATGAGGACGCAAATGAGGATGAGGATAGGATGAGGACGCAAATGAGGATGAGGATAGGATGACGACGAGAATGAGGATGAGGATGAGGATAGGATGAGGATGACAATGAAGATGAGGATAGGTTATGGATAAGGACGAGGATGAGGATGAGGGTAGAATAGGATGAGGAGGAGGATGAGGATAAGGATAGGATGAGGATGTGGATGTAGATGAGGATGAGGATAGGATAAGGATTAGGATGAGGACGAGAATGAGGATGAGGACAGGATGAGGATCAGAATGAGGATGAGGATGAGGATGAGAATGTGGAAGAGGATGTGGATGAGGATGAGGATAGGATGAGGACGACGATGAGGATGAGGATGAGGATAGGATGAGGATGAGAATGAGGATAAGGATAGGATGAGGATGAGGATGAGGATGAGGATAAGGAATAGGGTGAGGTTGAGGATAGGATGAGGATGACCATGTCGAAGAGTATGAGGATGTGGATCAGGATAGGATCAGGACGAGGATGAGGATGAGGATGACTATAGGATATGGACGAGAATGAGGATGAGGATGAGGATGACGACGAGGATAAGGATAGGATGAGGACGAGAATGAGGATGGGGATAGGATGATGACGAGAACTAGGATGTGGATAAGGACGAGGATGAGGATGAGGATGAGGAGAGGATGAGGATATGGAAGAGGATGAGGATAGGAGGAGAATGAGGACAAGGATGATTATAGAAAGAGGATGAAGATAGGATGAGGATGAGGATAAGGATGAGGATAGGATGAGGATGAGGATGAGGATAGGATGAGAATGAGGATAGGGAGTGGATGACGACGAGGATGAGGATAGGATGAGGATGAGGATGAGGATTAGGATGACGAAGAGGATAGGATGAGGATTAGGGTAGGATGTGGATGGGGATGAAGATAGGATGAGGAAGAGGATAGGATGAGGAAGAGGATAGGATGAGGACGAGAATGAGGATGATGATAGGATGTGGATCAGGAAGAGTAAGAGGATAGGATGAGGACGAGAATGAGGATGAGGATAGGATGTGAATGAGGATGCGGATAGGATGTGAATGAGGACAAGGATGAGGATAGGATACGATGAGTATGAGGACGAGAATGAGGATGAGGATAGGATGTGGATGAGGACGAGAATGAGGATAGGTTAGGATGAGGATGAGGATGAGGATCAGGATAGGATGTGGATAGGATGTGGATGAGGAAGAGGATGAGGATAGGATAGGATGAGGAGGAGGATGAGGATTGGATGAGGAAGAGGATAGGATGAGGATGAGAATGTGGAAGAGGATGAGGATGAGGATAAGGATAGGATCAGGAGGAGGATGAGGATCAGGAAGAGGATGAGGATGAGGATAGGATGAGGACGAGAATGAGGATGTGGAAGAGGATGAGGAGGAGGATAGCATCAGGACAAGAATGATCATGAGGATGAGGATAGCATGAGGATGAGGATGAGGACGATGATGAGGACGAGGATGAGGATGAGGACGAGGATGAGGATAGGATGAGGATGCAAATGAGGATGATGATAGGATGTGGATTAGGATGAGGACGAGGATGAGGATAGGATGACGACGAGAATGAGGATGAGGATGAGGATAGGATGAGGACGACAATGAGGATGACGATAGGATGTGGATAAGGACGAGGATGAGGATGAGGATAGAATAGGATGAGGAGGAGGATGAGGATAAGGATAGGATGCGGATGAGGATGAGGATGAGGATGTGGATGACGAATGAGGATGAGGATAGGATGAGGATTGGGATGAGGACGAGAATGAGGGTAAAGACAGGATGAGGATTAGGACGAGGATGAGAATGTGGAAGAGGATGAGGATGAGGATGACGATGAGGATGAGGATGAGGATAGGATGAGGATGAGAATGAAGATAAGGATAGGATGAGGATGAGGATGAGGATGAGGAT
>NC_032013.1:10968287-10968549 GCF_001865875.1 Lupinus angustifolius
GAGGATAGGATGTGGATGAGGAAGAGGATGAGGATGAGGATAGGATGTGGACGAGGATGTGGATAGGATGAGGATGAGGATGAGGAAGAGCATGAGGATGAGGATGAGGATGAGGACGAGCATAGGATTAGGATGAGGATGAGGATGAGGATGGGGATGAGGATGAGAACGAGGAGAATGGGTTGAAGATTAGAATAGGATGTGGATGAGGATGACGATAGGATGTGGATGAGGATGAGGATAGGATGAGGACGAGAATGAG
>NC_032013.1:10968649-10969078 GCF_001865875.1 Lupinus angustifolius
GAGGATGAGGATAGGATGAGGATGAGGATGAGGATGAGGATAGGATGAGGACGAGGATGAGGATGAAGATAGGATGTGGATGAGGACAAGGATGAGGACAAGGATGAGGACGAGGATGAGGATAGGATGAGAATGAGGACGAGGATGAGGATAGGATGAGGATGAGGATAAGATGAGGATGTGGATGAGGATAGGATGAGGACAACGATGAGGATGAGGATGAGGACAAGAATGAGGATGAGAATATGATGAGGATGAGGAAGACGATGAGGATGTGGATAGGATGAGGAAGACGACGTGGATTAGGATAGGATGAGTATGAGGTTGAGGAAGAGGATAGGATGAGGATGAGGACGGGATGAGGATAGCACGAGGATGAGGATAGGATGAGGATGAGGATAGGATGAGGACGAGAATGAGGATGAGGAT
>NC_032013.1:10969178-10971809 GCF_001865875.1 Lupinus angustifolius
ATGAGGATGAGGATGAGGATAGGATGAGGATGAGGATGAGGATGAGGATAGGATGAGGATGAGGATGGGATGAGGATGAGAATGAGGATGAGGATAGGATGTGGATGAGGTCGAGGATGAGGACGGCGATGAGGATAGGATGAGGACGAGGATGAGGATAGTATGAGGATGAAGATAAGATGAAGAAGATGATGAGGATGAGGATGAGGATGACGATAGGATGAGGACGAGAATGAGCATGAGAATAGGATGTGGATGAGAACGAGGATGCAGATAGGATAGGATGAGGATGAGGATGAGTATGAGGAAGAGGATGAGGAAAGGAGGAGGACGATAATGAGGGTGAGGATAGGATGAGGATAAGATGAGGACGAGGATGAGGATGAGGATATGATGTGGATTAGGATGAGGATGAGGGTGGGATGAGGATGAGGATAGGATGAGGATGTGGATGAGGAAGTGGATGAGGATGAGGATGAGGATAGGATGAGGACGAGAATGGGGATGAGGATGAGGATGAGGATGAGGATGAGTATAGGATGAGGATGAGCATGTGGAAAAGGATGAGGATGAGGATGAAGATAGGATGTGGATGAGGACAAGGATGAGGACGAGGATGAGGATAGGATGAGAATGAGGACGAGGATGAGGATAGGATGAGGATGAGGATAAGATGAGGATGTGGATGAGGATAGGATGAGGACAACGATGAGGATGAGGACGAGGAGAATAGGATGAGGATGCAGACAAGAATGAGGATGAGAATATGATGAGGATGAGGAAGACGATGAGGATGTGGAGAGGATGAGGAAGACGACGAGGATGAGGATAGGATGAGTATGAGGTTGAGGAAGAGTATGATGAGGATGAGGATGGGATGAGGATAGGACGAGGATGAGGATAGGATGAGGATGAGGACGAGAATGAGGATGAGGATAGGACGAGGATGAGGATGAGGATAGGATGAGGACGAGAATGAGGATGAGGATAGGATGTGGATGAGAATGAGGATGAGAATGAGGATGAGGATGAGGATGAGGATAGGAATGAGGACGAGGATAGGATGAGGATGAGGATAGGATGAGGATGAGGATGAAGATGGGGATGAGGATAGGGTGAGGATGAGAATGAGGATGAGGATAGGATGGGGATGAGGTCGAGGATGAGGACGATGATTTGGATAGGATGAGGATGAGAACGAGGATGAGGATAGTATGAGGATGAAGATAAGATGAGGAAGAGGATGAGGATGAGGATGAGTATAGGATGTGGATGAGAACGAGGATGCGGATAGGATAGGATGAGGATGAGGATGAGGATTGGATGAAGATGAGGATAGGATTAGGATGAGGATAGGATTAGGATGAGAATGTGGAAGAGGATGAGGATGATGATGACGATAGGATGAGGACGAGGATGAGGATGAGGAAGAGGATGAGGATAGGAGGAGGACGAGAATGAGGGTGAGGATAGGATGAGGATGAGGATAGGATGAGGATAAGATGAGGACTAGAATGCGGATGAGGATAGGATGAGGGTGAGGATGAGGATAGGATGTGGATGAGGATAGGTCGAGAATGAGGATGAGGATAGGATGTGGATGAGGACATGGATGAGGATGTGGATGTGGATAGCATGATTTTGAGGATGAGGATAGGATGAGGATGAGGATGAGAATAGGATGAGGGTGAGTATCTGGGAAAGGATGAGGATAGGATGAGGACGACGATGAGGATAAGGACGAGGATAGGATGATGATTAGAATATGGAAATGGATGAGGATAGGATGAGGACGAGCAGAAAAGGATGAGGATGAGGATGAGGATGAGCAAGAGGATGAGGATGATGATAGGATGGGGACAAGGATGAGGATAGGATGAGGATGAGAATAGGATGAGGATGAGGAAGTGGATGAGGATGAGGATGAGGATGAGGATGTCGAAGAGGATGAGGATAGGATGAGGATGTGGAAGAGGATGACGAGAGGATGAGGATGAGGATGAGGAAGAGGATGAGGATAGGATGAGGATAGGAAGAGTACGAAGATAGGAAGAGGATAAGAATGAGGATGAGGATGAGGATGAGGATAGGATGAGGATAGGATGAGGATGAGGTTGAGGAAGAGGATAGGATGAGGATGAGGATAGGATGAGGATAGGATGAGGATGAGGTTGAGGAAGAGGATAGGATGAGGATGAGGATAGGATGAGGATAGGATGAGGATGAGGTTGAGGAAGAGGATAGGATGAGGATGAGGATAGGATGAGGATAGGATGAGGATGAGGTTGAGGAAGAGGATAGGATGAGGATGAGGATAGGATGAGGATAGGATGAGGATGAGGATAGGACGAGGATGATTATGAGGATAGGATGAGGACGAGGATGAGGACGAGGATGAGGATAGGATGAGGATGAGGAGAGAATGAGGATGACGATGAGGATAGGATGTGGATGAGGATAGGAGGAGAAGGACGATAGGATGTGGATGAGGACGTGGATGATGATGGGGATGAGGATAGGATGACGATGAGGATGAGGATATGATGAGGATGAGGATGAGGATAGGATGAGAATGAGAATCTGGAAAAGGATGAGGATAGGATGAGGACGACGATGAGGATGAGGATGAGG
>NC_032013.1:10971909-10972210 GCF_001865875.1 Lupinus angustifolius
GATGAGGATGAGGAAGTGGATGAGAATGAGGATGAGAATGAGGATGAGGACAGGATATGGATGAGGATGAGGAAGAGGATAAGGATAGGATGAGGATGAGGATGAGGATGAGGATGAGGATTGGATGAGGACGAGAATGAGGATGAGGACAGGGTATGGATGAGGACGAGGATGAAGATGAGGATAAAGATAGGATGAGGATGAGGATTAGGATGAGGATAGGATGAGGATGAGGATAAGATGAGGACCAGAATGAGAAGGAGGATAGGATGAGGATGAGGATGAGCATAGGATAAGGATG
>NC_032013.1:10972310-10980926 GCF_001865875.1 Lupinus angustifolius
CGAGGATGAAGATGAGGATGAGGATAGGATGAGGACGAGAATGAGGATGAGGACAGGATATGAATGAGGACGAGGATGAAGATGAGGATGAGGATAGCATGAGGATGAGGAAGATGATGAGGATGAGGATAGCATGAGGATGAGGAAGATGATGAGGATGAGGATAGCATGAGGATGAGGAAGATGATGAGGATGAGGATAGCATGAGGATGAGGAAGATGATGAGGATGAGGATAGCATGAGGATGAGGAAGATGATGAGGATGAGGATAGCATGAGGATGAGGAAGATGATGAGGATGAGGATAGCATGAGGATGAGGAAGATGATGAGGATGAGGATAGCATGAGGATGAGGAAGATGATGAGGATGAGGATAGCATGAGGATGAGGAAGATGATGAGGATGAGGATAGCATGAGGATGAGGAAGATGATGAGGATGAGGATAGCATGAGGATGAGGAAGATGATGAGGATGAGGATAGCATGAGGATGAGGAAGATGATGAGGATGAGGATAGCATGAGGATGAGGAAGATGATGAGGATGAGGATAGCATGAGGATGAGGAAGATGATGAGGATGAGGATAGCATGAGGATGAGGAAGATGATGAGGATGAGGATAGCATGAGGATGAGGAAGATGATGAGGATGAGGATAGCATGAGGATGAGGAAGATGATGAGGATGAGGATAGCATGAGGATGAGGAAGATGATGAGGATGAGGATAGCATGAGGATGAGGAAGATGATGAGGATGAGGATAGCATGAGGATGAGGAAGATGATGAGGATGAGGATAGCATGAGGATGAGGAAGATGATGAGGATGAGGATAGCATGAGGATGAGGAAGATGATGAGGATGAGGATAGCATGAGGATGAGGAAGATGATGAGGATGAGGATAGCATGAGGATGAGGAAGATGATGAGGATGAGGATAGCATGAGGATGAGGAAGATGATGAGGATGAGGATAGCATGAGGATGAGGAAGATGATGAGGATGAGGATAGCATGAGGATGAGGAAGATGATGAGGATGAGGATAGCATGAGGATGAGGAAGATGATGAGGATGAGGATAGCATGAGGATGAGGAAGATGATGAGGATGAGGATAGCATGAGGATGAGGAAGATGATGAGGATGAGGATAGCATGAGGATGAGGAAGATGATGAGGATGAGGATAGCATGAGGATGAGGAAGATGATGAGGATGAGGATAGCATGAGGATGAGGAAGATGATGAGGATGAGGATAGCATGAGGATGAGGAAGATGATGAGGATGAGGATAGCATGAGGATGAGGAAGATGATGAGGATGAGGATAGCATGAGGATGAGGAAGATGATGAGGATGAGGATAGCATGAGGATGAGGAAGATGATGAGGATGAGGATAGCATGAGGATGAGGAAGATGATGAGGATGAGGATAGCATGAGGATGAGGAAGATGATGAGGATGAGGATAGCATGAGGATGAGGAAGATGATGAGGATGAGGATAGCATGAGGATGAGGAAGATGATGAGGATGAGGATAGCATGAGGATGAGGAAGATGATGAGGATGAGGATAGCATGAGGATGAGGAAGATGATGAGGATGAGGATAGCATGAGGATGAGGAAGATGATGAGGATGAGGATAGCATGAGGATGAGGAAGATGATGAGGATGAGGATAGCATGAGGATGAGGAAGATGATGAGGATGAGGATAGCATGAGGATGAGGAAGATGATGAGGATGAGGATAGCATGAGGATGAGGAAGATGATGAGGATGAGGATAGCATGAGGATGAGGAAGATGATGAGGATGAGGATAGCATGAGGATGAGGAAGATGATGAGGATGAGGATAGCATGAGGATGAGGAAGATGATGAGGATGAGGATAGCATGAGGATGAGGAAGATGATGAGGATGAGGATAGCATGAGGATGAGGAAGATGATGAGGATGAGGATAGCATGAGGATGAGGAAGATGATGAGGATGAGGATAGCATGAGGATGAGGAAGATGATGAGGATGAGGATAGCATGAGGATGAGGAAGATGATGAGGATGAGGATAGCATGAGGATGAGGAAGATGATGAGGATGAGGATAGCATGAGGATGAGGAAGATGATGAGGATGAGGATAGCATGAGGATGAGGAAGATGATGAGGATGAGGATAGCATGAGGATGAGGAAGATGATGAGGATGAGGATAGCATGAGGATGAGGAAGATGATGAGGATGAGGATAGCATGAGGATGAGGAAGATGATGAGGATGAGGATAGCATGAGGATGAGGAAGATGATGAGGATGAGGATAGCATGAGGATGAGGAAGATGATGAGGATGAGGATAGCATGAGGATGAGGAAGATGATGAGGATGAGGATAGCATGAGGATGAGGAAGATGATGAGGATGAGGATAGCATGAGGATGAGGAAGATGATGAGGATGAGGATAGCATGAGGATGAGGAAGATGATGAGGATGAGGATAGCATGAGGATGAGGAAGATGATGAGGATGAGGATAGCATGAGGATGAGGAAGATGATGAGGATGAGGATAGCATGAGGATGAGGAAGATGATGAGGATGAGGATAGCATGAGGATGAGGAAGATGATGAGGATGAGGATAGCATGAGGATGAGGAAGATGATGAGGATGAGGATAGCATGAGGATGAGGAAGATGATGAGGATGAGGATAGCATGAGGATGAGGAAGATGATGAGGATGAGGATAGCATGAGGATGAGGAAGATGATGAGGATGAGGATAGCATGAGGATGAGGAAGATGATGAGGATGAGGATAGCATGAGGATGAGGAAGATGATGAGGATGAGGATAGCATGAGGATGAGGAAGATGATGAGGATGAGGATAGCATGAGGATGAGGAAGATGATGAGGATGAGGATAGCATGAGGATGAGGAAGATGATGAGGATGAGGATAGCATGAGGATGAGGAAGATGATGAGGATGAGGATAGCATGAGGATGAGGAAGATGATGAGGATGAGGATAGCATGAGGATGAGGAAGATGATGAGGATGAGGATAGCATGAGGATGAGGAAGATGATGAGGATGAGGATAGCATGAGGATGAGGAAGATGATGAGGATGAGGATAGCATGAGGATGAGGAAGATGATGAGGATGAGGATAGCATGAGGATGAGGAAGATGATGAGGATGAGGATAGCATGAGGATGAGGAAGATGATGAGGATGAGGATAGCATGAGGATGAGGAAGATGATGAGGATGAGGATAGCATGAGGATGAGGAAGATGATGAGGATGAGGATAGCATGAGGATGAGGAAGATGATGAGGATGAGGATAGCATGAGGATGAGGAAGATGATGAGGATGAGGATAGCATGAGGATGAGGAAGATGATGAGGATGAGGATAGCATGAGGATGAGGAAGATGATGAGGATGAGGATAGCATGAGGATGAGGAAGATGATGAGGATGAGGATAGCATGAGGATGAGGAAGATGATGAGGATGAGGATAGCATGAGGATGAGGAAGATGATGAGGATGAGGATAGCATGAGGATGAGGAAGATGATGAGGATGAGGATAGCATGAGGATGAGGAAGATGATGAGGATGAGGATAGCATGAGGATGAGGAAGATGATGAGGATGAGGATAGCATGAGGATGAGGAAGATGATGAGGATGAGGATAGCATGAGGATGAGGAAGATGATGAGGATGAGGATAGCATGAGGATGAGGAAGATGATGAGGATGAGGATAGCATGAGGATGAGGAAGATGATGAGGATGAGGATAGCATGAGGATGAGGAAGATGATGAGGATGAGGATAGCATGAGGATGAGGAAGATGATGAGGATGAGGATAGCATGAGGATGAGGAAGATGATGAGGATGAGGATAGCATGAGGATGAGGAAGATGATGAGGATGAGGATAGCATGAGGATGAGGAAGATGATGAGGATGAGGATAGCATGAGGATGAGGAAGATGATGAGGATGAGGATAGCATGAGGATGAGGAAGATGATGAGGATGAGGATAGCATGAGGATGAGGAAGATGATGAGGATGAGGATAGCATGAGGATGAGGAAGATGATGAGGATGAGGATAGCATGAGGATGAGGAAGATGATGAGGATGAGGATAGCATGAGGATGAGGAAGATGATGAGGATGAGGATAGCATGAGGATGAGGAAGATGATGAGGATGAGGATAGCATGAGGATGAGGAAGATGATGAGGATGAGGATAGCATGAGGATGAGGAAGATGATGAGGATGAGGATAGCATGAGGATGAGGAAGATGATGAGGATGAGGATAGCATGAGGATGAGGAAGATGATGAGGATGAGGATAGCATGAGGATGAGGAAGATGATGAGGATGAGGATAGCATGAGGATGAGGAAGATGATGAGGATGAGGATAGGAGGAGGATGAGGATAAGGAACAGGAAGAGGATGAGGATAATGATAGGATGAGGAGGAGTATGAGGATGAGGATGAGGATAGCATGAGGATGAGGAAGATGATGAGGATGAGGATAGGATGAGGACGAGAATAAGGATGAGGATAGGATGAGGACGTGGATGAGGATTGGATGACGATGAGGAAGTGG
Source organism: Lupinus angustifolius (assembly GCF_001865875.1). Lineage (NCBI taxonomy): Eukaryota > Viridiplantae > Streptophyta > Magnoliopsida > Fabales > Fabaceae > Lupinus > Lupinus angustifolius. Next base: position 10,976,901 of record NC_032013.1, read on the forward strand.
ATGAGGATGAGGATAGGATAGGATGAGGTGTAGGATGAGGTAGAGGATGAGGATGAGGATAAGGAAAAGGATGAGGACGAGAATGAGGATGAAGATAGGATGAGGATGAGGAAGTGGATGAGGATAGGATGAGGATAAGGATGAGGATGAGCAAGAGGATGAGAACGAGAATGAGGATGAGGAGGAGGATGAGGATGAGGATAGGATGAGGACGGGAATGATGATGAGCATAGGATGAGGAGGAGGATGAGGAAAGGATGTGGACGAGAATGAGGATGAGGAAGGATGAGGATGACAATGAGGATGAGGATAGGATGAGGACGAGAATGAGGATGAGGATAGGATGAGGACGAGGATGAGGATTGTGTGAGGATGAGGAAGTGCATGAGGATTAGCAAGAGGATTAGGATAGGATGAGTACGAGAATGAGGATAAGGATAGGATGACGACGAGAATGAGGATTAGGATGAGGATAGGACGAGGATGACGTTGAGGAAGAGGATAGGATGAGGATAAGGATGAGATTGTGGTAGAGGATGAGGATGAGGATGAGGATGAAGATAGGATGAGGATTAGGATAGGATGAGGATGAGGAAGAGGATGAGGATGAGGACGAGAATGAGGATGAGGATGAGGATGAGGATAGGATGACGACGAGGATGAGGATAGCATGATGATGAGGATAGGATGAGGATAAGGAATTGGATGAGGATGAGGATAGGATGAGGATAAGGATGAGGACGAGAATGAGGATGAGGATAGGATGAGGATGAGGAAGTGGATGACGATAACGATAAGGATAGGATGTGGATGAGGATGAGGATGAGGATGAGCAAGAGGATGTGTATAGGATGAGGACGAGAATGAGGATGAGGATAGGATGAGGACGAGGATTAGGATAGTGTGAGGATGAGGAAGTGGATGAAGATGAGGATGAGGATAGGATGAAGACGAGAATGACGATGAGGATAGGATGTGGATGAGAATGAGGCTGAGGATAGAATGTGGATGAGGACGAGAGTGATGATGAGGATAGGATGTGGATGAGGATGGGGATCAGGATCAGGATAGGAAGCGGATGTGGATTAGGAAGTGGATGAGGATGAGGACGAGGATGAGGATGAGGATGAAGATAGGATGAGGAGGAGGATGAGGATGAAGATAGGATGAGGAGGAGGATGAGGATGAAGATAGGATGAGGAGGAGGATGAGGATGAAGATAGGATGAGGAGGAGGATGAGGATGAAGATAGGATGAGGAGGAGGATGAGGATGAAGATAGGATGAGGAGGAGGATGAGGATGAAGATAGGATGAGGAGGAGGATGAGGATGAAGATAGGATGAGGAGGAGGATGAGGATGAAGATAGGATGAGGAGGAGGATGAGGATGAAGATAGGATGAGGAGGAGGATGAGGATGAAGATAGGATGAGGAGGAGGATGAGGATGAAGATAGGATGAGGAGGAGGATGAGGATGAAGATAGGATGAGGAGGAGGATGAGGATGAAGATAGGATGAGGAGGAGGATGAGGATGAAGATAGGATGAGGAGGAGGATGAGGATGAAGATAGGATGAGGAGGAGGATGAGGATGAAGATAGGATGAGGAGGAGGATGAGGATGAAGATAGGATGAGGAGGAGGATGAGGATGAAGATAGGATGAGGAGGAGGATGAGGATGAAGATAGGATGAGGAGGAGGATGAGGATGAAGATAGGATGAGGAGGAGGATGAGGATGAAGATAGGATGAGGAGGAGGATGAGGATGAAGATAGGATGAGGAGGAGGATGAGGATGAAGATAGGATGAGGAGGAGGATGAGGATGAAGATAGGATGAGGAGGAGGATGAGGATGAAGATAGGATGAGGAGGAGGATGAGGATGAAGATAGGATGAGGAGGAGGATGAGGATGAAGATAGGATGAGGAGGAGGATGAGGATGAAGATAGGATGAGGAGGAGGATGAGGATGAAGATAGGATGAGGAGGAGGATGAGGATGAAGATAGGATGAGGAGGAGGATGAGGATGAAGATAGGATGAGGAGGAGGATGAGGATGAAGATAGGATGAGGAGGAGGATGAGGATGAAGATAGGATGAGGAGGAGGATGAGGATGAAGATAGGATGAGGAGGAGGATGAGGATGAAGATAGGATGAGGAGGAGGATGAGGATGAAGATAGGATGAGGAGGAGGATGAGGATGAAGATAGGATGAGGAGGAGGATGAGGATGAAGATAGGATGAGGAGGAGGATGAGGATGAAGATAGGATGAGGAGGAGGATGAGGATGAAGATAGGATGAGGAGGAGGATGAGGATGAAGATAGGATGAGGAGGAGGATGAGGATGAAGATAGGATGAGGAGGAGGATGAGGATGAAGATAGGATGAGGAGGAGGATGAGGATGAAGATAGGATGAGGAGGAGGATGAGGATGAAGATAGGATGAGGAGGAGGATGAGGATGAAGATAGGATGAGGAGGAGGATGAGGATGAAGATAGGATGAGGAGGAGGATGAGGATGAAGATAGGATGAGGAGGAGGATGAGGATGAAGATAGGATGAGGAGGAGGATGAGGATGAAGATAGGATGAGGAGGAGGATGAGGATGAAGATAGGATGAGGAGGAGGATGAGGATGAAGATAGGATGAGGAGGAGGATGAGGATGAAGATAGGATGAGGAGGAGGATGAGGATGAAGATAGGATGAGGAGGAGGATGAGGATGAAGATAGGATGAGGAGGAGGATGAGGATGAAGATAGGATGAGGAGGAGGATGAGGATGAAGATAGGATGAGGAGGAGGATGAGGATGAAGATAGGATGAGGAGGAGGATGAGGATGAAGATAGGATGAGGAGGAGGATGAGGATGAAGATAGGATGAGGAGGAGGATGAGGATGAAGATAGGATGAGGAGGAGGATGAGGATGAAGATAGGATGAGGAGGAGGATGAGGATGAAGATAGGATGAGGAGGAGGATGAGGATGAAGATAGGATGAGGAGGAGGATGAGGATGAAGATAGGATGAGGAGGAGGATGAGGATGAAGATAGGATGAGGAGGAGGATGAGGATGAAGATAGGATGAGGAGGAGGATGAGGATGAAGATAGGATGAGGAGGAGGATGAGGATGAAGATAGGATGAGGAGGAGGATGAGGATGAAGATAGGATGAGGAGGAGGATGAGGATGAAGATAGGATGAGGAGGAGGATGAGGATGAAGATAGGATGAGGAGGAGGATGAGGATGAAGATAGGATGAGGAGGAGGATGAGGATGAAGATAGGATGAGGAGGAGGATGAGGATGAAGATGAGGATGAGGATGAGGATAGGATGAGGAGGAGGACGAGGATGAGGATGAATATAAGATGACGAGGAGGATGAGGATGAGGATAGGATGAGGAGGAGGAAAGGATAGGATGAGGAGAAGGATAGGATGAGGAGGAGCATGAGGATGAGTATATGGAAGAGGATGAGGACGACGATAAGGATAAGGATGAGGATAGGATGGGGATGAGGATGAGGATAGGATGAGGACGAGAACGAGGATGAGGAGAGGATTTTGGATGTGGATGAGGATGAGCAAGAGGATGAGGACGTGGATAGGATGTGGATAAGAATGAGGATAGGATGAGGACGAGAATTAGGATGAGGATGAGGATGAGGATGAGGATAAGTATAGGAAGAGGAGGAGGAGGAGGATAAGGAAGAGGAAAAGGATGAGGATGACGATAGGATGAGGACAAGAATGAGGATGAGGATAGGATGAGGATGAGGAAGAGGATGAGGATGATGATAGGAAGAGGACGAGAATGAGGATGATGATAGGAAGAGGACGAGTATGAGGATTGGATGACGATGAGGAGGTGGATGACGACGAGGATAGGATAGGATGAGGATAGGATGAGGTAGAGGATGAGGATCGGGATAAGGATGTGGACGAGAAAGAGGATGAGGATAGGATGAGGATGAGGAAGTGGATGAGGATAAGGATGAAGATAGGATGAGGATGAGGATAGGATGAGCAAG
>NC_032013.1:10981026-10981586 GCF_001865875.1 Lupinus angustifolius
GAGGATGAGGATGAGGGCGAGAATGAGGATGAGGACGAGGATGAGGATAGGATGTGGACCAAAATGAGGATGAGGATATGATGAGGACGAGAATGAGGATGAGGATCGGATGAGGACGAGGATGAGGATAGGGTGATGATGAGGATAGGATGAGGATGAGGAAGTGGAAGAGGATGAGGATGAGGAAGAGGATAGGATGAGGACGAGCATGAGATGAGGATAGGACGAGGAGGAGGATGAGGATAAGACGAGGAAGAGGATGAGGATAGGATGTAGAGAGAATGAGGATGAGGAAGGATGAGGATGAGAATGAGGATCAGGATAGGATGAGGACGAGGATGAGGATAAGATAAGGATGAGGAAGTGGATGAGAATGAGGACGAGGATAGGATGAGGATGAGGATGAGCAAGAGGATGAGAATAGGATGAGGACGAGAATGAGGATTAGAATGTAGAAGAGGATGAAGATGAGGATGAGGATAGGATGACGAGGAAGAGGATGAGGATGAGGATGAGGATGGGATTGGGAAGACGATGAGGATGAGGATGAGGATAGGATG
>NC_032013.1:10981686-10983483 GCF_001865875.1 Lupinus angustifolius
TATATAGATATATATATATAAACTTATTTTGCTAAATGTTACCGGAAGGGCTAAATAAGGTCTCCAAAAGCATAAAGTCTATCTTTAAAAATGAAGTATTTAATATATTAAGACCAACTATTGGAATTTTATAATGTTCACTTTACACTTCTAGAAAAAAATGTCTTCCTATAATACTTTACTTTTAAAATATTTATTTCATGTCTTTTGATATTTAACATTACATACATAATTTAAAAGCTAATAAATGATATGAATATTTAATAATTTTTTATTAAAATAATGTCTTGTAAGTTACACTGAAAACTATTTTAAAAAGAAATTGAAAATTTGAGAATGAAAAGGAATAATAATGATTGTGTATGATTAGAAAATAAAGTATAAATATGTATTATAGATCAAATGATTTCAAAAGTTATCAATAGAACATTAGTCTAATGGTGTAAGGTTTTGTTGAATCTCCAAGGTTGAAAATTCGATTCCTATAAGTGACACTTGTTGATAATACCAAAAAATATAATTGGTAATACCAAAAAAAAATGATTTCAAAAGTATGATAAAGTTATAGCAACAAAAAACGTTGCATTGTGTTCATTCACTATTAGATGCATTCTTAGAATGAGTACATTATTTAAATAAAAATATCCTTATTGCATTCTCGTGAATGAGTGGGGCAGAGAAATAAAAAGGTACAAAACTAATATATTTATATCAATATCTTCTACACTGTATATAAAAGAAAAACTCTTTATAACTATATATATATATATATAGTAACTATCTCTTACCTATTTTGTCATTTTAATTAACTAAAATTATAATATTTTCTCACATAATAAAAAATAATAATGAAAATTAGAGTAAGTTACATATACCAAAAATATTAAACCTCCAATATAATTTTTCATAATATCACAATTTATTTCATACTTTTATCATAAAAATGATAACATCATATGCACTTCAATGTGGGTCGGCAGACATAAAGTTCTTGCAATACATTAGTTATAGTAAACACAAAAGTATGAAGTATATTGTAGGAAAAATCATAATTGAGCCTGTAATAAAAAATAGTTAATATTCTTACTCTATGGCAAAATATTCTAAATCATAAATGTAATTGTGTTCATCATTTGCTTTCCTCATTTCATATAAGAAATTTATTATCAATAAGAACATTACTAATGCATTCCAAGAGGAAGTCTTTCAAACATCATCAATGCTACAATAAATGCATCATATCTTTGGGATAATTGTCAGGTATTAACTTTAACAAAAAATATGCGTCTACAAAATAACATTATCAACACAAACCAGTCACAAGTTGAACAATTTGCAAAATGGATTTTAGATTTAGGCGATGGAAAATTAGCAGAGCCAAATGATGGTTATGCAACAATTGAAATACCCGAACAATTTCTGATAACTAATTATGATAATCACATTCATGCTATAGTTAATACTACATATGCAAATTTAGTACAGCAATACTTGAATGAAGAATTTCTTCAAGATAGAGCTATTTTGGCATCCACAATTGAAACAGTTGATGAAATAAATGATTATGTTCTGTCATTGATTCTAGGTAAGCCTTTTTATCTCTTTTTTTTTACATAGTCATAACTTTTACTATTAAAATTTTAACACATTTGTTTTCAATTGAAGGTGATGAAAGAGAATATCTAAGCTCAGATTCTATTGATAGGTCAGTCTAATGACAATGAAGCTCTACAAGGACTTACTCATGAGTTTCTAAACTCACTCAGAACTTCAGGGTTACCAAATCACAAAATCAAA
>NC_032013.1:10983583-11021014 GCF_001865875.1 Lupinus angustifolius
TCATTCTCTTTTCACACAACACTGTAATGTTGTAACATATTAAAGGTTATAGTAAACCATTATAATTTATTTCATTAGTTTTGAAACAAAAAATATTTACTTTATCACATTCCTTTCATTTGCAGGTTGGATACATGATCATACAATCAAACTACACATATTAGTTTGATATATTTTTGGTCTACATTTGGTGTAGATGATAGTAATATAATATTACCAATAGATCAATGTTTTCTTTTTTGTTTTATCTTTGTTGTACTTTAAATGTACTTCTTGATACTCAACTCTTGATATACATTGTGATATGTTTGTTTCAACTATCTATTCTTATTTTCTTTTTAAAATTTTAAACTAAGAAATACTTATATGTTTTAATAATTATCATCAAACATTATTGATATTAATCATATATGAAAATAAACTGTCTCGTGTGAATGCATGGGTAACTTACTAGTTAGAATTTCATATAGATGAAATATTTGATTCTTGTAGGTTGAAATAAACAATTATATATCTCGAAATCAATTATTTTTTTATTTTTAGGATGAGAAGATACACGATAATAAAAAAGGAGAGATCTATTTATTCCAAAAGTTTATTTTCGAAGTAAATTGACACCGACTCAAAAAAAAATATAGGAAATCCAGCAAGGACATCGTGATGCTCACGCCTATCCTGATTTCACCAACCAACAACTAACCAATAAAACGCTGCCACTCTTTAGTACTTTATCTTAATTTTCCCTCTTACAATGATTATTCGAAAGTTCCATTCCTTTTATTAATTATTTCATTTTATTTAAATAAACATTTACTTTTTTCTATCTGCCACGTTAATATTTTAATATTTATATTATTTATCATTTTAAAGAATTAAAGTGTACTAGTTAATTTTTTTTGAACTTATTATATTAATAAAAAATTGATAATAATTATAAACTATTAGAATAATTTAATCGAAGTATTATTATATTATTTATATTAACATATTTAATATGTGTAACTTAAAGTAACAATTAAAAATAATATTTATATACTAATGTGTTTTTTAAATATTAATTAATATTTGACTAATTGTGACATAGTGGAAACATAAATTGAAAAACGGAATGTAATATTAATGTATTGTTAGTATACCAATAAGATATTGATTGATCTAGTAGTAGTCTAAGGCTCAAGTGGATCCCCAACGTCGAGAGTTAGATTCCTATGAGCGATACTTATTGAAAAGGGTAATCACGAACCCCAAAAGAGATTAGTTCTTTACACAAAAATGTGAGAAATACCTTGGTAGTACAAAAGGTGTATTGTTAGTATAAAATTTTATACATGTTCAATACATTACATATCATTCATTTATATTAATTATATTTAAAAGTCAAACAACAACTAAATGTAAATGATAGACTATATATATTTATATCTATATCTATACTTCTATACTATATATAAAGGAAAAACAATGATATAAGTACCCATGGTGTAATTTTTGTTTTCCTATTTTGCTCTTAACACTTTAAATTCTAAAAAAAATCATATAATCATATGTAATCAACATCAACATATTATTTAGGGTGAGTGTGGGATGGGTTGTGACCGGTTAAACATGTCCTTTACCCGTTCTTAAATATTGTCCGAGTGATTTTTGAACCTGAACTCATCACTAATTAGGATGGGACGCATGAGGAACGAGTCCAAAATAAGACGGGTTAAGATAGGGACGAGTCCGGGTTGAAAAAGGACAAAATGACAAACATATATTTTTTTCTCAAATCTTTAAGCATGCGCAATCAAAATCATCACAGTATGTATATAAACTCAATTAAAATGTGCATCCCACATACATCAGTATATAAATTACAAATTGTAAATTGCATTATTCAAAGTAAAAACTATCATAATCACGTGACTAAAAATTATAAAAGACATTGGAAATTTAAGAACATTTTAAGTTGTCAAGTGTTGTTGGTGCAATGAAAGCAATCGTTGCGTAGCGTTGATCACAAGCAATCAAATAAAGGCATAGAATAAATAGAAGAGAAGAAACAAGATAATTTGTTAACGGAGTTTGGTCAATTGTGCCTAGTCCCTAGGAGTGCTGAGCGGCTACCAAGATATTATTAGAGAATAATGATTACAAACCCTAGCACACCCATGAGCCTACCTCCCCGTGGAGTGTTTCTATTTAGTGCTTATATCTGGTGCACATTATAACAAGGGACTTGAGTCCAACATATAATATTGATTACTCTACTCTATCTCTATTTCAATACTAGGTAATATGAGACTAATACAATAACATATTTCAAGCATTACCAATAAGTGTCAACATAAACTAAAGTGTTCTTGTATATGATAAGTGGTGCGGATATGATGTGTGGACTTGTAAGTAGTTGAATTGTGTTAGCTGAACATAATGGGTATTGGTAGATACTTATTCAACTATTCTTCATATATAAATATAAGGGACGGGTTAGGTGACCTAGACATAGACCCAAACCCATCATTTTTGACGATGGGTTTGTCCCTTTTAATCGGGTCTGCATTTTTTTATTTATTTGGATGAGTCAGACCCGCCCTAAGTCATCGGGTTAAGACATGTCTATGGGTCGGGGCTGGTCTTGCTTACTCCTAATATTAATCACTCTCTCACCTTCATTTGACAATTAAAATAAAGACAATAAAAAGTAAGATGAGAGTGGGATGACAAAATCAATTTCTTTAATCGTTCTCTACATTTTATTATAATTTATTTATTTATTTACACATATTTTTACACTATTATTTTTTTTTTATATTTTATTACTTCATAAATATGGTTTAAAATTACATTAACATAATTTTTAGAATAGATTTTAAAATTGTAATTCTTAAATTTTTAATTAGTATTAAAATATTTTTCCATATTCTTTTTTGACTATTTTTACCATTCAAAAGTTTATATATACATTTTCTCCTTTCATTTTTTTTTTCTTTTTTCCTCGTACCAAGCAATACAACAATCTACTTTATTTCTATCATTTTTTCTTTCTCTCTTTTCTCTTTTCTTTCATTTTCTACTCTTCAACCAAACAAAAAGTAAGAGGATGAAAAACTCTAAGATACATCTTTTTCTGTTCAAGTCAAGTTCATTCGTTCACACTTTTCCATTCAATATTTATACGACTCTTCTCACTTCTTGCATATTCAACATAATAACTATTCCTTCTCTCTCTCTCTCTCTCTCTCTGATTCTTCTTACAAAAACAAAACAACGTTGTTCTATGTTCATGTCCATAGAACAAAACCACATGGCTTCTTCAATCTCAAACGGTATCGTTTTGACAACAGCTATGGTTGTTTCAACCACTGTTCTTTACTTTGCTTTCTCTAGGCAAAAGACTCATTCCCCTTCTTTTCAAATTTCCAACAAACAAATCTTACGCTCGTGTTTATACTCAGGTAAAAATCTTTTTCCCTCTATTTTTTAGCATTCTTTTACTTAATCCACCCCTGTATTTCTAAATTGCAGTTACGTTACATTTATTATAATTATAATTATCAAATATATATATAGTGTCATTATTCGATTTTTAGGAGCGATACTTGTTGGAAAAAGCGATCACGTACCTACCAAGAGGATTAGAGGATACCTTTGATATTATAAAAAACATGTATCTAGATATATTGTGGTTGCGTTGTATCTAGTTTTAATTTTTTTTTTATAATTTTATTTGTTTTCAGAGGAAAAGAGGAGGGGGAGGAAGAAAAATAAAAGGGTGAAATTTGCAGAAAATGTGAAAGTGAAGGAAAGAAGAGAGAGTGATAAGAAAATGAAGAAAGTAGAGAGAAATGAGAAGAGAGAATCATCAAGTAGAAATAGAAGCATGGAAATGAATGGAATGCCAGAAAATAGAGTGGCTTTATATAAAGGGATGTTAAGGGATAGAGGGAATAGAATAGCATTCTGTCATTGATCATCACCTTTGATTTCTTCATGTAAATTATGGGATAAGGATCTGCTGTCCCAGACTAATCCTATTATACCACGTCAGATAAAAAAATTGAATATTCATAACTTTATCAATTTTACTTTATTGTGATTGGTCAGGGACGTGGTTGAGGACAGCAGATCCCCATCCTAAATTCTGTGTTGCAATTTGGAACAGGGGAAAGCTTTTTTTTTTGTCATTATTTTCCCAACTTTTAATTTTTTTTCTTCCAATTATTTGTCTATATTAGTGATTTTTTTCTTACTTATTTGTATGATTTAGAAGTTAAATTGTACATTGTTTGTTAATTTTGATGTTCATCTTTGTTTAATATTTTATTAATTCACTTAAGTAGTGGAAAATTAATTATTACATAGAGGAAAATAGGATAATAAGAGAAAACATATTAATAAATATTATAGAAAGTAATACCATCTTTATATTTCTTAAAATACATGTTTTTAGAGTGTAACAAATAAATAGGAAAATATTATTGTTAGGGAACAAATTTTACACTGATACCATCATGAGATTGAATTGGTGCTTTTCTCATACCTATTTCATTAATATTTTAATTTTACTCTTGCTTTATGGGAGAAACCATTGAAAATGTAAGAAACTAACTCGACATTCATTTTTAACTTGGCTCGTTATTAAGTTTGATACATTTGGTTCATGAATCAAACAAGTTAAACTTAGACTAAAATTGGTGACGTTATATAAATGAGCTAAACTTGAACCATATATATTTTGACCCGTTAAGTTTATGGGTTAACTAGATTATATACATATATACATGAGACTACAAGAATAACTCGAGTGAGAATGAATCTCATATAAAATTATGAGAATAGTAAATATGGTCCATACTATCATGGATGATTAAAATTAAAAGTTATTTAATAGTCATGTATTTACCTTTTAATTTTGACAACTCAAATAAGATCCAATTATATATATTAATTGTATTAATTTCTCACATTAAAAATTGTTCTCACTTGAGTCACCTTTTATATATGACTGTAATATCTATGTATAGTGAGTGTAAATATTTTACATAGTCAATACGTCATTCATCGTTAATTTGAATTACTTTTCTTGAATAGACAATAATGATTAAATATGAATGACATGTGATATTGTGACAATCTTTAATACATAAACTTTAACCAATAACTAAATTTATTATTAAAACTCAAAATTTTTATCTACATGTATAAATATAGTTCTCAAACACCTTGTAATCCTTAAATTTATGAAAGTGACATATATTTGAGATCATTAATTTGCTCGAAAGTTCGTGAATTTTGATTGAGATAACTTAAACTGAAAAATAGTTTAATGTAGAACTCGACTCAAAACAATCCTTAATAAGTTGAACTAAATTGAATCAAGTTAAATTCGACTGACTTCCAAATACACATAATGAGATAAAATACAACTACAAAAGTAGTTACTTAGAACTAGAAAATGATGAATAAGAAGTGCATGTTAAATTATTTAAAAGTGTTATGAATTTGTGTTGTATAAGAGTAATTATAAGAGGAAAAAAATGTATGCATTAAAAATATGAGTTTTATACAATATCATTGCATCATTCATATCTAATTATTATTGACTCTTCAAAAAATAATCTAAATGGATGATAGATAATATATTGATTGTATATAAATTTTTACACCAAAAATATATAAACATTACACCCAAATGATATATTATCCTATGAAATTTGATTACAAAATTTTCAAGAAAGTAATATATATTATTTATAAATCAATTATTAATAAATATAATAAATATTTTGTGACACATACTACTTTTGTAATGTTGTCGAAATTTTTATACTAGGATTTAGAGGAAAATTTGTTTGAAAATATATAATTTTGGGTTGCATAATCCATATAGCCAAGTGTCACCTAACTAAGAAAAGACTATCAAGTTATTTGTTGTGTACTCGTTCCTGTGGAGGTGTTTTTGTGAAGAAAAAAGAAAACTAAATTTCATGTGGTTGTAAATACATGCTTTGTCCAACTCATGAGTTCTAAATTGGCAAACTTATTTTTTTTCTCTTAAGTATTTGGAAGAGTTTTATTTCTTCCAAATCTTCCCTATTAATCATTGCAAAATAAAATGAAAATGTTCGGCGTTAATTCTTAACGTAATTATTGAAAAAGGTCAAGCATAAAATATACACACATTATTACTTGATGGGGTGATTTTTTATATCATTTATAAATAAAAAAGTATTTCTTAAAATATTAATTTTATACATCATTCTAACCTTTCAATTTTTTTTAATATGTTAAAGACATCACTTTAAAATCATTTTACTAAAACGTTTTTTTATTAATTAATATTTAAATTGATGCACACGTTCAATGACATGTATTTCTAGTTGTTCATAACAACTTTATTTTATTTGCTAGGGTGAGTAACGGATTTTGAGCACTCCTTATGGATTCATAATAAAATTCCCTGCTTATAAATAAAGAAAGGACATATTAAATAAAAAATACTATATAACATTTTTATAATAATATCCACTATCATCGGTATTTAAGTGTTTTGTACGAGAGTATGATTGGATAACTTTATTCTTGGCACAATTATATAATTATGTAATTATTTAATTTAATAAACCAATAAAAAATAGGATCCGGTTATAATATATCAAATGAGATGACAGATATTGTCCCTTTCACATTACAATTCCTATGATTAATGCCATTTCATAACTTATCAATATCACTTGATTGGTCATGAAGCTTCATAGAAGCTTCTACATAATAATAATATATATATATATATATATATATATATCTTCTTACATCACCTTCTAAGAAGCTTCATGTTTCTCATTGCTTTACAAGTGTAGTCATGGTCAACTCATTATGCCTAATGCTTTCTTTGTTCATAGAAAAAAAGTAGACAATAAAAAATAGAAAGAAATAATTTTGGATACAGAGAAAATCGTCAGAAAATTTGTGGATTTTAATAGTTGTGTGGTATATAGAAAATACCATGAAAGAAAGTGAAGAAGAAAAAAAATTATTTATTCATGAAATGGGATCCACTCATTTTAAGAGTAAGTTTGGAAATTTTACTTTGCATCTTAGTTATCAATTCTAAGAGAATTCAATAATTCGAATTAGTGAGTAACTATAAGTAATTATATTTTCCTAGAATTGATGGTTAAGAAGTTGATAAACCGTGCAAATAGGTGTGAAAATATAACTTTGGTTGTCGCAAACAATTATAGAAAGTAGGAGGTTGTCGTATCTATAGAGAATTGCTAACTCAGTCTTTTAAGATCAAATTACTACTTTAAGCTAGTTTTCAAAAGGGTTTTCAATTGGTTGTTTTGGTTGAAAAGTTTTGAATAATAAAAGTGCTGAAATTCAGATGTGGGATTGACTCACTATTCACAGCAGTAAATTGACAAACAATCAAACAATAAAATAAGTACAATTTTGTATAACATTTGACCTCAAATACACTAAGAACTAATGTTTTAGTATACTTAGCGACTCATAAAATAAAACATAAACCTTAAACATAAGATTAATGATTATGACACACATCTATACCTCTATGTCTATGTCTATGTCTAGTAACTATGCAAATTAGTTGAGATTATTGCACACCCTCAATTGTATAAATCGCCAATGTTTTAGTCTATACTAACACTTTACTAAAAATAGATCTATGTCTAGTAACTAACTTGATAAAGTTATGATTTATGAACCATCAAATGTGCCTCTATTTAGTAACACACTTTCAAGTTTGACAGTTTTCAATGCAAATATGAATCTATTATAGTAAATATATGAGCAATGACATTCATTATGACAATTAAATATGCAACCACGTCTAGTTTTATGCATAAAAGGGTGAATTATTTGCTTTAGACTATCGAATCGAGATTTCGCCTCAAGGTTTTTTTTCTTCACAAAATTAGATTATGCATTTCGTCAAACACATGTTAAGCATTAAGAGTACAACAAGAGTAATTCATATAAAACATATAAATTTCATTCATAAATCAAATCCAAAATATATCAATAAATACATAAACCAGCCCCAACTAAGAAGCAATCTAATTACATATTTTCATACATAACTTTGATGAAAATGGAATTCAGAATTTGAGTTCATGGAGATGTGTCAATTTTTCTATGAACATCAACAATCCTCATTATTCCTACTTCCTAGCCATTACATCATCTTCTCAACAAGAGAGTACTTAGTTACTCATGTTCATACAACGCAAGCAAGATAAGATCAATGCTTAACTCATGGAATGATATAACCACTCATAAATGAGCATAGATTAACTCCTATAGTGCTTACACTTAGTTCTCACGATTTAAGTAAGATAAAATCTCTAAAAACTACGAAAATAAGTATTATAATTCAATATTACAAAGTGTATGTCATTCGGGTGGAGTTGGAAGTCCTTAAATAGTATTCAGATGTTGTTCCCGGCGCACCGTTTGTGTTGGGCGCACCTCCAGAGCAACGTTTCAGTGCACCAACTTGCGCTAGGTGCACCTCCATGCGCTCAGTGCACCACCCATTGCACTTGAGCATAATGATGTGCGCTGAGCGCATACAACATAATAGCAAATTGCTGGTTTTCACTACTATGTGCGCTGAGTGCGGAAACCTGTGCTTAGCGCAACGAGTTTTGCTTATTTCGATGATCCGATTGTTTACATTGAAGCCCATCAGTTAGGAACAATATATCATAATTTCAGCCCGAGCCAACGGTGAACGAATGAGTTATCATAATTTTACTCCGACATGTCATAGCTGAATTCATGTTTTTGTTCAACACTTATCCTTTTGCCATAATTCCTCTAGATTAAGCCTACACAATACTATAGAGGTGAGACTTAACCATTTAAACAAGTTAGTTCTAATCATGTATTTCACTAGTAAATAAATGTCCTTGAATTTGTTAAAATTTATAATCTCTATCTATAAGTCATTTTATATATATATATATATATATATAAAGGTAGGAGATTCACTTAGTCTAAAAGTAAGTTTAAAAAATGACTTATAGATAGACACCATATGCCACCACGTTCACATTGTAAGGAACAAATCAGAAATGGACCACAACATAACGTGTTTCGATGAACTTTTTGTGTTAGAGTCTCTCATTCATGAATGTCTTCAATTATATTAGGACATTGTTCAAAGGAAGGAAACGCCTTTAAGTATTATAAAAGTGGACTTTGGAATTGAGTTTTATTCCTTGTTTTGGACCAATCAGATATTGACTTAAAAATAAAAGGAAAATTATTAAAAACTAAGAGTAACATAATATTTTTATATTATTTATTAAAATTTGATTGACATGAGATAGAAAATAAGACACGACACTATTAGGGATAAGTAATCTCTCTATCAACAGTGTGGCTAACAAATTTGACCAACCAAACTTTGTCATATATTTTTAAAACATAATTGAGTTGTGACTTGTGAGTTGTTCATTATACTTCTTACATAGTTTTTCATTTTTGTTTTTATATATGGAATATTAGTATCAAGTGCCAAGAAAATGTTTAAAATTTGAAAAATAGAAATTATAAATTTAATAATTAAATTTTGTGTCACATAACTTTACAAACTCAACTTCCTGTTGTTGTTGCACGTCTCATAAAGGTGTATTACAGTTTGTGTGATTGTTTGAAAAATATAAAATTAAAAAAATTATAATTAAATATTTTTCTGACCAATCATAAATAGTGACACATGAAATAATATACTTTTTGGGACAGACAATATCTGCAAGTCCACCCATGTTGCATACATTTAAAATCTTAAAGTATGAAAATTAATGCATTTTCCTTGTTTCTGTTAACATTTTAAACGACTCTTACAACACTTTGATTCTTGAATACTAAGTGCCCCTTCTTGAATATTTATTTTTTCTATATTTAAAATATTTAAATTAATAAAATAGTAAATAACATATTAAAATAAGAGAAATTATATATCTTATGACCGTGTATGAGAAAAAATGTATGTATTAAATGTCATTGGATCATTATCATTTATATTTAATCATCATTAAATAAAACTAATCTGAATGAATGATGACTGTATAAATTCTTACACTAGCAGCACATTGCATATTAAATTAAGAGAAAAAATGTATCTTATAATCGTGTATGAAAAAAAATGTACATATTAAATATCATTTACCATTTATATTTAATCATCATTAAAAAATTAATCTGAGTGAATGATGTAGCAACTCTTAAGATAGTATCATTTATATTTAACATTATCATTAATACTTCTCATAGTAAGAAAAACAAAGATTAAGATGTAAGCAGTCACATTTTTTTATAAACTGAAGTACAAAATCAAACACCAGATAACTAAAATCAGCATTATTATTCTAAGTAACACAACTTCAAACAGCATCAGAAAACAAAGATTAAGAAGTAAACAGTCACATTTTTTTAGAACAAAAGTATAGAATCAAATTAAGTGGTAAGGATTGGTGGCATGTAGTCAACTTTGCCGCCGAGAATGCGAGCCTTGGTATCAGGGAAGAACTCAAATCCTGGCAATTCAGTGATATCACCTTCGCTGGCAACACCGATAGGATAGCGGAGCAGGTGGCCGGGAAGGTCACGCTCAAGTGACTCATTAGAGTAGAGATCCCAATACTTGTCAGCAATCTGGTTCACCTTACGAATACATTCTTCGTTTTCAGGGTTGTCGAAGGACTCGTGAAGCATGCCGAGGTGCTCATACCACAATGACATGCGGAAACCGTGAATCTGACCACGTGCAGGCTGCCTAGTAGCCAAGTGATACGGCTGATAAGCACCCATCGCGATCTCAGAGTCCCTAGCACCATCCATTGATCTCTGGTTGATGTTGGCAGATCCAACGATTATGTATTCATCATCAACTGCAATGAAAAGCAAATGTATGAAACTTTGATACTGATGATAAAAAAATGATCCTTATTTATGGTTTCGAAATGTAAACGATTTATAAGTAAGATTGATTTCATAAACTATGCTAGTTTTTTATGACTTACCTATCATCATCTTGGTATGAACATAAATCATGAAGCGCCGAGCTTCTTGGGCTCTTTGATAATCTGAATCCTCTTCTGGTTTTTCTGAAGGCTCATACTCACCTTGTTTCTTCACTTCACGATTACCGAGGCAGAAGAATGTCAAATAGTTCCTAGGATCTTCATCACTTCCCTTAGCCCTGAGTGCCTGAACAACATCCTTGTACATCATCTCGAGTGTTCTTCTTTGCCAGTCCAATATTGCCTGAACTGATGCACTTTCCGGGACACCCTCCGGCCACATCGGGACCACAACATACACTGTGAACCTTTCCCCAGCTTCAATCTTACTCACAATCTTAAGTGAAAGTTCCTTTGGGATTAAATGCAAAGCACCGATATCTTCCGGCTTAATATCTTCAGGAGCCCAGGCAAAGGAGCTTCCAAGGAAATACTGATTTTCAATATAGATGAAGTTCTTTGCACGCCGAATAGCATTAATATAAGCATCTTGAATACTCCGATCGATGATATTATCCTTACCACTAATCAATCCGGCTCTAGCAGCTTCTTCAGGAGTGTCTGGGAACCCAAAAGCAGCACCACCATCAATAGATCTAAATAACTGAACATTCCATGTCTCATGATCCTCGGGAAATGTTACTGCGGATGGGGGAATAAAGACATCTTCAAGCTCTCTCAGTGAAACGAGTAAATCCTTACCACCTTGTTTCCTCCATCTCTGCTCAAAGTTAAACAAAACATCCCATGCTATGGGTCCTTCAAGCCGAGAGTGGATGTCATGCCATGGTTCCCTAGGACCACCTTTTGTGATATCAGCACCCGGGAAGTTAGGCTGATGAAAATCATCATGGTGTACTGTGTCAAGGGTTCGGAAAAGTGAGTGGAAGGCTGTATCATATCTTCCATCACAGAGGTCAATACCTCCAACAAAACTCACAATTCTTCGCCTATCTGACGCTCCACTTGGCAACTCACTATCCACCACCACAATCTTCTGGTGATGAGTAAACATGGTAGAAATTTGTAAATCTTGAACAATGCTACCGCCATTATCAGGATTGCGGGGGCATAAAACACAGTGCACATCAGTGCCTTCGAAGAACTGCGCAGTTTCTTCATCATGAGTAGCCATCAATCCATCTTTTTTCAACAAATTCACCGATGTTCTATCATCCCAAACAAGCATCAGAACCCTGACGCCTTCACCTGCCTTTTTCTTGAGAAGCTCACCAAGTGTTACATCTCCCCCTTGCTTTGGCCTCCTAGAATCCCTTACCAAGGAAATCTCAGTATACACAGACCAGCCGGTAATGTATATCATGTGTTTTGCATTGGTGATTGCATCAAAAATATCCTCCCAACACCTATGAGGTTCATAATTCTTGCCTCCAGAAAGTGGTATTTTAGGAACAAAGTTATCAGGCACATGAGCATCTTGGTAAAGAGTAACCTTGCAACCTTGTCTCTGCGAGAAGAAAGTATAGGGAACTCCCGGAAATTTAGCACTTCTAATGCCCCGAGCCCAGTTGAGGTCTTTTCCGACATCAAAATATTGAAGCTTCACATGGATCTTTGAACCCTGTTGTATTGGATTTTTATCCTCGTCCAAGAGTTCAACCCATCTATCTATTTCCTCACCATCCAAAACCTCCCCAACAGGTACATATGCTCTTCCAATTAAAGAGGCTCCAATAGGATTATCATCTTTCACGGTGAATATAATGTTTGAAGCCGAGTGGCCACAGTAAATGTGAAAAGACTCGTACCATTTGGGATTATTCTCTTCATTTTCTATAATTCTGGTCCTTCCCACTCTTGCCTTCTCCAGATCAATGGTTGCATAGAGTTTAGTAACTCCTTTTCCAATACCGACTTTCTCCTCAATGTTCTGCTTGATCTGTAGTAGAATAATGCATAAGAAATTAACATAAAGTGAGTCCATAATAATGAATAAGGAAAACAAAAGATCAAAAGTGAAGCCATTGAATATTCTCTTTTCATCGTAGGCATATATGCATGTTAACATGTCCTAATAATCGACAATAACAATATGCCTAAACAGATAGGGAAATTAAAGGAATGGGAGCAAAGATCTATAATTGAATGAATTCGGCTTATGAAAAACAGTAACTAAAAACTTAAGGCAATGCAGCTCAGACTTAAAAAGAATCCATTAGGCTTTGGTAAGTAGAAAGTTAAGTCACTACATCAAAAACCGATAACTAAGGCTGCTGCGAAATCAGTTTAAATAAAACATAGCACATGGATAAAAAATGATAAAAAGGATTAAAAAAAAGTAGTGGTCATTGAGGTGAAAGACCAGTTGAATGAACACAATGTCAATATAAGTGATACAGATTAACAAAAGCTCTTCAATACCTGCAACTGTCATTTCCAGATAAAATTCAAACAAAAGATTATAAACAAATGGAAGTATTAGCAAGAACAGCTTATGGCTACAAAAGTTGAAAAAAATCAAACCAAATATTTCATTTAGAAATTCAGCACTAGCATGATTAAAAATGAATGGTGGATGATGAAACCATAGTGTATAAAACTCTTACACTGTGAGTGCATACATTTTTTTTTCTCAGAGAAGTATAACAACTTAGGAATCAAGCAATCATCATTTTAATATATAATCAAAAGAATCTCTGATCCTTTAAATTTTCAAATGAAGTAGGGTCCTCTTTATGCTTTAATAGAAATCACTAGACCATGATTCTTTTTCTTCAATTTAATAAACTTCAAATACATAAAAAACACACACATGTCAAAATCAGAAACATTACAACTCAGATTCAACATGGATCCAAATAGTAAAAGAACATAATTTTGATTACCTTGCTCAAAAAATTGCCACCACCACCACCACCCTCAGATTTGAGCCTATCCACCTCAAAGATGGTAGCATGTAGATTCCCATGAAGCAAAATTTGTGCCATCTATCTCACCTATAATGAAAAATTCACACAACCCCATTTTAAATCATATCAGATAAAGCAATAAAAACAGCTTAAAACACATGAAAATTTTACCAACAAAAAAACAATCTTGATATGATTATATATTATATACCACAGAAAGATTCAAACTTTATGAAATGAAAGAGTTAGATCGGATCAGAAGAGTGTAAAAATGAATTTTAGTGCATATGAAAGAAAAGGGTGTGGAAATTGAGAGAAGATGAAAGATACTAACTTGATCTGAGAATGTGAAGAAGAAGAGGAAAAGAGAGAAAGGGTAAGAGAGAGATCCGAGAAAGAAGCAGTAACTATGGTGAATTGAAGTGAGAGTGAGTGAGTTTCTCCTTTTAATAAGGGATGTAATAATAGCACATGCAATTTATATATTACTAAATCTCAGAATACACATCATCCTACAAATGATGGGACAAATTTTCTCCCCTTTAAATGTAAGGTCATTTCACATGATGACCAAAAAAATAATAGGTAAATTTTTTGGAGTGAAGATTGTTGGGAGGGGTAATTACACCCCTCAAAATATATCAGTTCTTTAACCAAAACTGAGGAGATACCTTGATAGTATAAAAACAAATACTCATACTAATCATTAATGAATAAACTATTACTTTATGATATTTGTTATTATTTTTTGGTACTATACTAAGTGTATTCTTAACTTATGTGTAAAGAATTGATCTTTTACAAAGCACGTGACTCACTCTTTTAATAAGTGTCGCTCTCAAGAATCAAACTCTTGAACTGTAAAGATTTAGCTTCCATGGATGAATGTGATTAAGCTTCCACAATAAAGGCAATGAATCAATCAAGAAAACTCAAACAAGAAGATAAAAATGAACTCTTCTTTATTGCTACTATCAATTAATGAATGAAAAACTTGAATGCAGAAGGAAAACCAGATTGCATTATATAGCAATCTGCAGAATAAAGAAAATAACAGAAATTTCCAAAAAAGGAAACTTAACTAAAAACAGAATTAATAGAAAATTAAAAAACTACTAAAAAAGGAAAGATTCAGTTTTCAAGTTGAGGTGTTTCTAGATCACTTGGATTTTGAGCTGGGCTTGTAGAATGAGTGTTCTCTTGCATTGGGCTTGAATCATGAGTGGTTTGTTTGGTAGTTTTAACACACCCCCGCAAACTTGGCATATGAATATCTATAATGCCAAGTTTGGAAATAATGCTTCGAAAAGGGGATGGAGACAAGGATTTAGTAAAAATATCATCTAGTTGAAGTGAAGTGTGTATTGGAAGAAGATGGATAGTATGATTTTGTAGGCGTTCTCGAACTACATGGCAATCAATGTCAATGTGCTTCGTTCTCTCATGAAAGACCGGGTTAGATGCTATGTGAAGAGCCAAATTATTGTCACAAAAGATGCTAACGGGTTTGTGGTGAGAAATGTTCAAGTCTCTGAACAAGAAGACGAGCCATTGTGCTTCACAAGCAGCCATGGCAAGTGCTCTATATTCTGCTTCGGAAGAAGATCTTGAAACAGTGTTTTGCTTTTTGCTTTTCCAAGAGACAAGAGCAGAGCATATGAAAAAGCACCAACCAGTTACAGATCTTCGAGTGTCAATGCAGGTTGCCCAATCTGAATCAGAGTATCCCTGAATATCGGATGTGTTGTTGCTTGGAAAGAAAATCCCTTGACCAGGAGAATTTTTAAGATATCTGAGAACTTGTGTGGCAACTTTGTAATGTGCATCAGTTGGAGCAGTAAGGTATTGGCTAAGGCATCCTACTGCATAGGATATGTCAGGTATGGTGTGAGTAAGGTAAAGCAATTTTCCCATGAGTCTTCTATAAGAGGTTATATCTGATAGAGGTGAGCCAGATTGAGAATGAAGAGGAGTGTTGTATGCCATTGGTGTAGAGGCTGGTTTTGCTCCAAGGAATCCTGTTTCTTGGAGAAGCTCCAAGGTGTATTTTCGTTGATATAGAGTAATTCCCTGTTTGGATCTAGCCACCTCCATGCCAAGGAAGAATTTTAACTCTCCTAGATCCTTGATGCTGAACTTGTTATGAAGGACAATCTTTGTGTGAATGATTTGATCAATACTAGTTCCTGTCAAGATCAAGTCATCAACATATACTAAGATAGCTGTAAAATCAGAGTTAGTGTAATGAATAAATAATGAATAATCAGAGGAGGATTTCACATAACCAAGTTGTAGCAAAATATTGGTGAGTTTGTCATGCCATTGTCTACTTGCTTGCTTGAGTCCATATATTGATTTTTGTAATTTGCATACAAGAGTTGGATCTGAAATGTTGAGCCCTGGTGGTGTCTTCATGTAAACAATTTCCTTAAGATCTCCATGTAGGAATGCTGTATTGATGTCTAGCTGGTGTAGGTGCCAATTGCGCATGGCTGCAAGGCACAAAATTACTCTTATGGTGGTCATTTTCACAATTGGGCTAAATGTTTCCATGTAGTCTACCCCTTCAGTTTGAGTGAAACCTTGGGCAACCAATCTAGCTTTGTACCTTTCTACTGACCCACCAGCATGATGTTTGGTTTTAAAAATCCATTTGCACCCTATGGCTTTCTTGTCTGGAGGTAGGTTGGTTAGGATCCAGGTGTGGTTTTTGGCCAAGGCATCTCATTCTGTATGAATGGCTTGTTTCCAGTGATCATGTTGCATAGCTTCTAGGTAATGTGTGGGAGTTTGGTTAGCTGATATGCACAAGGAGAAGTTCTTATGCCTAGAGGATAGGTTGTCATAAGTTAGAGTGTTACTAATAGGGTGTTGGATATGAGGGTCAGGTATGATGGATTGGTGGAGGAGGGTCAAGTGATAATCTCTTAGGTAAGTAGGGGGATTTCTAATTCTTTGAGGATGTCTAGTTGAATTGGGATTGTGCAATGTTTGATCTATTGGAGTAGGTTGATCAGTGATATTTGTGTTAGAGTCATTGGTTTGGGTTGAACTGGTTTCTGGTAAGGGATAGAAAAGGATGTCTGAGTTATGCACAGGGAGAATAGGATGAGTCTCACTATTAGCATCACTGCTGTTAAAGTTAGTTGCACAAAAGGGAAACACATGTTCAAAGAAAGCAATATTTCTAGAAATAAAAATCTCATTTGTGTTGAGATCCAGCATAATGGACCCTTTTGTCCCATGAGGGTAACCAAGGAATACACATTTCCTTGATCTAGGATCAAACTTCTTTCTGTTAGAGACTAGGGTAGATGCAAAACAGAGACAACCAAATACCTTTAAGTTGGTGATGTCTGGCAATATGCTATGTAATGCTTCAAAAGGAGATTTGTTAGATAGAAACATAGTAGGTTGTTTATTAATCAGATGTACAGAATGTGCTACAACAAAATTCCAATAGCAAAGAGGCAAGTTTGACTGAAATAAAAGGCATCTAACAACATCTATTATATGTTGGTGTTTCCTCTCAACTATGCCATTTTGTTGAGGGGTCTCAACACATGTTGTTTGGTGTTGTATGCCCTCTTTCATGTAGAATTCTTTCATTAAAAATTCTTGCCCATTATCAGTTCTGATTAGTTTGATTCCCTTATCAAATTGGTTTTTTGCATATTATACAAAAGTTTTAACCAAAATGGTAGCTTCACTTTTCTGTTTCATAAAATGTACCCACGTAAATCTAGTTTTGTCATCTACAATAGTCAAGAAATATTTGTGACCAAAGGTAGATGGGGTACCAATGGGTCCCCAAATGTCTATATGAACTAAATCAAACATAGATTGAGATTTAGAACTACTATCATTGAATGGTAGTTTCTTGTGTTTGGCTAAATGACAGATTTCACAAGGATCTAAAGACTTATTGCATTTAATAGATGGAAAAACAGATTGCATAATTGTCATTTTCTTGTGAGATAAGTGTCCTAATCTAGAATGCCAAACATTGCTGTCATCATAACCAGTGTACACATTAACATGATGTGATTCAAAGTTTTTCTTGCTGGATTATGTTAGCACATATAGACCTCCCTTCAGCTTAGCTGCACCAATCATCCTCAAGGAGTGAGGTTCCTGAATTTGACAATGATTGGTGTAAAAAGTCAAGGTGCAGGCTAAAGAGGTGGTGAGTTTTGAAATGGATATAAGATTGAAGTTAAAAGTAGGAACATGCAATACATATCATTAGAGAACACAATGGTTCCTGAGTGATGTGCTGTAACTTGCTCACCATTGGGTAAGGCAATCAAGAGAGGTTTGATTCTCTTAAAATTTTGATAAAGTGTAATGGAGTGACAGACATGGTCTGTGGCTCCTGTGTCAAGGACCCAGCAACTTGATGTGCTATTGTGAGTTAAGGAATTCAGGGATGTACCTGCGTTGGATGTTTTAAAAGAAGGCATAGATGTTGATAGGGAACTGACTTGGTTGGTTGTGTGTGATGTTTGCTTCATAGATTCCTGAATCATGTTCTTTAAGGCATTATGTTGAGCTGGTGTAAATAGACATATTGGATCAACCTTTTCTTCCTTGGTTCCATTCTGCCCAGTTTCTGTCAATGATTCATTCATTTGTGCATCTGTTCCTGAGTAGCAGTTGATGTTTGTGGAATTGGTGAAGTAACCAGGTGGAAAACCATGCTTCTTATAGCAAATGTCAACTGTATGTCCTGTCTTTTGGCAATAAGTACAGATTTTCTGTCCTCTTCCAAAAGATCCAAATCTTCCTTGGTTATTAGATCTTCCAGCCATAGGTCCTTTCATGCTTCTTGCCCTGCCTCTTGATCTGTTGTCATAATTGTTGCTTGATATATTTGCTGAGAATCCAGGTTCTTCAAAAGACATCTGTCTTTCTTGTTGGACAAGAATGGAAAATACCTTGCTGATAGGAGGCATAGGCTCCATAAGCATAATTTGCGATCTTACAAAGGAGAATTGCTCATTCAATCATCTAAGAGAGCAGATTATGTATTCATTCTCTCTGTATTTCTTTATGGTCGGTATGAGTGCACAATGACACTTTGTTTCACAATAACAGGGAGGAATTGGTATGTAGTTATCAAGTTGTTGCCATACACCTTTCATTTGTGTGTAGAATTTGTCAATGGATCCACTTCCTTGTTTGATGGAATGCATCTCCCCTATGAGTTCTGAAATCCTAAACATGTCACCTTGATGATATCTCTCCTTCAAGTCATTCCAAATTTCTTGAGCACTATCCATCCATAATACACTTTGTACTATGGATGGTTCTATTGAGTGACTTAGCCAAGAAACTACTAAGTTGTTGCATCTTTTCCAGGCAGCATACATTGGATCAAGGGCAGCAGGTTTGGTCAATGTTCCATTGATGAATTCCAGCTTGTTCTTTGTCTCTAAGGCCATGGTCATTGCTCTCGACCATGGATGGTAGTTCTCCCCATTCAACAGAGTGGAAACAAGTGCACTTCCTGGATTTTCGTTGGGGTGCAGGTAGTAAGGGTTTGATGGATCAAGAATTGGGTTGATAGTTTGGTTGGCTATTGTTGAGAAAGGAAGAAAGAAATGGTAAGAGTGAGGAAGAACAGAAAGATAGTTTGAGAAGGAGGAAGAGAGATAGTGGCGTAGCAGAGTCACCCTCTTGAGGGTGCTCTGATACCATGTAAAGATTTAGCTTCCATGGATGAATGTGATTAAGCTTCCACAATGAAGGCAATGAATCAATCAAGAAAACTCAAACAAGAAGATAAAAATGAACTCTTCTTTATTGCTACTATCAATTAATGAATGAAAAACTTGAATGCAGAAGGAAAACCAGATTGCATTATATAGCAATCTGCAGAATAAAGAAAATAACAGAAATTTCCAAAAAAAGGAAACTTAACTAAAAACAGAATTAACAGAAAATTAAAAAACTACTTAAAAAGGAAAGATTCAGTTTTCAAGTTGAGGTGTTTCTAGATCACTTGGATTTTGAGATGGGCTTGTAGAATGAGTGTTCTCTTGCATTGGGCTTGAATCATGAGTGGTTTGTTTGGTAGTTTTAACATGAACTTTGGTAATAAATTAATCATTTTCGGGGTTCGTGGCTGCCCCTCCAACATATGTTACTAACAAGATTTGAATCATTGACATTGGGGACCAGTGAGACCTTACACAATTAGATCAATATCTTTTTACATTTGTTACTACATTGAAGATTATTTAGACAAGGATACGTGTATATATTATTTTTTTTCTTTCAATGTGATCACTATTCCTTGAGAACGTGGCTCATCCATGTGAGAGTTTGAGTTTTTTTTACTTAGAAATTAGGAATTGTTAATGTGATCATGTGATTGCAAAAGAAGAGTAGATTAAGGAACCTGCCATGATTCCAGTAACAAGCAAGTGGATTTTCAATCAATTGAAATATTTAATACTATTACTATCTTTGGCAGGACTTTTCAGATTTTCTTTAAACTAGTCTTCTTCTTAGCTCAATTTCAATTAGTTGGTCTAAGTGTAAGTTAAAATATGATTAAAAAGTATACAAATGGTTGAACGCAATTGCATACTTAATTATATAGACTTAAAACAATGATTAAATGGCTGATGGGAAAATCCATTTAAGGATTAATTAATCTTGAGCACTAATATTAACTAAAATAAATATATAAAATAATTAGTTATGATGGTAGTCAAATCCTAGTTATGGAAAACGTATCCGGCAACAATGATTAACATACAATATTGATAACATTATTCCGATCATTTATTTAATAACTAAATAATTCAGTATATAAAGATGACAATTTAACGTGCACCACCAAGTTAGTATTAGAATTAGAACCTATTGCATGCATTTATAAAAAAAAGTTTTATTAATCTCAACTCGTAGATCGGATCATAAGAAGTTGAAAAATAATAAAAATATTATAGGAAATTATGTACCCTACATTGAAATACATCAAATATGATATTTTCCAATACAAGCAATCATTAAGCCTCTTATACTCGAGTTTAACAAATTCCTTAAAAATATATACTAATTGGATTTAATATGCTTATTATAGCTATTCTATCCATTTAATTCTAAAACTCCACATGTCTTGGTCAAAGTCATGAATATGAATAAAATAAACCATTTCAATTAAGTAACCCAAATTAGTCCAGCATGTAAACATAAGCTTGAGTTATACCATTACATATATCCTGAATAGAAACCAATAGGCATTGGTTCAAGTGGTATATGCTTGACTCCCTTTAAGCAAGGTCTCGGATTCGAGTCTTGTGGATGGAAAATATGCTCACTGGGAGAGTTAGCCCCACATATCTGCGGATGTTCTCGGCTTGGATAAGATTGCCTCCAATACAAGAATACCTGTGGGAAACCAAAAAAATATATCCATACTAGAAACCATGCTTTATGAGTATATGTACATATTTGGACAATATTCCTCACCCATAGGATGGAGGTACCTTACTTATATAAAAAAAAGTATCTAATCTTGCACACCTTAAGCCTAAACCATCCCATGCATGGGTTACTATGAACAAAGATCATTTATCCCAAAAATGTCTTATTTCCTATCTTGACTATAGATGGCAACACTGGCATTATCCACAGACGCGCCTGCATAACCCGCATTTTTTTGCGGGCAAGACATACAAATTTTGTCAATTTGTCTGTTTCGCTTGGTCTGTTTTGCCCGCCAAGTTCGTGGGCATCTCTGTTTAGCATGCGGGCAACCCATAAACATAATTTAAGGAAAAAATAAGAAAATTTTAAATAAATTATGATGTAATGTGATTTTTAATCCCTAAAAAATTGTAATCTAATGTGATTTGTTAAACTTCATATAAAATATAAAAAATTTTGCTAGTTTTTTATGTTCAACTACTTTATTTAATTTAATTTCATTTATCATATGAATTTTTTAATTATTCAACAATACTCACGGGCCGCCTGCAAGCTCGTTAGCCTGTTTAAAAATGGGTAGAGCATTGAATTTTGTCCGTTAAATGAATGCGGGCATGCCCACGCTCGCTTAAATTTTTGCTGGTATTTGCGGGCGCAAGCTAAATGGACCGGACAACCCGGTTTGCCATCTCTAGTCTCGACCCAATCTGGTTTTAATAAATAATATAAAAATGCTACAATTTGTTTTTCGAAGTTTTCTTTTATTTATGTGACAATATCTGATTGGCCCGAAATAGGGAATATGACATCCTTGGGGACGAATGATGGTTGCTATACCATCTATTTTGTTTGCATATAGATAGTAAGAGGGTATAGAATTAATAAGCAAGTTAGCAAAAGTCATCATTTTTTCAAAATTGGGAAACCCAAATATTCCCAATGTTTGAAGTGAACCTTCAAGAATGGATAGAGGTGAAAATTTTCCTTCTTTGTTCAAAGGTGTCTTATTGTGGACATTAACCCTTAACCCAAATGCAAGGTTAAATTCCTCAAAAACCTAAACCATAAAATCCACTTGAGAAGTTTTGACTTTTGGAAATGATAAGATATCACTAAAAAGAAGTTGTGAAATGACAAGTCCATTAATTACATGAGACTTTGACTTGAGTTCACTTACCCTTGTTAAATTCTTTAAGTTAGATACTTCCTGGTAATTGGTGAAATACTAATCCTAAAATCTTGAATCTCACGATTCTTATACATAATATATATAAAATAAGGATACAAAGTCATCTTTGACTCCATGTTCTCTGATCTACTCATTTAATGTATTTTCAGAGAGTTTTGGTATGATGATTTTCCTCAACCAATACCTTAATTCCTTTTAGGACCTTCGTTTTCTCTCTGATAGGGAGAGGTGAAAACTATTTGTTATTTGGTGTCTTGGGGATCGGACCATAACCGTTTCTTAGGTGTTAACGTATAGAGTTTCCATTTTTCCCTATAGGTGAGTCATTTTGGTATCCACTCATTAAACTCATATATGTTATCAATTTTAGAAGTTCTATGAGTTATTAGAAATTAACACTTATTTTATAACCCAAAATAAATAGTGAATATAATTGTATTAAATATATGATGTCCACTTTAATTAGAAATTACGAATTTCTAACACTAATGGCAAAATACATTTTTTTCATGCACATAACAAAGTGCTAAGGTTAGGGGTATTGGTGTTAGGTGTGTAACTAAAGTAGAATCAGTTTTAAAAAAGCTGTTAGATTAGTTGGGTTTGGAATACTATAAATAGAAAGTTTGGTGTATTGTTTTTAGTAGTGTGATAAATAAATTTTTGGTGGATCTTTCATTTAAAAACCTCTCTGCATCTTCTTGTTATAGTTTTTACTACTTCTCTTCTTAGTGTGTGTGTGAGTGTATGAAACATAATCTTTGTTAATTCTCCAACAAATTTTGGTATCAAGAGCTAGTTAAGATCCAAGGAGCCTTTCTATTCTACCTTCATCTTCTTTCCCTATTCTACTCAAAATCAAAATCAATGGGGCAAAACTTTCCAGCGGGTCTTCCAATTCTTGACGGCAAGAACTCGAATCGGTGGTGCATTCAAATGAAAGCTATTATGGGGTTTCAAGAAATTGATGATATTGTTGAACTTGGGTTCTCTCACATTGAAGCAGATGCCACCGAATCACAACAACAGGTGTACAGGGAGAATAAAAGGAAGGATTGTAAAGCAGCGTGCCTTCTTCATCAGTGTGTGGATGAGGCGCATTTTGAGAAAATTTCAGCAGCTAAATCCTCACAAGAAGCATGTCAAATCTTGGAGAAGTGCGACAAGGGAGCTGAACAATTGAAGAAGGTTAGATTACAAACCTTAAGGCGTCAATATGAACTGATGCAAATGGACTTGAATGAAAGAGTGGGTCAATTCTGCAATAGAATTATCAGCCACACAAATCAAATGAAAGCATGTGGGGAAGTGATGGTTGATCAAACAATTGCTGAGAAAATTTTGAGAACATTAACCCGTAGTTTTGACCACATTGTTGTGGCAATAGAAGAGTCTAAGAAATCAGAAGAGTTGAAGCTGGAAGAGCTTCAAGGCTCCCTCGAGGTTCATGAGCAAAGGCTCATTGAGAGGTCCACAGAAAAGTCATCCAATCAAGCTCTGCAAGCTCAGGTTTTCAAGAAATGAAGTAGTTATGGCAAGAATGGCTTTAGAAACCGAGGAAGGGGGAAAGATTATAAAGGAAAAACTACAAGTTCTCAATTTCAAGATCAAGACAAACCTGACCAAGATCAGCACTCGAATTTCACAAAAAGAGGGGGCTTTAATAATTGGAGAGGTGGGAAGAAAAAGGTGGATAGGAAGAAGATTAAGTGTTTTAATTGCAACAAGATTGGACACTTCTCTACTGAATGTCAAGCTCTTCCAAACCAAACAGAATCACACAGAAAATATCACGATGAAGCTCATTTGGCTAAAGAAGAAATCAAAGAAGGAGATGATGATACCCCAATTCTGCTGATGATGACTACGAGCCAAGGGAACAACAATGAAGAAATCTGGTATGTTGATTCTGGTTGTTCAAATCATATGACGGGCCATCGAGATTGGTTAGTTAACTTTGATTCAACCAAGAAAAACAAAGTTAGATTTTCTGACAGCAGAATCATCCAGGCTGAAGGTGTGGGAGATGTTGTAATTAAGAGAAGAGATGGCAAAAGTGCAATAATTTCAGAGGTTTTGCTGGTGCCTAATATGAGCCACAATTTACTCAGTTTGGGTTAATTACTAAAAAAAGGCTTCTCAATGAATTTTCAGCATGGTTATCTTGAGGTGTTTGATTCAACAAAGAGAAAGATCATGAAAGCACCCTTAGCTCAGAACAGAACATTTCAAGTAAATCTCAATGCAGTGGAAACTCAATGCCTCAACACTGAAATTTTGTCCAATGATGCTTGGTTGTGGCACATGAGGCTTGGTCACTTGAATTTCAAAGACCTGAGTCTTATGAAAACCAAGGACATGGTGTTAGGTTTGCCCCAGAACAACCTGCCAAAGAAGGTTTGTGATCATTGCTTGATCAGTAAGCAACTAGGACATCTTTTAGCAATTGCATAGCATCCAGGGCCAACAATTTGCAACACATTGTGTACTCTGATATGTGTGGTCCATTGGAAGTTCCATCATTAGGAGGAAACAAGTATTTTGTAACCTTTGTTGATGAGTTTAGTAGGAAGCTATGGCTTTACTTGATCAAAGCCAAGAGTGAGGTTTTCAGTGTCTTCAAGAATTTCAAATGCTTGGTTGAAAAACAGTCTGAAAGATCAATCAAAATACTGAGGACAGATGGAGGAGGTGAGTACAATTCAAGAGAATGGTGAAGCATTTTGTGTTGAGCATGGCATAATACATGAGGTAACAGCACCATACACTCCTCAGCACAATGGAGTGGCTGAAAGGAGAAATAGAACCATTTTAAACATGGTCAGAAGTATGCTGAAAACCAGAGATTTACCACAAGGCCTATGGGGTGAGGCTGCTACAACTGTAGCATATGTGCTAAATCACTGTCCAACAAAAATATTAGCATTTAAAGTGCCTGAAGAAGTTTGGACAGGGAGAAAACCCTCAATCAAGCACTTCAGAATCTTTGGGTCCTTATGTTACATGCATATACCTGACCAAAGAAGAAGAAAATTGGATGATAAGAGTGAACCTATGACCTTTATTTGGTATCACTCTACTGGAGCCTTGTGGCAGCCAAGAGGATATTAAGGTATCTAAGTGGCACACTTGATTTTGGGTTATTTCTCTCTAACCAAACAGAAAAATCCAGTGTGCACCTTATAGCTTATGCTGATTCAAATTGGTGTGGGGATTTGCTAGAAAGGAAAAGCATTATGGGCTATATGTTCATGTTATGCGGGTCTCCTATTTCGTGGTGCTCTAAGAAACAAGAAGTGGTAGCCTTGTCCACTTGTGAGGCTGAGTATGTTTCAGCATGCCATGCTGCTTGTCAAGCAATATGGATGATCTCACTGCTTGAAGAAATGAAGATTGAGTTTGATGGCTGTGTTGAGTTGTTAGTTGACAACAAATCAGCTATTAATCTTGCAAAGAACCCCGTGGCACATGGAAAAAGCAAGCACATAGAAAGGAAGTATCATTTTCTAAGGGATCAAGTTGGAAGAGGAAAGATTAGCTTGAAGTATTGCAAGACAGAATTGCAAGTTGCTGATATTATGACTAAGTCACTTAAGATTGATAGGTTTAGAGAGTTGAGGAAGTTGTTGAGTGTTGTATGTGTGTAAATGACTTTGAGATTAAGGGGAAATATTAGAGTTAGGTGTGTAACTCAAAGTAGAATCAGTTTTAAAAAAACTGTTAGATTAGTTGGGTTTGAAATACTATAAATAGAAAGTTTGGTGTATTATTTTTAGCAGTGTGATAAATAAATTTCTGGTGGATCTTTCATTTAAAAACCTATTTGCATCTTCTTGTTATAGTTTTTACTGCTTCTCTTCTCAGTGAGTGTGTGAGTGTATGAAACATAATCTTTGATAATTCTCCAACAAGGGGTCACATTTTCTGGATCTAGTAGATGGGTTAAAGTTAAACATTTTTTACCATCCCAAAGAATAGATAAATAGATGCTAGTGAGTAGTGACACAATGCATAATCAGATTAATTTTTGTCGATGAAAACCAACATGAAGAAGATAATCTTTAAGGAGGTTTTGTTAAACGTTGTCATAAGCTTTCTTTAATTTAATTTGTGCATGTGGTCATATATTTCTTGGAGGACAAAATGAAGGAAAGATGGGAAATTTTATGATGAAATGAGAAAAGTTAAAGTGTTGAAAAATAAATCTTTTGATTTTTTCGCATGGGTTGCCTTTTCTTGAATCCTTAATCAATACTCCAACAAAATCCCTTTTAAAATAAGGACAGCTTAACATAAATACTTAAAGGGTCATCTCAACCAATGTGATAAGTTTCACTTTTCAATACCTAAACTTTATTAC
Source organism: Lupinus angustifolius (assembly GCF_001865875.1). NCBI lineage: Eukaryota > Viridiplantae > Streptophyta > Magnoliopsida > Fabales > Fabaceae > Lupinus > Lupinus angustifolius. The sequence continues at coordinate 11,010,482 of NC_032013.1, forward strand.
TTTCTTATTTATTAAATGTTAACGAGTGTGATAAGGATATTATTAAAGGAAATAAAATAAGTAATTTTATATTGGAAAATATTGAATTTATTGGGTTTATTCATGTGTGAAATCTCATATTGGATATAAGGGAAATTGAAAAAATTTATAAGTAAAAAAAGCATATGAAACTAATGCCTTAAAATTTTGGTTCAAGACGTATTGTTTCACTTGTGGCTCTTCACTCCTCTCATACCTATGTAACAATGGAACTCCCTGGTAGTTGGAGACTCTCCGATCTCAGTATAGTCCAACAAGTGGTATTAGAACCGATGGTTCGGGTTTATTCAAATGTGAAGTCCTAGATTGGATATGCGAGATGAGAAAAAAGTTTATAAGTAGAAAAAACTCATGAAACTAATGCCTTAAGGTTTTGGTTCAAGACGTGATGTTTCACTTGTGACTTTTGACTCTTCCCATATCCCGGTAATAATGGAACCAACCGGTGGATAAAGGCTCACCGGTTGGAGTATGTTCCAACAATATTTAACATTTCAAGAAATGTTTACTTGTTTTTTCAATATTAACATACTCAATTTGTATGGCTTAAACAATGTTATTGAACACTTATTAACACATTTCTAAAATGGATCATTTTATTTCCTTAGCCAATAGATTCAGAAACACTAATTTTTTTTATGTACATATAGTAATATTGATTAAATAAAGACATTCAATTTTGGATTTAATATGTATATATCGACAATGTAAGTGTTTTTACACTGTCAGTCAAGTATCCACCATTGATTTATAATCACCATTGATATGCTGACAGTGTAAAAAACTTTACACTATCAGTACACAGATTTTAAACTCTTCAATTTTTTTTGGTTCACTAATCATTTGCACCCGAACGAAATTAGATTTATAAATGATAAATCATACCCACATAAAAATTTCTTCAGGATCCTTCACAAATCTAAATATGACCAATTAAGAGTTTATATGATATTATATAAAAAGTTCAAACTGTAATTTCATTGTCAATATAAATATTTATATATTCTCGATATAAAGTATATAAAACTTTTATACAATAATTACATACAATATTTGAAACTTCGGAAGTGACCTTCAAATAATTTATCTCTCTTCTCTTTGTCCCTTTTTTAAGGCTTATTATGAGCTCTTATAAAAAAGCCATATCATTTTGGTAATTCAAATAATTCTTCTCAAGTAATGAAGAGGGAAATGCCTCATAAAACAAGGAAAAAAAACAAAATAAAAAACAATTATATTTTTCTATTAATATTTTGTAATGATATTTTTTTTTTAAACTAAATGTAAAAATACTATTTCCCTCTCAATTATATTCAAGTGTGTACAGAGTAATCTTCAAAATAATGCAACAAAAATATGAGTCATAATATGTTGGCTTTTTAGGAACTCAATGAGTGATAACTTAAATCTTCCAAGGATTTATTTCTATATTACATGCTATATTTGATTTATTAGAATTTATTTAATGATATTTTTATGAGACAAAATAGTGGCAGAAATGTGTCAAAATAAATTAGTGAGGTATGAACTACTATAGAGTTTATTGATGACTTGATGTAATGAAATCTGATCTCAAGTGACTTGAGATTCTAATGTTATCAACCGATTATAATTTGAGATGGGAAAAGTCAAGCAAGTGTCCTTAATTGCAAGAACCCACAATTATCTACCCTTATTATGGCCGTAGGGATAATAAAATATTTGATCCACCAGCACATGTGATGGAGTACATTTGTTATCTCACTTTTTGTATCAGTTCATGTATCATTAATTTTGATTGGTTGAAAAAATTATTGAAATTATAATTATAATTATTAAGTTTTTTGACCAAACACGCTTCATGGTATATGCAGTGATATTCACTTAATGAAAGAGTAAGTTTCAAAAACTTACTTCACATCTTAGTGATTAATTTTAAGGAAATCTAATGGTTTCTATCTTAATCATTAATTCAAACCGTTGAATTTCCCTATGATTAATGGTTAAAATGTGAAGTAAGTTTTTTAAACTTACTCTTACTTCTCTCTCTTATTTATATACATATTTCTTCTTTTATTTCAATTTCCAAAGTATTATTTCAATCGAATTTAGGGATGAGCAGAACCAGATCTTACCAGCTCACCTGGTATGGTTTGATAATAATCGGGTTTGAGTATAGTCAGATATTATCGAGTCTATGTTCCGGTTCAGTTTTAAAAATTTGACCCGAGCAATACTTAGCTTCCGATAGGGACTAAGCATGGCCCGACACCACCCGTCGCATAGCCGCTTACTCAATATGTTTATATGTGTCTCTATTCAAGTGTATACAGAATAATAACATATTTTGGTGAAAAGTATAGTTGATTCTCTAATTTTTCATCATCATACATGATTGATAATATATATATAATTTTATATGTCAATTTACTATCCATAATAATAAATAATATTGAGAAGATTTTATCTAAATTGTATATGCATTATATTTAATCGGGTCTAAGTTTGAGTTTAAAGGCTTACACAATTAATATTTAGGGTCGGGTTAGCTTTGGATCTAGTGCCAACTGCAGGTTCAAAAATGACCTGACTAACATTTAAACTCAGATATGAGACAAACCTTAATTCGTCTCATACTCACCCCTAGTAGAACATTATTCAACTTTTTACATTATTTATGGACTATTTCTTAAATTGTGTATATAACTTTAAACATAAAATATTTTAAAACATAGAACATAATTACTATAAAATACATAAATAAAGAATTAAACTTGTTGAATATCTACAAATATTCCCTATTTGGCGGAGAGAAGTGGATTTCTCATCATGAAAGACTTTATAATGTAATTGTTTATGAGAAAAAAATGTATGTACTGACAGTGTATAAGTTTTATATATTATCATTGTATTAGTTATCATTGATATTTATTTATCATTGACTTTTTAAAAAAGTAACACAAATAAATGATATATAATATGATGTATGTATATAAATCTTTACAGGGTATATAGATTTTACACTCATTTGAATATTCAATTGGAAGGAATGCAATCACTGTGTTACTAACAACGTACAGATGATGAATCCTCTTCTTTCATTCATAACTAGCAAGATACTCCTGCATCTGCGATGCATGGAGCAATACTTCTTTGTTGTAAGATTAATAACACATATTATATGTACATTTATATGATTAAGAAACGTATGTTACTTGTGCATTCGTATTGTTAAGAACACACATGTGACCTGTGCATTCGCATGATTAAAAACACACATGTTACTTGTACATTCACATTACTAAGAAAACACATGTTACTCATGCGTTCGCATAGTTAAAACACATTTGTTACTTATACATTCACATTATTAAAAATACATGTCTTACCTGTGTATTTGCATATTTAATCACATAAGAAAAAGAAATGACAATTTTTAATTTGAATTTTCTAATGGAAATAACAAAGTGAAAGTCTAAAACATGATACCATATTATTTTTATTAAAATAAATATTTTAAAATTTATAGAAAATGAAATGATTTTTTCAATTTTAAATACGATTTTTTAATGAAAAATGGAAATCAAATCATTATACTAAATGAGTTTTTTATTAAAAATATATTTAAAAGTTATAAAAAACTTCAATTTGGAATTTGATTTTTCAATTGGTTTGTGCTATTTCCCACCATTTCTTGATCTTCTTACATCAATCTTCCCCTTCCTTCTTGTTATTGATTCACCCTCAGCGAATTGGAATCCCCTTTTCTTGCACACTCACCTTGATCCTTCACACACACACACTCACCCGCAGGTCCTTGGATCTTTAGCTCTTGATACCAGATTTGTTGGGATTTGTTTAGAAAAGAAGAAGAATAAGAAAATGCAGAGAAGAAGAATAGAAAGGAATGAATAATGCAGTGTTATTCTCATTGAGTGTGCAAAGCAAACAGCTTACTATTTATAGTAAGTTTAACAACCAACTACCTAAACAGAATTTCAAATTGTTTCCATAAAAGGCAAGTCACTAATTCTTCTCTATTTTGCACAATCACTACATATAAAGACTTGAATTACAATCTATTTTTAACACTCTCCCTTAAGACAAGTCTTTGAGAGATAACACTCCCATCTTCTTCAACAACTCTTCAAACCGATCCACCCTCAAGGAAAACATGTGAGGAGGATGTGACATGTGGCATGAAGAGAAAACATGTAAGGAAAATGTGACATGTGACATGAATAAGTTTTTTTTATTATATTATTAATAGATAGACAATATAACAGGAATTTTGCTATCCTAAAATCATAACTAGACCATATAATAAGAGTCATTAAAGTTAGCGTTAGTAGAAAGTTAAGTGACTCCTTAATTATGATATCTAGATTCAATCCTTATCCTTATATTATAATATATATAAAAAGGTTGATTATATACAAAGTTTTTGCCATATGCCCTTTCTTGAGCACAATTTAGTTTGGATTAAATTAAAAAAAATATAATTAGCAAGTTTGTGTTATTTTACATGTTATCTTTTCTTATATGTGAAGTTGCTGAGTTGTTAATATGGATATTATTATTACTAATATGTCGATAGATACTTGCTGACCCACATTTTTATTTTCTATTATTAAATATTTTATTTTGATAATTATATCATATTTTTTGTATTAAGTATACACAATATTATAATTTTTGTGATAAAAAATATGAAAATGAATTGTGATATTATTAAAAATTATATTAGTAGTTTGATATTTTATGAACATGTTTTGAATTTAATTATTGCAAAAAATTATTTATATTACAAAGGCAAATATAAAAATATTAGATATAGAAAAATGAAATTATTTGTAACTTATATGTTATAAATGCAAACATAAAAATATTTGATATAGTAAAAAACAAAATTAAAATATAAAAATTATGTCTTTTCAATTAAATATTTGTCTCTGAATCATATCTTGATTTTATATATTAGTATAGCATAAATAAGTTGTATATTTTCTACCGTTCATTAATACCACCGCAGACGGTATTGCAGTCTACATTGATACAACTATGCATTGCATCTACATTGATATAACTATGCATTGCATCTACATTATTCCCAAGTCTAATATTATTATTATAAAAATTTATATTTAGTTAATAATCATCTATCATTTATTTGTATTACTTATTTATATTTAAAAGAAAATAATAATAATACATAGATAGTAAATAATATATTAATAATGTAAAATTTTACATTGCAATTGTATACATTTTTTCTCTTATTTCCCATCTATTCCTCCTTCCCAATGAGGTTCACTATTTAATTTATGTATCCATTTGGTTATTATAACAAAGAGAATGGATGGATTTGTCATATTAAGAGTTGGATCAAGATGTGTGAATGCATTAGATGGTGAGTCATTAGGATAATTACTTGTTTGTGCATCATTCTAAACTTAGTAGGTTATTTCCAATGCATTTTTTATATTTTTGTACTATAGTTTGAATGTATGAGATGAATAATTAATTTTGGACGGTTGTTTTGTTTGAATATTCTAAACTCACATTGAAATATGAGATGCGCTTTAAAACTTAAAAGTCAGGGGTAAAGTGAACTGAAAACATGCACTATTTGTCTTTCAACGGTAATATATGTATCATAATGAAAACATGCACTAAATTTATATAACAAACATATTTCCTCATATTAAGAGATAAATATCTTATTTAATCATTAAAATTATAACATGTATATTATTTTTTTAATTTTTAAAAATATTTTTCGGAAAACATTAAATATGATATATGTCATGATTTTATTAGATGGAGAAGATAATTAATCTTCTTGTATGAGGAGATAATTTATTCTCTTAAATTTATGCATATAGTTGAAGAAATCATTAAATAATATAAAAATTTGATACAATTTTTTGGTACAATATTTGATACAATTCAACTAAAACAATCTCATCTCACTTAATGAGAAACTAAATTATAAAGAAATGTGGAAATTTGGAACAAAGAAAAGGAGTAAATGATGTTGAGTTTGAAAATATGTGGAATAAAGTAATAAAGGATAAAATTTGAAATCATTGCTGCCATGTTATTCAATTCAATGGAGTTTGAAGTGAGTTTCTGATTTTGACGGCCAATAGGTATCACATGCCTTAATTTTTGTCTTATTTGATGTATCGTCTAATTAGAAATTATGATTTAATTAAAAATAATAATATTTTTATATTATTTTATAAAGTTTGATTAGGTTAGAAGATGAAGAAATGAATTTTTCTAGACAAAAGATCTTTGAGAGACTCAATTGTAACAAGTAACAATAATTGATTTGTTGTTAATATTGAGTATGAAGTTAGTGTCAATGATGACTAATGATGTAAATAGGTCAGACTGCCTATCAGAAGCCTATTATTTGACCTATAATAGGTCAGATTAGACTTTTTTTGTAAATAAGCTAGACTCAAACTTTTTGAAAAACTTATTCACTTTAATAGGTCAGATTTTAGATAATCCTGTTTAGTTATATTATATAATATGTTCATAATATACAATTTTAATATAAGTAATATTATTATATATATAATTTTAATATAAAAATATAACTTAATTGTTTGGGTAAGAAGAGTATAATTATAAGTAGAAATATTAGCCTATTTAAATGCAGACATAATGACCTATTTTAATATTATATAATATAACAAGTCTTTAAACAAACTAACGAGTCAGACCAGACTTTTAAATAGACTGACCTAGACTTCGAATTTTTTTAAACAGCCTAACAAGCCAAACTCAAGCTCATTCATGTTATATAGACCGAGCCTATTTAAAGCAAAGTCTGACCTGACTTGTTTCCACCATTTTGGTGATGAATGGCAGAAGAAACATAGAGAAATAGGAAACATTGTTTCAATTGTATCTTATTTATGCAGAGATGGATTCTAAACCACAGTGAATGAAGTGATCGATCTATAGCCCTATATTTATGGTGGTGTTTTTTTATAAACAAATGTTAGTATATTAGTATTTATTGGGATGAGATTCGAACCCACAATCTTTTCGCTCTATTTCTTAAAACTTTTTCCCTAAGTCTTAGATCACCTTCCGACTCCCTATCTATGGTGCTTGTTAGTACTTGTAGATTCACATGTTTAAAGAGAAAACTTGTAGATCCTTTTGAAGGAATGTGTTCCTAGTATATAGGGTAGATACCCATTCTTATGAACTACATGTAGAACTCGTGAGTTAGACTCCTCTTCATTACTGCAGAAACAAGTTATGAGAAAATGCACTAAAAATCATAAGATATTGACATTTATAACCTTTCGTTCTCATTAAAATTACAATTTTAACCTTAAAAATATACTTCAAAATATAACTCATTTCTCCATTAATAGAGATGAGTCTTACATAGCCTTTGATTTGTGTATGCTATAGAGACATAATTAAATATGAATCCACCTTATAGAGTTTGAAGGTATAAGAGACCTTCTATGAAAAGCTTAGACAATCTTTCTAGAGCACTCATGAGAGCCCAATCTATATATATATATATATTTGTGAAAGTATATTATCAAGGAGCTTACATAATCTTAAAGGTATCTTAACTAAACCCAATAAATTCAAGAGTAATTCATTTCTTGGATGAAGTTGTTACCTCACTTGCTATGTGTTAATCTCATCTTATAACATTACTACTTAAAATCAATAATGTGTTGGTCCAATAGTGTAAGACAATGTTAGTTTTTTAGGATAACCAAATGTTCAAGAGTTCAATTCTTGAGAGCAACAGTTGGCCCCAAAAAAGATTAGTTGGTTAATAGATAACTTTGGTGGTACCAAAAAATATTAGCACTTAAGCGTTAATCTTTTCATATTGCTCAAATATTTTATATAAATTATATTAACACCCCTTGAATTTTAATCAAATTATACCAATTACACATCTCTTCTTTAAACTTACACATGTCATCCCTAATTATATACATACATTATACTCACGACTCATGTAGGAGAAATAAATGTAATTTCTTACACAAAATAGTGACGAGTTTAACAAAGTTAGTTAAATAAAATATAGTATATTGTGAAGACAAATCTAAATAATATAAGAATTAATATCTATTCATTATTACAAATAATAATGCTACCATACAATGCAATGAATTTTAATTTGTACTATAGAACTATTTCAACTATATGTTTACATCAAATGAGCTGTTAAGTTTGTTCATTAAAAAATGAGCTGTTAGTTTTTCTATTACCATCACAACACTCACACTATGAATGCTAATGGGTTGGGTGGTTACTACTTTTGAGTCACAACCTTGATACAGGACCACTGTGCTGTTAAATATTTTAGAGCAGAGCATTTTATTCTGAAATAATATATATTCATAAATATGGAGTTATCCTATGATATTTATAAAAAGTTATTATCTATTTATAATAATTAAATTTATTGAATTAAAATTATGTTGATATCAAAACGAGATTAATGTGTATGTCAAAACATTAGTAATATATAATGTTTACTTGTGCTTCATAATAAAAATAAATATGTAATTAATGCATACGATGACATTATTTAAAATGAGTACCATTGTCCAATATGATAAAACAATAATAGGGCTGATTGTGTGTTTAATAGGGAAATCATGGGACTCATTGGTTGAAACAAATTATTTAAATTAAAATTGTAATTATTAAATATTTCTCTAATCAATCATTTCTCTTGGTATATGTAATGACACAAAGGATTGGAACAACAGATGTATACCCCTTAAAAATAGATACTAACACATGCGAAAAGATATGAAACTATTCAACTCACAAAACACAACAAATAATAGAAGAAATCATATACCCAAATTAATGTTGCAGAACTTTTTTTAGACTTAAAAACATGGACACATAAAACAAAAACAACTTTCTAACTGAAATTTGCAATAATGGAATGGGAAAAGAGGGATATATACAGAAATAGATTTAACTGTGTTGCTGAAAGAGATTTAACAATGTTAAAATAACATTGATAATAAGATTTAAAAAATACACATGTCATGTTATAATTGATCACCAATACTACTTGTAGCTGTTGGGATTTGTTCAGAAAAGAAGAAGAATAAGAAAATGCAGAGAAGAAAAATAGAAAGGAATGAATAATGCAGTGTTATTCTCATTGAGTGTGCAAAGCAAACAGCTTACTATTTATAGTAAGTTTAACAACCAACTACCTAAACAGAATTTCAAATTGTTTCCATAAAAGGCAAGTCACTAATTCTTCTCTATTTTGCACAATCACTACATATAAAGACTTGAATTACAATCTATTTTTAACACTCTCCCTTAAGACAAGTCTTTGAGAGATAACACTCCCATCTTCTTCAACAACTCTTCAAACCGATCCACCCTCAAGCCTTTTGTGAATAAATCTGCTAATTGCAACTCAGTTTTGCAATACTCCATTTGTAGCCTTTATTTATTGACCAAGTCTCTAATGAAGTGGAACCTTACTTCAATGTGTTTACTCCTTCCATGGCTTACTGGATTTTTTGACAAATTAATGGCTGAAATGTTGTCAATCCGTAGATGCAGAGGCACCTTCAATCTCATTCTCATCTCCTTTAACAGTTCTTCTAACCACACAGCTTGACAAGCTGCATAGCAGGCTGAGATGTACTCTGCTTCACAGCTTGAGAGTGCTACAACTTGCTGTTTTGTTGAGGACCAAGAGATTGGAGCATTGTTGAGTAGGAATAAGTATCCAGAAGTGCTTTTTCTTTCAACCAAATCCCCACCATAATCAGAATCTGCATACCCAATCAATACCAGTTCTGATGATCTCTGTCTTCCTGTTGGAAACAGTATGCCTCTGTCCATAGTGCCTCTTATGTACCTCAACACTCTCTTGGCTGCTATGAGATGAATCTTCTTTGGTTTGCACATAAATCTGCTCACCAAACCAACACAATATGCAAGGTCAGGCCTGCTGTTGCATAGGAATCTTAGTGATCTTACAATCTGCTTGAACATGGTTTCATCAACTGATTCTCCTTCTTCATCCTTGGTCAGTTTCAAGTTTGTTTCAATTGGACTCCCTACTGAATTGCAGGAGTCCATGTTAAATTTCTTCAAGACTTCACTAGCATATTTCTTTTGATGTAGCATGATTCCTTCCTTGGTGTATGCAAATTCTAGTCCTAGGAAGTAGCTCAATTTTCCTAAGTCAGTCATTTCAAATTCTGCATTCATGACCCTTTTGAATTCATCCATGCTTGCTTGACTTGAGCCAGTTAGCAATAGATCATCCACATATAAGCAAATTATGAGCAGATCTCCTTCTATACCTTTTATGTAGACACCATGTTCAACTTGGCATTTCTGAAAATTAAGCTTAAACAGGAATGCATCTATTCTCTTGTTCCAAGCTCTTGGAGCTTGTTTCAACCCATACAAGGCTTTGTTTAACTTGTACACATGTTGTTCTCTGCCCTTTATCACGAAACC